>NC_056739.1:73918909-74221409 GCF_019279795.1 Protopterus annectens | reverse complement strand
TAAGAGCCCATCTAGCAAATCTTTCCCATTTACTCTGGTACACTTTCCTAGCAGAAGGTTTGTGATGGGCAAAAATGATTTGACGGACGGGAGAGGAAAGGGAAGAATGCCTGGCAATCATTGGAATTGGAGGAGCCATGCAGTGAGCTTGAGATGTTGGATATTCGGATGACCCATTCCTTTGGGATGAGATAATAGATCTGGGACAGGGTGCAGAATCCAAAGTTTCCAAAGTAGGTGAGGCCAAATAAAGGGAAACTAAACTTGTTGAGGCCAGAACAAGGCAATGAGGATTATTGTGTTCCTTGGCCTCTTGACTTTCTTTAGAAACTGAGATATCAGGGGAATTGGGGGAAAGGCATACAGGAGATCAGAGGGCCACCTGTGGAGAAGAGCGTCTCTCGGTGACACCCCTGGAGGGGGGATCACGGCAAAGTAACTGCTGCACTTGTTCAGGGGGATGCAAACAGATTGCAGCAAGGTTGGCCCCAGTGATGGAAGATCTCTTCTTCACCACAGGATAGACAGACCACTCGTGAGGCATCAGAATAGTTCTGCTCAGCTTGTCCACTGCCACACTGGAGCTCCCTGGAATATGTGTTGCCATGACAAAGCAGTTGGAAGAAATTGCCCACTGCCAAACTCTGAGGGCTTCTTGACAAAGTGGGTACGACTTGGTTCCTCCTTGTTTGTTGATGTACCAGACTACCGACATGTTGTCCGTCTGAATTGTCACTGTTCCTAGGAGAAAGGCATCTTGAAATGCTTACAACGCTAAGAGCACCGCCCTCATCTCTAGAAAACTGATGTGCAAATTGGCCTCCAGCTGGGACCAAGTGCCTTGGACTGTCCTTCATAGATAATGCCCCCCCCCATCTTATGTGGGAAGCATCTGTGGTCACTATGGCTTGGGGCTGTGGAAGGATGAATGGACGGCCTGAGAGGATCTTATTGGAATGCAGCCAAAATGACAGATCTTGTTTGCAGTGACTGATGATCAAGATGTGATGCGACATTGGCTGACTCATTAATGATCATTGGGAAGCCAGAAGCCATTGGAGAATGCACGTGTGATATCTGGCCAAGAGAACTAGAGTAACTGAGGCTACCATCGAGCCTAGCACCTGTAGGATGACTCTAGCTGGAACAATTCTGTTCTGAATAATACAGTTTATGTGTGATCCGATCTTTTGGTGCCTTTTTACTGGGAGTGAAGCAATTCCTGTAAATGTATATAAAAGGGCTCCAAATAAATCCCAGCTGTGGTGTAGGCTGCAGACTGGACTTTTCTTAATTTACTGAAATGCCTAAAGAAGTGCAAAGATCCTGGGTGTAACCTCTTGGCCCTTCTAGTTGACGCCTGGTGGTAACAGTAAGGAGCCAGTCATCAAGATAAGGAAAAACTCAAAATCTCCATAGTCCAAGATGAGCTGCTACCACTGCCATGCATTTGGAAAACACCCTGGTGGCTAAAGTGAGACCAATGGGCAGTGCTCTGAACTGGAAATGACTGGCTCCCAGCCGGAAATGCAAGAATCTCCTAGAGCATTTCTCCATTTTTATAAGGTAATATGCATCTTCAAGATCCATAGAGCACATCAAATCATCTTTTTCCAAAAATGGAAGTATTGACTGTACATACAGAGACCATCTGGATTTTCGTTTGCTGAACTGTCTTGTTGAACTGGCCAAGACCTAAAATGGGTCTCCAGTCCCCTGTCTTTTTGGGCACTAAAAAGAATCCTAAGTAATAACTGGATCCTCTTTGGTCTGGTGGGACTTTCTGGATGACTCTTTTTTTGAGCAGTTTTGAATTTCTATGACTGCTGCTTCCCTGTGACTGGGTGGAACAACTGGAGCTCTTTTTTGTGTTTTTGGAATTGAGGAAAGGGGAATAATGTGACCACAGGAAATGATTCCCTGCACCCATCTGAATGATGTTATCTGTAGCTAGGCAGATTGGTGCAGGGAGAATCGTCCCCTGACCGCCTCTAGAAGAAGGCAATCTGGCCTCCTTTCAGGAGTGCTGGTATGAGTTACCAGAGAAAGAATCACTGAATCCCTGGTTCTGCGGGCCACCTCTGCCTCTAGGATGGTGTCTTCCATTGTTACTTCCCCCTCTACCCAGGGGGAAGTCCTTGCAACATGCCACATGAGTCCTGGAAAGGCCCTTGGGACTTTTTGAACCACAGCCTCCCACTTTTTTGATTCCTGGAGTAGGGACATTGAGAAGTGGAGAAGCATACGCCCATGGCAGAAAGAGTGTCTCCATCTTTCTCACATCTGGCCAGTGTGCCTTTAACTTTCGGTCCAAAAAGGGATATTCTATCAAATGAGGCGTTGACGAACGAAGATTTAAATGGCTCTGCAAAGTCACACACACACATCCAGGAATGTCTCCTAACGGCTATGCCTGAACCCACTGCTCTTGTTCTCCCTTCGGCTGCGTGGATGAGTTAGAAATTGCTGCAAGGGTGGTGAGCTGAGCGGTAACTTTATTTTGTACCCCTTCGGCTACTGTTCCTGTGTGAGTACCTGACAGCTTCTTGATCAGGAGTCTCTGAATCCTGGTGAAGTGTGTCATGTAGTTCAAAGACCTGAGAGCAAAGGTCAATCAAGCATAAACTTGCTTCCTGAACCTATCCATGGTCCTGGACTCCTTGTTAGGAGGATGGATAGTAGGACTTTCCTCTGCAAGTTCCTTCTTTGTGGCTGCCGCTATCACCATGGCGTCTACACCGATTCCCTTAGCCCAATGTTGCTCTTCCACAGGGGCAGAAAGCATCTGGTCAGGCCCCTTGGGGATCAGTTCAATGGAGTCAGGAATCTTCCAGGCCCACTGCGGGATCAATTTAATGAGATAGTCAGCAGGTGGCGAGATCCAAAACTTCTGGTGCTGAGGTAGTAGTTGTCATTTCTGAAGTAGTGGTAGGTGCAGAGGGAACTGTCAACACCATGGGTTGTTTAGATAACTTATAAGGTGGTTCTGAGGAACTGTTTGGAACTGAATGGGAGCGTTTCTTTGGTTTAGAAGAGGAGGATGACAAGCTGGCTTCAGTCTTACACCCAGACATGGCCTCTTCAAAGTCCTCTTTTAATAAACCCTTCAAAATTAGCTTGTTTCTCCAATCAGTACAAGTCTTGGCAAAGAAACCATACAGATGGTGCAGTTTTCCTGGAGGTGTACAATGCCTATGCAATACACACACCAGACATGTCCATCTGAATTGAGCAATTTTCTGTCACACTTCTGGCACCTCTTAAAGCCAGAAATGCCTTTAGAAGGTTTATCAGGTACGTGGGATTTATCATCCATGCCGAAAAAGAGGGCTTAATGCTGATAAAGGCATGTGCACAAGCACACACACACTCGCAAGAGTGGACAGCAAGGTTTTTTTTTTTTTTTTTTTCGTAGATAAGATGAGAGAGAAGGTAGAAAAGAGAGTACCAGCAATGGTACGCAGAGAAATCTAGCTAACGGTAGAGGAAAAGGTCACACATACACGAGCACAGAAAGAAAGAGAGAGGAGCGGGTAGAAAGATTAAAGTATCTAGGAAGATAAATATAGATATAAGAGAAGGGATTTAGAAAAAAAAATCAGGCAAAAAAAGTAATTTGAATAACTGCCAAAGCCCGAGACAGGTTGGATGTTTCTGACACACAAGGCAGCAAATGAGATTTGAGGTAACTTAGAGAGGAGCATTACAAGTAGAGCCTAACTTGAGAGTTTGGAAGGTGCAAGTTGAAGTAAATGGCCGAGTCAGTTCTGAGGCTCAGAACTGAGATCACAGTCAAGGATTATGTGAAGACTGACAAAGTACAGTTTTGTACCTACCATAAATGTAGATGTCCGATAGGTATGCATCTGCAGTCATCACATATGGGTTGTCCTGCCTCAGGCAGCCCTTCGGTCGGCCAGATTCCAAAGTCTGGGTCCGGCGTCAGCTGATGTTGCCCTTTCCCCGACGTCAGAGCGCCTGGGGTATAAAAACGTCAGCCGACGCCATCTTCCTCAGTTTTTCTTGCCCCAGATGCCAGGTGCCCTCTAAGGAAGGCTAAATTTGGAGAGATGCAAAAAATTCCAAATATACACAGCAATATAAAAACAAATACACCATAATAGATAACCCCAGCTAGCTATAAGAGGGATAAGTACCCAGAAATACCACAGAGGGAAGGAGGGAGGGAAAACCTGACTGCAGATGCATACCTATCAGACATCTACATTTATGGTAGGTACAAAACTGTACTATGTCCTTCAAGGATGCATCTGCAGTCATCACATATGGGTAGAATACCATAGCCAATCTGGGGGTGGAGGATCTATGTAAAGGATGGTGTAGCTAAAATGTCCTGCAGGACTGCCGTAGCAAAGCCTGCTCTGGATCTGGAATATAAAGGTAAATTGTAATGCTTGGAAAATGTATGCACGGAGCTCCATGTAGCAGCTTCTAAAATGTCCTTGGTAGCCACCCCTCTTAAGAAGGCTGGGAGGTGGCTGTGGCTCTCGTGGAATGAGGCCTAATGTTAGCTGACACAGTTTTTCCATGAAAGGAGTAACAAAAACAAATGCAATTCCCTATCCATTTTGAAATTGTCTGTTTGGAAATTGCTTTTCCTTGTGCACCAGCAGCATATGCTACCAACAGCTGGTCAGTTTTTCTGTAACTTTTAGTTCTGTCCAAGTAGTAGCGCAACTGTCTGTGCATGTCCAGGGTGTGCAGAAGTTTCACCCCTTTCTTTTGTGGATTTGGAAAGAAGGTAGGCAAGTGAATAGCTTGGTTTAATGAGACCCTGGATACCACCTTAGGCATAAATGTAGGATTGGTTCTCAATGAGACTCTGTCCTGATGAAAAATAATAAATGGCTGTACTGTCATGAGGGCCTGTAACTCAGATACTCTTCTTGCTGAGGTTATGGCCAAAAGGAAGGCAGTCTTCCAAGACAGGAACTGTAGTTCTGCAGATGCTGCTGGTTCAAAGGGAGGCAGTGTTAGTTTTTCCAACACGAAGTTAAGGTCCCAAGTAGGCAGTGGTGGTTTCCTTGGAGGCTTGATGTTTTTAATTCCTCTTAGAAACTGCCTTAGGAGAGGATGTGAGAAGACAGGTGGATCAGTATTGTACTCTGCTGAAATTGCTGAAGCATGAATTTTAATGGAAGAGTAAGACAGACCATTGTGAAACATTTCTGCCAAGTATTCCAGGATATGTGCCATGTTCATCACTGTCGCATCTAGGCCCTTTGTGATGTTCCAAGTGTGAAATCTTTTCCATTTTGCTGAATATGCCTTTCTTGTGGAAGGCCGGCAAGCTTCCATGATAATATCCTTCACTCTCTGGGATAGCTTATCCTGAGGAGGAGTCAAGGTATTTTCCAGGCTGTTAATTACAAGGTTTTCAGGTTGGAATGCAGAGTTTTGTAATTGTGCTGTGTCAGGAGAAGTGGCCATTGAGGAAGAGGCCATGGTTTCGTGCATGACATGCTCTTTAACAGTGGGTACCAGTGCTGTCTTGGCCAGTCCGGAGCTATCAGAATCACTTTTGGCTGCTCTGTCCTGATCTTCAGTAAGACCTTGGTCATTAATGGGAGAGGTGGAAATGCATACACTGTTAGAGTTCTCCAGCTGAAAGAGAGGGCATCCACTTTCCATGCTTGTGGGTGGTATGTCCTTGAGCAGAATTTCTTCAGCTGATGATTGTGGGGGGGAGGCAAAAAGATCTATGTCCGGCCTCCACCATGATTGTGTTATCTGTAGAAAGATGTCTGGGTGCAGCATCCATTCGTGTGCATCCATGATATTTCTGCTTAAGCTGTCCGCCAGTATATTGTCTTTCCCTGGCACAAACTGAGATTGCAGCTCTATATTGAGTTTCAAGGAAAGTTCCCATAGATTCATTGCCAGTCTGCAAAGAGGATAGGAATGGGTGCCTCCTTGCTTGTTTATGTACCACATAACTGTGGTGTTGTCTGTCCTTATTAGTAGGTGGCCTTGATGCAGAAAGGGTTTGAAGGCTTCGACTGCATGTATCACTGCCAGCATTTCCTTTTGGTTTGTGTGCATGCGTAGCTCTTTTTGTGACCATAGACCTTGAATGCATCTGCCCTCCATGTGCGCTCCCCATCCGTGGTCTGAAGCGTCTGTTGTAATGGTTTGGCTGGCTATTGGTTTGCTGAAGGGCAGACCCCTGTTTGACTGGCTTGCTTGAGCCCACCACAAAAATTCCTTTTGAAGGCATGGAATGAGTGGTATCAAAGTTTCCAAGCTGTGACTGTGCTGAGTCCATAAACTCCTTAGGTACCATTGTAGTTTCCTCATATGTAGCCTTGCTTGTGGAATCAGAAGGATGCAAGAAGCCAGGATTTTCCTTGCAGTCAGCTGAGTTTGTCTTGTCAGATTTTTGAAGTAATCTGGTAGTTGACTTTGTTTTTCTTCTGTGAGGAAAGCCATTTGGGTGGTTGTGTCTAGATTCGCACCCAGAAAGGTTATTCTTTGGGATGGAACAAGTCTTGATTTGTGAATGTTGACTGTATATCCCAAGGCCTGAAGTAGGTGGATGGCATAATTCAAGTGTTTTACCAATGTTTGTTGGCTGTCCGCTTGTATAAGGCAGTCGTCCAGGTATGGGTATATTTGAATCCCCCGAAGTCTGCAGTGTGCAATTACTGATGCCAGGCATTTCGTGAATACTCTGGGCACAGTAGATAAGCCAAAGGGCAATGCTGAGAATTGATAATGCTCTGAACCTGCAAGAAATCTGAGGTGTCTTCTGCAACTTTGTCTGATAGGGACATGCAGGTATGCCTCCTTGAGGTCTAGAGTTACCAGCCAAGACCCCTTGCCCAGCATGGGAAGGAGTTGCTGTAGAGTCAGCATTTTGAACTTTGGCACAATGAGATAAGTATTCAGAGCGGACAAGTCGAGAATAGGCCTTCATTGCTTTTCTTTTCTTGGAACAAGGAATAGTCTGGAATAAAATCCTTGGCCTTGTTCTGAGAGAGGAACCTTTTCTATAGCTTTCATTTGCATTAGGCTGGAGATTTGTTTCAAAGCCTCTGCCCTTTGATTCGGTGGCAGGTCTGGCATGCCTTTTCTTTTTGGTAATGTGTGAAAATGGAACCTGTATCCTTTGTCTATTATTTGTAGTGTCCATTTGTCCCTTGTAATACTGTGCCAATTTTCTGAGAATAAAGAAAGCTTTCTGCCCAAGGGTGCTTCCAATTGAGCCCTGGTTGGCGGTGTCAAAGTAAAGTCATTGAGCCTGTCCTTGTGCAGCAGTTGTAGGTCCTGCATTACCTCTCTGGTTGGGAGGCTGCCATTGACGCCCTCTGTAGGAGCCTCTAGCTTGCCCTCTACCTCTGGCACGCCTGTTCTTGCCTCTCTGAAACCTCTCTGTGTCTGGAAAGGACCAATTCTTGGAAGGCCAATTCCTGCTGAACCTTGGTGGTTGGACTTGGAGAAAATCTTTGACTGTTTGTACAGATTTTGCCTTTTCTTCAAATTTCTTTAGGACCTCCTGAGCCGTGGAGCCAAATAACTTTTGCTTTTCCAGTGGAGCATCCAGAAGCTTTGCTTTGACATGGTCTGGCAGAGATTGTTCCTTCAGCCAAGCATGCCTACGTATGACTGGGCCAGTCATAGCTGACCTACATGAAGCTTCCAATGCATCATAACCACATTGCAAGAAATGGTTGCTAACCTGTTGGGAGTTATGTACCAGATCCAGAAGTGATTTGCGATCTAGGGGTTCAGGTGAAGACAGTTTTTTATGCAATTCATCTAACAAATACTCTTGGTACTGTATCATATGAAATTGACAATTTAATGCCCTCATAGAAAGAGTAGCAGAAGTATACACTTTTTTGCCCCATCTCTCTAAAGCTCTGGACTCCCTTTCAGAGGGGAGAGGATTTTTAGTAGTGGCAGCTGCAACCCCTTTAGGGCCCTGGGAAATAGTTTCTGGATCAGAAGAGTGGGCCTTGTAAAGGTGAAGATGTGAGTCTGGAACCCTGTAGTACCTATCGGGTTTGACAGGAGCCGGAGGTAGAGAATCAGGGGTTGAGCTAGACTCAGAGTACACATCATCAATGACATTTAAAACAGGAGGAACAGCCAAAGGTCGATGCTGAGGCAAATGCAAGAAGGTCCTTAATCTCTTCCTGGAATCAGAGAATTCCTGCCCCTGCCATTGGAAATGCTCTCTCATAGTGTGAAGCGTCTCCCCAAAGGAAAACTCTTCAGGAGGGGAGGCCGAGGGAATAGATTCCTCTGCATCAGAATCCTCGTAGGCCGAAAAAGCCTCCTCCTGGTGGTCCGAGAGAGTAGAGCCATCAGAGGCCTCATCTGAGGAGTGGGGATCAGAGGGCTCAACCATGGGCCTTTTGTCTGGAGGAGGTTGAGAGCCCCTATCCGGATGAGGTTGAGAGCCCCTAATTAAGGGGATAAGATCCTCTGCTAAGCTTAGAATCTGTGAACCTGTAGTGGGTCCCTGAGGGACCACCTTGGGAGGCAAAGCTTTTGAGAGTTTAGCAGCTTTGGCCCTAGAGGATGCCTTAATGGACATGGATGCAGGAGGCCTGGCTGCACCACGTGCTGGTGTAGTTTTGTCTAAAGGTATGGTGTCGGAAGGTTCCAGGACACCAGTTTCTGTTGGAAATTCAATAACAGACTCAGCCGGGGCCTCCGGGGCCGAGGTAGTCGGTTGAGCAGTTTCGGTGGTTGGAAGTACCAAGGACTCTATTTCAGCCAAGACCGAGACACTCGCGGTAGGCCTGGCCGTGGTTTCAGCCGAAACCGCGGCCTGCGTGTGTCGGTCCTTGTCCTTCCGTTTCTTAATTAAATGTGAAGTCGGAGTCTCCGACGGCATATTGTATGAAAAACTAGCCCCAAAAAATTCCTCTGCAAACTCCGCCCGATGTCTAAGAGTGCGTCGGTTGAAGGAAGCACAGGCTGAACAGGCCCGAGACATCGTGGTCTGGGCCTAGGCAGGGGAGGCAGTAGGAGTGGAAATCCTTATGAGGTATTTGTTTCCCACAAGTTAAGCAATTATTAACTTTATCTGACATTGGCTGAGGCAAGAAAGAGTCCCCAACAGGGTACTTAGCTTTTTGAAGTCTTCGGTAGCTGAATTACAGGAGCTGGCCGACCGGCACTTGCGAACTGCTTCTGCTTCGGGCACCACACGGCAAGAAAGACTGAGGAAGATGGCGTCGGCTGACGTTTTTATACCCCAGGCGCTCTGACTTCGGGGAAAGGGCGACATCAGCCGACGCCAGACCCAGACTTTGGAATCCGGCCGACCGAAGGGCTGCCTGAGGCAGGACAACCCATATGTGATGACTGCAGATGCATCCTTGAAGGACATCATCAGAGCTACATTTTACAGGCTTTTCTGTAAAGGATGAGAAGGTGAATTGCATAAAGTTCACAAAAGATAAGTTGGTGGAATGCACTGGTCTGCAGAGAAAATAGATATACATATTGAGACAGCCCATAGGGTATTCCTCCCTCAATCAGTTTGGGTGAAGTTTTCTAGACTATCTTTCGTTTGCTTCCACATCTATGAACTTAGAGAAAGGATTCTTTCAAAACTGTGGGTTCCTAGAAAATAAGTGAAGTTACTGAAAATAAGTGAAGTTACTGGAAACAAGTGTGATGTAACTGTGATGATTCAGCTGAGACGAGGTAAAAGAGAGAGTAGCCTTTTGCAATACAATTAAGTTGTGTAGGAGAGGGAATTTTTACATTTAAACTGTTGCAGGCAGCCTACTTCACAGTGAACCTTCCTGGGAGAGCAGTCCCACTTTGAGTTCCTGAAGATACACAGGCTAAAATCCATCCACTGCTTCAATTGGATGGTGAGGGCTCATCACAGATGTCAAATACTGCAAGGACAACTCTCCAACCACTTCAGACCAAGTGAGAAGGAAAATAAAATGGACATTTTCCCAGTCTTTAATATTAAGATGTTACACAGGCGAAAATGGAATGGGAGAACCTCACAGCAAGAGGTTATCCTGTTCGATTCTCGGCTGGAGTGCAGGGAGTGCCTTCTGTGTGGAGTCTGCATGTCCTCCCCACGGTTGGCTGGGCATTCGAAAAACACGCGTAAATGGGCGTGCCTTCATTGAAGGTTGAACGTCGAGCTGGCACCTCGGCGTTTGTGAAAATCTACTGCCAATCATTAGCGGACCGGAGTTCCACTGTGGCGACCCCTAACCGGGAAAAGCCGAAAGACAACAACAACAACACAGGCGAAGGCAGCTTTTGCAGTGAAATCAAAATGTCAATGAAGACAGACACAAGTGACTGCCTGTATTATTTCCATGGATTTTGGATGGCTGAACACTTGGGGTACTGTGACTTACCTGAACTAAATGTAGGTACATTTGTTCTACCAAATCTTTGTGCTTGATGTTTAAAATACTTGATATACAAGATACTAAGGACTCACTGATTTCAGTACAAGTACAAAGTAATATACATGGTTTTGGGGTATACTATATCAGATGTACACCTTTGGATGTGTAACGGTGCCTTCCCTTTAAGAATCAAAAGTCGACATTACTGATAACTGTTCACTGGACAATCCTTTAAGAAGAACTTGTCTCCGCCTGCCAGTCTGAGCAGGCAGAGGAATTTCTTGGT
This sequence comes from Protopterus annectens, assembly GCF_019279795.1. NCBI lineage: Eukaryota > Metazoa > Chordata > Ceratodontiformes > Protopteridae > Protopterus > Protopterus annectens. The sequence continues at coordinate 74,210,762 of NC_056739.1, read as the reverse complement.
TCAATAAACTGAGGAAATATTTAAAGGAACATTACAGACCTGGAATAAAAATAAGCTGCAAAAGGTCAACCAAAGTAAAACTGTTTAACAAGGAATCTTGCCTGTCTGTGTAGCTGACTAGCTGTGAGTATACAAGACAACTCTGAAATGCAAAGCTTCTAAGAGGATAAACAAATAATACTGGTTCTGTAATTTCTGAAGGCTATTTTATGTTGAAAAGAACAGAATTTTGGCCATACTAAAACTATTTATTATCTGGGCCTCAAGATTTAGCTCAAAGGATGAGATATTTTGAATTTATATGCAAATATGATGGTAATTTGACGTGGAGAGGGGAGGCAGGCTTCAAAAAATAATAAATGATGCAGTGGAAGAAAGTAGCAGCCTTTTCTTAGCTACAGTTAAGTCCGCTGTATATGTTCATCCAGAATCTCTGTCCTGTTAGAGACAGATTGCTTCAAGTGTACTTGACAAAAAGTACAATATCACACTGCACTTTTTGCTGCATTGTATAATGTACTGTTGATTATATTATTTAATGAACTTGTAAGACGTTCTATATAACTTAAGATGCAAGAAATGCCCTTCAAAAAGGTAATGACTGATACAAGAGATGTTAACCAATGTTACACTTACTTTTGAATTCAGGGCCGACTTGCAGCTTGGATAACCAAAAATTAAGGGTTAACAAAGACAGAAAGGAATGTACAATGACAGAAAGGTGTTATAGTAAGTAATGGCTACAATCTTACCATGCAATGCTAATGGTTTGTAAAATCCTGTAAAAAAAGATTGAAGGTTCTTGCATGCATTAAAAAATTAAAGGTCTCTGTGCTACTGCAAGAAACAGATGGGCATGGTGATGAACATTTGAAACTAGGGAACCTTGGGTATAAATTATTAGGATTTTCATTATGCCCATCAGGACCGCCTAAGGGGTGTTGCTACTCTACTGCAGAAAAAATAGCTTTTTCGCTGCTGCAAGTACAAAAAAAATAAGAAAGGTAGATTTGTGTTAGTAAGAGGAGCTCTAGAAGTACATCCCACCAAGGATTGCTCAACAAACTATAGGTAGAATGTTGACAGACTTTTATGTAGAGCATGAGGGGAAAGTTTTCTAGGCAACAGAGTGGAACAAAGTTTTTCCATCAGTGAGGAGGTAAAAAGTTTTTCCATCAGTGAGGAGGTAAAAAGTTTTTCTTGAGCTCAGAGGATACTGCTTTACGGCAATTTATTTATAAACACTCTAAACTAATGGGGATGGCAGATGTGTATAAGGCATTAAGGTTTCCTACACATTTGCACACGTTTCTTATGCAGGTGTAAATCATAACTCAGAAACAGACAGAACAAACAGACAAAATCATGGTTAGCAAGGAACATGTACATCTTATTGAGAGTTTTTATATATACCCAGTTTCTTTAAGAGAGCACTCGCTGTTGCTCATAACAGGGTATGTCAACAAGGAAAGGTTCAAAAGAACTGGAGAGCTGATCTGTATTTTTGTCAAGGGGAACAGTTTAAAAGCAGAATGGAGTTGATATCCAACAGCAGCACTGAGCTTTCCCCTACAACAGATAAGTCGGATAGAAATATGGGACAGGTATTTTTTATTTATATTTGTTTACTGCGGTAGTGCACTGATCAATACTGACTAATTTCAAGATCAGCCCAGGTGAAGTACAAATAATTTTGCAAACAAAAAAATACAGAAATGTAAGTAATAACAGAACAGTTCAGACTAATTTCATAGAAACAAATGTGTATATACATTCCGGTGAACAAACACAGTGCAATGAACAATCAAGCAGAGTATAATGTACAATATAAACATTAGCTTCTAAAGTGGGTCAAGCTTCAATAAATCTTGAGAGAGGCAAAGAGACCCGCAAAGGAGACAGCAGCAGAAGGAACATTTGGCTTGGATAAAAAATTGCTTTTCGAGTTGCATTCTGAATTTGGACTAAGTTTTTATTTTCTCAATGTCAATAGAGAGAGCACCCGCGGTGGTGGTGCTGCAGTAGCGTTGTCACCTCACAGTAAGACGCTGTCCGGTTCGATTCTCAGCTAGAGCATCTTCTGCGTGGAGACATGCGTAAATGGGCGTACCTTCGTTGAAGGTTGTGCATCAGGCCTGACAAGCCTGTAAGTAAAAATCAACTGCCAATCATTAGCGGATCGGCATTCCGCTATGGCGACCCCTAACCAGGAAAAGCCAAAAGACACAAACAATGTCAATAGAGAGAGCATGCCAAAGAGTAGGTGCCTGACAGCAGAAAGCAGGGCTGTGGAGTTTGGTTCTGAGGTAATGGGAGTTGGAGTAGCTTGTGAGTCGTGTCTCAGGTTGCATCAGGATGTTTTTCATATAAGGAGGCTCTAAGGAATTTTGTAGATGAGTAAAGGTAATAGATTCCAAAGTGGACAGGTTACATGCAGAACTACTGAAAGCACAGGAAATGATGACTCGTGAGTAGGAAAGGGCAGAACTCAAAGTTCTAGAGTCAAGCTCAACAACTCCCCTCCCCCCCACTTCTGATAAGATCGTTCCTGTGGCTGTGCTACACACTTACACACTAGAGAGTCAGAATATAGAATATCTTTCATGCATTTCATCACACCACCAGATGACAAGGCATTTGGCTACCTTAAGAGAGTCACAGTTACTCCTGCCATTTACCTACACTTCATTGAATTTCTTCACTTCAGCATTCAAAGCACTGCGTGGAAATCATGTCAACGTCCATCTCAGGCCTTCACAATGATTTATTTTGATTAAACAGTCAGAGTCCCTGGTCCGCACCAGTACTAAGTCAGTTACTAGCTGCTGGGTGATGCTAGTTGGAACTGGCACCCTCCAGAGCCACTGCAATCCATAAGAAAGGCCCAGCATGCATCCGCAGTTGTCGCTGTCATCCCCCTGGATCCCCACTTGGGAGGGTGCAGTGAGGGGTGACACCTCATCCAGCTGTGGTGCCCACACATTCAGGGTAATACAGATTAAATGCTACATTACAAAGGTAGTAAGAGTACTCTGATGATGCCCCATGTCGGTGGGTGAAAGCGCTTAGTATCTGTGGGCTGTTATCGTGAATTGTCTTCTGTTTGGTTTGGTTTTTGTTTATTAAAGTACTTCTGAAGAGAACAGGATTCAAGGTTTGCTGTAATTTTTGCTTACTGGTGTGTTCGACTTTTGGATGACATTACAAAGGTAGGTCAAGCTGAGAGAACACTTAGAATTTTATATTTTGAAATAACATCTAAAAGACAAAAGCATTTAGCTCTAAAGCTAACGCAACAGAATGGGGATAGATCAACATGGGTTTGTAAGACAAATCTTCTTCCATTTTTTCCGGCCTTTTGTTGTTAGTAAACTGACAAGAACCACTACACATTTTATATGGGCTTAACAAAAAACTCAGGTGGCTTGGACTTCCAAGATGGCTGCACACTGAGTAACAGCTTAATTTCAGCTCTCCCAGTGTACAAACCGAAGCTCAGAAGAGAGAGACTGTTAACACGTACTTTTGGGTAAATTTCAGTAATTGGCTAGTAAGTGCCATGCCTGGATGCTAACAAAAAATAAATTCAGAGAACTTGAGAAACAACACTGACTGGGAAGAATTTTGCAGCTATTCAGCAAAAGGCAATGCAAACTCCATCTTTGGTGCAAAACATGACTTGCAGTAGCCTAGAAGAAAAAATAAGTCAAATGTACTCACAGCTTGTTTGTTTGTCTTTTTGGCTTTTCCCGGTTAGGGGTCACCACAGCGGAACTCCGGTCTGCTAATGATTGGCAGTAGATTTTTATGGTGCCTAGTTGCCAGCCCGACACCCAACCTTCAGCGAAGGCACGCCCATTCACGCATGTCTTTCAAACGTCACTCTACAGCAGGGAGACATGCAGACTCCACACAGAAGGCACTCCAGCAGAGAATCGAACAGGAGAACCTCTTGCTGTGAGACAACAACGTTACCGCTGCACCACCGTGGCTTGAATTGATTAACATAAACAAAACAATGATGGAGTATATCAACTCAAATAATAGAAGGCTGGAAAAATGGAATAAGCATTAAACAGATATACAGATGACATGATAAAACTGCAAAAATCAGTGATTGAAAAGAAGAAAAGGCTAGCTGAATAAAAGACTGCTCAAGAAGAGATGTTAAAAAAAATAGAATTAGAGGACAGAACATGTAGGGGAAACCTGACATTTTCTGCTGTACCAGAGAAGCCAGAAGGAACAGACTGTATTAATTTTATGAAAGCACAAATAAGGAAGTGAACTGGCATTTCGCAGCAGGAGTTGTTAACTGAAAAGGCACATTTTGTGTATGCTCCAAACATGGCCATGAGAAATAAACTTAGACCTTTAATAGTAAAGATGAAATCCTACCAGTAGAAGGAGTTGATTCTGACAAAACTGCAGCAGAAGAACAAAGTACAAAAGTGGGAGACAGTAGACTGTTTGTGGAAAATGATTAACACGCAGAAGAGGAGTAAATTTATTCCACTAATCAGGGAATATCAAAAAGCATGTTTAGAATAATCTTTCCTGAGGGACAAAATCATTTATTTGATACAGAATGTGCTAAGGAGGAAATACAAAAGTTTTTCCAACAAAAAGTGAGCTGTGAAACAGAAGAATATTCTGCTTCTTGTACGTCTGGTAAGGAAGATCACAGAGAGAATATGTTAAGGAAACCTCTTCAAAGGTTTCAACGGAAAATGCTTGAGAGACAAGAAAAAAGTACAAGAGTTGAGAGTACGTTGGAAATGAAGCAGAGACTGGATCTGGGAGACTGAGATAAATAGGAATAAAACCAACTTGGAAACTGACAAATAAATGTGGGATTACAAAGCATTTATATTTGTGAAACATGACAGACCAAAAAAACCTGGAAATACTGGACTTGTTTGGACTATGTTAAACATGTAGGGGACTCTAAAGCATATGACCTACTTCATGTCATTAATGTTTGGAAGAACACTTAGGAGAGGGGAAGAGGAGGGAGAGAGTTAACTGTAAGTAAATAAAATGCTGTTTTTAACAGTAGTATTTTTATAGTGCATGATATAATCTGGATGTTAATAAAGTATGTTCTCTCAAATATTTTCAAGTGTAATGGGGATACTAAAGTAAACACGTTCCCCTGTTTTTTTCCTTTTACCTTTGTCCTTTTTTTTCAGTTTTAAAAAATGTAGGCACTGCAACGTTAAACAAAATAGGAAGAGTCTGGCCAAAAGAATATGATACAAGAATTGATGTACTTTTTCTCATTCTTGCATAGTGGAATGACTGGGTTGAGGCCCTTGGCTTGATCTAGTAACAAGTTTTAAGAGAAAGCAAATAAAAAGAACACTGAATATAATAAAGCCATCCTCTAGCAAATAAATACTTGTAGAAACAACTCTGTATCTGTTTTTCATATCTCCATGGAGACAATCTGGTAAAGAGCAATACAAACTGAATACATTTTCCTTTCACTGGCTAGGAAATGTTTTCTGAAAGCATTCAAGTGTTTTCCTCATTTGCAAGAGCAATAAAGAGAAGACAGAACCAAACAGCACTTGGTAGAAGCACAGGCTGTACCATGCCTCTCAGCATGGATAACCTTCCTTTCAGGTTAACCCAAGGCCATGAATGTGGCTATTAGTTTGGGACAATTGTTCCTATTAGGAGGATAAAACTTCAGTATCTGAAAATGTACATCGTTTTGTGTGTTATTATTAAGTTAATAGGTTTAAGGGATATATTACAGGTGTATTTGTCTTTTTTTGCGGGCTTTCAATAAAACAATGTTTTGTAAGATCTGACATAAGCTCAAATGGATATGGCAAAAAAACAACTGTATAAAAGATCAATCTGCCAAATATTACTGTATACATGTAACACAAAAGCTGAAATTAGATATTTAACAGAAAACCTGTTACACATAAAAGGTGGGAATAACAATATTAACATAATGATGCTTTATATATTATCTTTAAATGTTAATGGTCTCACAGATATCTACAAAAAAGACAGAGTAGTGAGCTATATTAAAAAATGTAGAGTGTAAATAGCTATGTTATAGGAGGCACATCTGGAAAGAAATGAACATGTGAATTTGATAAAGAAAGGTTTTCATGATGGTTACTCAGTAGAATACCTAGGACAAAGGAAAAGAGGAGTACTTATATTAACTGCAAGAGGAGCTCCAACAGTGCTAGAAGAGGATAAAACAATAATAATGGTAGATTTGTAGCACTAATGGGCTACTGGCAAGGGAGGAGGATTACACTGCCATGTATTTATATTCCACCTTAAACAGCTATAATGGATCTTAGGAAAATTCTGGGAGAAATTAGTTTTCAGCAGGAAATATTACTTATAGGTAGGGACTAGAGTTTCAGTGAAGATGGGTCTGGGGGTCCAAAAAAGAAAATATAACAAAGGAGGGCATAGTGGGACTTCAAAGAAGGCTGCACATTGAGTTAGCAGCTTAATTCTAGCTCTCCCACTGTGAAAACAAAAAATTAGCAGAGAAAGCCAGAGGGTTATATTTCTGGGTAAATTTTAGTAACTGGTTAGTAGGTGCACTGCATGGATGCCAGGAAGTAAAGAAATGCAAAGGACCTGAAAGGAAATCCCCTACAAGAAGTGAGGAAAGAACAATCACTGGGAAAAGTACTGTAGTTGTTCAGCAAAAAGCAGTGCAAGCTCCAGACATGACTTCCAGTAACCTAGAGCACAATACAAGACAATTGCACACAGACTTGATTAAAATAAATGAAACACTGATGGAGTATATCAGCTCAAACAACAAAAGGCTGGAAAAAATGGAAGAAGATTTAAACAGATATTCAGATGAGATGATAAAACTGCAAAAATCAGAGGTGGAAAAGAAGAAAAGGCTGGCTGAATATGAGACTGCTCAAGAAGAGATGTTTAAAAAAATAACAGAATTAGAGGACAGAGCATGTAAGGAAAATCTGAGATTTTCAGAGAAAATGTACCAGAGAAGTTGGAAGGAACGACTATATTCATTTTATGAAAGCACAAATAAGCAACTGGACTGGCATTCCACAGCAGGAGTTAACTGAAAAGACACATTGTGTGTATGCTCCAAACCTGGCTATGAGAAAACAACCTAGACCTTTAATAGTAAAGACACAATCCTACCAGTAAAATTAGTTGATTCTGACAAAACTGTGGCAAGAAGACAAAGTATTAAAATTGGGAGACAGCAAAGTATTTGTAGAGAATGATTATTAATTGTACAACAGGCAGAACAGGAGTAAATTTATTCCACTATTCAAGGAATGTTGAGAAGCAAGCATGAGATTCAAACTGCTGTACCCAGTAATCTTCAAAATTTTCTTCCCTGGAGGGACATCATTTTTTTGATGAAATACATGCTAAGGAAGAAATACAAAAGTTTGTTCAATAAAATGTGAGCTGTCATACAGGAGATGCTGCTTCTTGTTGCTCTGGTAGCAATGACCACAGACAAACTGTGCCAGTGAAACCTTTTCCAATGTTTCAATGGAAAATGCATGAGAAAAGAAAAAAAGCACAAGAGTCGACTAAAAGAATTAAGAGTATGTTAGAAATTAAGCAGAGACAGGATCTGGAAGATAGAAATGAACAGGAATAAAACCAGTAACTTGGAAACTGACATATGTTTGATTAAAAAGCATTAATCATATTTGTGAAGCATACCCGTGGTGGTGGTGCTGCGGTAGTGTTATCGCCTCACAGTAAGACGCTGTCCGGTTCGATTCTCAGCTAGAGCATCTTCTGCGTGGAGACATGCGTGAATGGGTGTACCTTCGTTGAAGGTTGTGCTTCAAGGCTGGTAACTCGGCACGTAAAAATCAACCACCAATCATTAGCGGACCGGAGTTCAGCTGTGGTGACCCCTAACCGGGAAAAGCCGAAGGACGCAACAAAATATTTGTGAAGCATAACAGAACACGAAAATTTGGAAATATTGGCCTCTTTTGGACTCTGTTAAACTTGTTGAGGACTCTGAAGCATGTGCCCTACTTCATGTTATCAATGTTCGGAAAAATACTCAGGAGAGGGAAAGAGGAGGGGGAGAATTAACTAAGTAAAGCAAACTTTTTTCTTAATGTTATTACTTTTATAGTGCATTACTCCTTTTGTATGCTATAAAGTAAAGTTTCCTCAGTTACTTTTAAGTTTAATGGTGAAAACTATTGTAAAGAGGTGCTCCTGTTTTTTTCTCCCCTCTGCAATGTAAACAGAAAAAAAGTCTGGTTAAAAGAGCATGACAAAAGAAACATTAGTGTTTTTTTTTCTAATTCTTGCTTAGGGGAATGACTGGATTAAGGCCCTTAGCTTGATCTAGTAAAACATTTTATGAGAAACTGAATAAATTAAAAAGGATACTGATTATTATAAGGCTTTTTTTCTTGCAAATACATGTATGCTTAGTAGCACTTCTCTCTATGGTCCTCATGTCTCCAGGAGACATTGTCATAACTGCAAGAGAAGCTACAACAGTGATAGGAGAGGATAATAATGGTAGACCTGTAGTACTATGGGTCCACTGGCAAGGGAGGAGGATTACACTGGCATGTATCTATATTCCATCTAAAACTGCTATAATGAAGCTTAAGAAAATACTGGGAGAAATAATCCGCTATCAGTAAGGAATATTACTTACAGCTGGGGATTGGAATTTGATTTGCAAAAATGAAGATGTGTTGGGGGGCAGAAGGGGAAATATAACAAAGGAGGGTAGAATTTTTAAGACATTTATGAAAATATTTGGCATGGAAGATGTGAATTTAGTACTAGAAGTTCGGAGTGAATTTAAATATTATTCTCCAAGATACAAAAACTGAGCTAGGCTAGCCAGAATTTAAACTGCACAGGAACACGTGCATTTATTTGAAGGTCTTGATATGCACCCAAAAATTATTTCAGATCATATACCAATAATAACTAAAATAAAAACACAGGGTAATAAAATATGAGACACTGGCACTTTTCCAGCTGTTGAAAAGAGAAGAATTTAAGGAATGGATAGTGGAAACTACTCAGGAGCTATAAGAGAAGATAGAAATTTCTTCTGAAAATATAGCTAGGGCGTGAGATAAAAAACTGGAGTTTAAATATAGGGTGGAAATAAAAGACAGGTAGATACATTTAAGAAGTAACAAGAATTACTTAGAGGCACTGACAAATGTTAAAGAATTGCAGAATAGGGGGATTTCTCAAGGAGCAAAAGAGGAGCAACCGCAGAATACTAAACAGAAAATAAGGGTATACCTCGATAATATGCATGAGTTTTATAAAGACTGCTGTTAAGCAACTGTTGATTGATAATAATTTTAGAGCACAAAGACTTAGCACAACAACTCAGGCAACAGAAAGCAGAAAGGGTTGTCGCCAAGCTTAGGGAGCCTATAACAAGGAAGAAAAGAATAGATCACGTAGAAGTATTAGAAATACTTAGGAAATTCTATAAAAGTCTGTATAAATCACAGAAATATGGAAATCAAGAAAGGGTACAATTGGAAACGTTTATGGAGGAATTAAATATGCTAAGGTTAGAGGTATATGAGGCTCAATTACTAACAGGAAAGGAGGAGATGAAATAAAAATGGTGATGTATACCAATCTACAGGAAAGTCCCCAGGAATAGATGGTATTCCTGTAGAAGTTAGGAAGCTAGGATGGAAAAAACTGATAAATATCTGGAAGGTTTTATTTAACAGTATTTTAAGAGGAACAGAAGTACCAACATCTTGGAAGAAAGTGGTGGTAGCTGTAATACCTAAATAGGTTAAAGATCCATCATATCCAGCTTCATGCAGGCCCATATCAATACTAAACCAGGATTATAAAGTGTTTATGTCTATAATGGCTAAAAGAATGGCAAAAGTGATGCCAAAATTGATAGATATGGATCAATGTGGTTTTGAGGAGGGGAGGCAAACATTCAACAACATTAACAGAACATAGATGCTCCAGAGGGAAGTAGAATGTCAGAAAATACCACTGTTGTTGGTGAATCTTGATGCAGAGACAGCATTTGTCAAAGTAAGCTGGGATTTTATGAGCAGGGCAATGGAAGCATTTGCATTCCCTAATAAAATTAAAAGGTTGATTAGGCGGCTATATGAGGGATGAGAGGTGAAAATTAAAATGGGTGGGTCATCTCTGATAATTTATGCTTGAACAGAGGAACCAGGCAGGAGTGTCCTCTTTCCCTTTTGTTATTTGCATTATATTTAGAACCACTGGCACAAAAAACGGGACTCAGGAATTCAACATATAATTGGTATGTTAGTCACAAAAAGCTGGCTATTTGCAGATGATATTTTATACTTAATAATAACAGAAAAGGACATTATAGTGTTGTGGAACATTTTGAGACAGTTTAAAAATTTTTGGGATACAGAATTAATGAGGCTAAAACAAAGGCAACATCAGCAAATCATATACTCACACACAAACTGATTCAGCAATATCCATATTTATGGGACATGATAAAATAAAGTATTTAGGAGTATGGATTAAAAATGACTCTGGTGTGGCAGCGAAGGATATGTGAGAAGAGACTAAAGACAACAAAAAAACTAAGAAAATGGAAGCTCTGTTATATGGACATGGATAGTAAGACACATGCAGTTAAAATGTTTTTAGTCCCATTAGTCTTATACACAGGTCAGGCATATTTTTATCGGGCAGAGGAGAAGTTGTGGATAGTAATTAATAAAGAGATGAAGGATTTTATCTGGGAGGGAAAGACAGCAAAAGTCAAGTGGAATAAGTTGATTCTTCCAATACAAGGCGGATTGGGATTACCTGACGGAGTATTTCAGAGCTACACTGTTAAGGCTCCTATACATTATTTATTTTATTTAACATTTTTTACTGGGAAAGTCTGACTTGGAACGAGCCAATTTTCAGGGGAGGCCTGGGGAGAAACGCTCCAGACACATGTACATAGCATAAGTAGAAACCTATAATTCAAAGTGGAAAGTGATGACGGAATGGGGGGGCAGTTCAAGAAACAATGAGAGACTGGGATTTTGGATGCAGACATTTAAGAATAACAATGATAATCATAAAGAATATTATTTACATAAAGTAACAGAAAGCATTCCAAGAACTACGCCAATATGGGAATGCAGAAAGGGATGACTGCAACTAGCAATACAGACAATACGCAAGAGGGCACTGAAATTTACTGGAGAAAACTGGCAAAGGAGCAAATAACTAGAAAGGGAAAGGTAACAGAATGGAAAGATGTCAAGAATTTATTTGGACTGCAGATTAGAGATTCCTTTTCCTTTATCAAGGACTGATATCAGAGTACAGGCAAAGAGAAAGAAATGGGGGGGGGGGGGTCAAACGAAAGACCAACACTGCCAAAGTTTTTTTGTAGCATCTAGAACAGAAGCTGCTGTAAAAAATGAATTAGTAGAGCATATAAGATACTGCATGATAACTATAAGAATTGATCAGAGAAAGTTACAAAGGACTGGAAAAAGAAACTGGATAAGCAATTCACAACATATATGTTTGTCTCCCAAATACGCAACAAAATATAGAAGATTTAGGATTTTGCTTGGAAATGTTTACATAAATATTTTTATACCCCAAGTAGACTCCACATAATTTTTCCTCCAGTAGACAGCAAATGTTGGAGGTGTGAAGGAGAAGAAAGAGGTAATTGGGAACATATCTTCTGGGTGTCTATATCACGTTATCAAAATCTTACTACATCGAATCACTAAAGGTCGACCTCTAGTGATCGATGTAGTAAAACATTTTTTTATTTATTTATTTTTATTTTATTTTTATTTTATTTTACATTTGTTAACCGGGCTAGTCTAACTGGATACATTTCCATTTTCAGTAGAGGCCCGGGGAGAAAAGCTCCAGTGAAACAAAATAAAAATTTAAACATTTAAAAATTAAAACATTTAAAAATTAAAAAACATTTAAAAATTAAAAAATAATTAAAAAAACAGTTAAAAATTAAAAATCAATATTAATACATAATAAATGAATGGATTTCAATAGAAGATTATTCAAAAAGCAGGAAGTAATTAGAATACAATAAATTGCAGCAGTATTATTAGAGTAATGTAGGCATTTACAATAGTAGAGGTGACAATATGTATAGGATAATTCAATATGCAGTGAGATACATGTTGACTATGAGTATATTAACAGGATAGAGATTTTCAGAGCATTAAGCAGAATAGATTACATCAGTATGTTGAAATCTGTAAACCAGTTACAGTCCTACCGCAAAGAATGTGAAATAGGTAGAGGTTCAAGAGAAGAAATATTTGTAGTGAAGGAGAAGATTAATCAGGGTTGCTACAGGGGCATAGACAGTTTGATTTGAGGTGTCTTTTGAGGTTTTGTTTAAAGAGAGGCAGTGAAGAAATTAAAGTTAGGTCATTAGGTAGTAAATTCCAGTTTTTTCCCCACAGAGTTGGAAAACAGAGAAGCTCCAGCCATGCTGTAAGACTTGCTTATGCTAGCAAGAAGTTTGCTGGAAGAGCAAAGAGAATTTAGATTTTTGTATGGGATTATGAGATTGGAAAGTATAGGGGTGCTGTTAGGGTTATAAAATATCGTGGGCAATGGTGAGTTGGGAGAGTTTCAATTGGTTTTGAAATTCAAGCCAGCCTAGCTGCGTTAGATTCAGACAATGGTGAGTTCTAAAAGGATTTCCGGAGGCAAATCTGGCAATGTTATTATAGGTATTAGCTAGTTTGATGAGATTATTTTTCTTTAGATTAGTATATATTGGTGAGGCATACAGAAGAGTTGAAATTAAATGGGAGTGTGCAATCTTAGTTCTGGCGATTGGTGTTAGGAAGGGTTTAATTCTATATAAGGAGCCTATTTTTCTATTGACAGTTTTGATGGTGTTACTTATGTGGCTGTCAAATGTAAGGTTATTGTCAATAGTAATTCCTAGCAATTTAGTGGTAGAATCGGGTAATATACTTGTGCCATTATTGGAGATGACAGAGAATTCTATGGGGGAGGATTTGCTGGTGGGTGTGAAGAGAAGGAGTTTAGTTTTTTTGGCATTGAGCAGGAGGCAACGTTTAATGAACCATGTATCAACTATGTTGAAAACATTCTGAGTAAGAGAATGTAGATCAGTTGGGGAGTTTGCTGAGCATATTAGTGTAGAATCATCTGCATATTGAATGCAGGTGGCTTGTGGAATGGCTACATGGAGGTCGTTGATAAACCGTGAGAAAAGAAGTGGACCTAGAATAGAGCCCTGAGGGACACCGAGTGTGACAGGCAGAAGGGATGATATATTATTTTCCCAAAGAACTGCCTGTTGCCTATTGGTAAGGTAAGACTTGAACCATTGAATTGCCAGGCAGTCAAGGGAAAGGGATTCAAGAATGTTGATAAGAAGGGTATGGTTTACCATGTCAAATGCTTTTGACAGGTCAATAAAGAGTGCAGAAGAGAGGTTGTTGTTATTACGATTTCTATTAAATGGCTTCTGTAAAGGATAATAGGGCAGTTGTGGTGCTATGGGATGGCCTAAAGCCATGCTGACAGTTTGCTATGATGTTATGTTGAGATAAATGGTTTAAAAGTTGTTGGTGAATACATTTTTCCATAATCTTTGCTAGGGGTGATAATAGAGCTATTGGCCGGTAGTTGGAATAATCATTAGAAGTACCCCCTTTGTGTAGGGGGATAATATGGGAGATTTTCCAGATGTCTGGAACTAATCCTTCTTTAATGGTTCTATTTATGAGGATGGAAATGGGATAAGAAATTACTTTGGCTGCTTTTTGCAGGTATTCTGATGGTAGCTGGTCAGCAGGAGTACAAGGTTTATGTTTTTGGATGTATTTATAGATGAGAGTGGTTGAGATGGGTTTCAGATAGAATGTTGGAAGAGTGCCAGGTATGGTGGAAGAGAAGCTTGAGTTGTCAGAGACTAGTTGACTGGCTAGTGATTGCATGGTCTCTGTGAAGAAGGTATTGGCAGTTTGGTGGGGGTGTTTTGTTCGGCCTGGGATGGGGTAGGTGTACGTGAGTGGCTTGGGTTTAGGAGTTTATTTATACTAGACCAGAACTTTTGGGGATTGTTTTGATGATTTTGCTGTAACTTATAGTAGTAGTTCTTTTTGTCTGTAAGTATTGCCTTTTTTGTAATATTTCTTAAATGCTTAAATGTTTGCTCATCTGAGATAGTTTTGTTAGCTCTCCATTTAGCCCAAGCCTTGTTCCTAAGTAACATTTTTTGTCTGGTTTCTTTAGAAAGCCAAGGGGCAGGCTTGGACTTCATTCTAATGGACCGTTTGGGTGCATGCTTATCTAGGATCGATAAGAATTTAAAGTTTAGGTATTTAACAGCTTCTTCAAGTGGTAGTGTTTTTAAAGGGTTCCAGTCACAGGCTCTAAGTTCATCTTGGAAAAGTACTGGGTTAAAGCTTTTGTTGGAACGTGCAATCCTACATGTTGGGGGGTTAGAGATATCATTTTTTTGCCTTAGGATGTAGGTCAATGAATGATCGCTTACATCGTCTGGCAGAGTTCCTATGTTGTAAGCTTGTTTCTGTTTATTTATAAGTATCCACTCTAAGGTGCTCTCTTTCTTATTTGGTTTATTGATTCTAGTTGTGTAAGTGATAGTTTGACTAAAGCCATGAAGGTTGATATGGGAGGTTGGATTAGCAGTGTTAATAGCTTTCCAGTCAGTATTAAAATCACGAATAACGTTTAAAAAAAAAACAAACAAAAATAAAAACTAACTAGTTAGGCAGGGGGGAAAGCCCCCCTGCACCCCCCACATGCCCCCTACTTAAACATTCCAACTCCAAGACCGCACTACATTGAGGTAAATGGAAATCTCCCCCTATGGAAATTTCCATTTACCTGCACGATGTTCTGCGCTTTCGATGTTGTGGTGCCGATGATATTAGCTTCGATATTTTCGGCTTTCGAAAGAGTGAAGTAGACCCATTTCTGGGACTGCAATAAATTGGCAGACTTTAAATATTCCCTGCAGACAACTCTATCAGAAATATTGGGTGAGCAAATTGGTGTACCTAGGAAAATTGAACTATGATACAGAATCGGAGTTTGAGTCTAATTATGTTGGGTTGCCAAAAAACAATTACTAGAAAATGGAAAGAGATGAATTTAAGGAAAAGGTAGTGGAAATTATTTGGAAGCTATTAGATAAGATAGAAATTTCTTCTGAAAATATAGCTAAGGGTGGAATAACATTAAAGTGCAGTTTAAAAATAGGGTGCACAGAAAAGAAAGAGAGATACGTTAAGAAGAAGCAAGAATTATTTAGACAGACTGACAAATGTTAAAGTATTGCAGAATAGGGAGAATCTCACAGAACAAGAGGAGGAACAAATGCAGAATACTAAACAGAATATGCATCAGTGTAGAAAGATTGCTGTTAAGCAACTGTTTTTTGATAGCAACTCCAGAGCATGAAAACGTTTAGCACAATGGCTCAGGCAACAGAAACTAGAAAGGGTTGTCACCAAGCTTAGGTAGCCTACAACAAGGAAAATAAAGAGAGATCCTGTAGAGATACTAAAAATATTTCAGAAATTTTATGAAATTCTGCATAAAGCAGAGAGATATGGAAATCAAGAAAATGTACAAATGGAAATGTTCATGGAAGAATTAAATATGCCAAGGTTAGAGACAGATGAGCTTCAATTACTAACAGGATTGGAGGAGATGAGATAAAAATGGTGATGTATAACCAATCCACAGGATAGTCCCCAAGTAAAAGAAGTTATGTACTCACCATAACGTCCCATCTGTGTTGTCCATTTTCATTCTTCCTCATCTCTTGGGTTCGGATCCAATCCTTGGATCCAACTCAGTCGCTTCTACTAGCTTATGAATCACTGAAATCTCTCAAGCTTCTCTCCTTCCCAAAAATGCCCTAGCCTCTAGCATACTTCAGATCTTGCTTGCTGTCCCTTACATCTGTAGGACACTGAAAAGGAATTAAATAGATAACTAGCAAAATCTTGGACTCAAACAAAGGAACAAGGTTCCTTTAGCATCTTTGATCCGTCCAAAAGACAACAAAGAAGGGGGTTGGTGGGAGGATAGTTGAGGAAGAATGAAAATGGAGAACACAGATGGAAGTACCAACCTATGAAGGTTATGATGAACACTTAACCTCTTTATCTAATGTCAATTTGCATTCATTCCTCAACTCTTGGGATAGAGTCCCAGCTATCTAAATCTTGTGAGGACTCTAAAGAAAGATGTTTCTAAGCACTACTAAGCCAACTGTGCTCTGTCCCTACAGCCAGATATAATTTGTAATGAGTAATAAAGGTACGAGGATTAGCCCAAGTTGTGGG
The DNA here is from genome assembly GCF_019279795.1 of Protopterus annectens. Lineage (NCBI taxonomy): Eukaryota > Metazoa > Chordata > Ceratodontiformes > Protopteridae > Protopterus > Protopterus annectens. Next base: position 74,194,392 of record NC_056739.1, on the reverse strand, counting down.
AGCACAAATATCATGTAGAAGATCTAGACAAAAAAAGCTACAGATCTTGTTGAATGTACTCTTGGTGGTTTGGGTAAGGGCATGCCTAATTTATTACAAAAACAAAGGTAATACAATCAACCATTTAGCTAATGTAACTTTACAGAATGATTTGCCCAATTTTGAATCTGAAAAGAACACAAACATTGGTCTGCGTTTCTAAAATTTTTCATTCTGTGTAAGTAATTGTCTGTGAACATCCAACAGATGTAACACATACTCTCTTTTGTTTGAAAAATTTGTAAAGAAGACTGGCAGATTGATAGTTTGACGGATACCAGATTCTGACACCACCTTAGGAAGAAAGGAAGGCTTAGTTCTCAAGGATACTTTATTAAAAATCGAATAAGGGTGTTTAGAAGACAAGGCCTGTAATCTGAAACTCTTCTGGAAGAGGTAATATCTCACAAAAAGATAGTTTTCCAAGTGAGAAATTTTAGCTCCATTTTAGTTGAAGGTTCAAATAGGGACCAGGTTAGAGCTTGCAAGATTATATTTAAATCCCAAGGGGGAGTAGGATCTTTAACTGGAGGTCTAAGGAGAAAGGTTCTTCTTATAAAAATTCTGCAGTTTCAAGGACGCTAGAGATGAATTACTTGTTCCTATAAGAAAGTTGGAGATGGCAGCACTTTAACAATAGAAGAGCTAGCACCTTTATTGAAAATTAAGGCTAAAAATTCCGGAACATTAGATCTAGGAGCAGATAAAGGATCTAACTGTTGTTGTTGTGCTCAAATTGTGAATCTTTTCTATTTGCTTTTGTACAGTTTTCTAGTGGAAGCTTTGTGGGATGATAAAAGAATGTGATGGACCAGGGAGGAGAGCCTGGGCTAACAATCAACAGAACTGGAGAAACCATGGGGTCAACTTTAGACCTAGAATGTCTAGGTGAATCCAGTCCATCGGGTGAGACAGATGGTTGGGAGCTAGATCCAAAGACCATGGAGGATGAGTAATACAAGGCCAAAGGAAGGGAAACCAGATTTATTGAGGCCAATAAGGAGCAATGAGGATTACTATTCTCTTCAAATGAGATGCTTTCTGAAGAAATTTGGGGATAAGGGGTAGGCATGAAGGAGACTGGTGGGCCCAACTGTGAAGTAGAGCATCTTCTCAGGGACTCCCCCAGTGGGGGGGATTGACGGCAAAGAACCTGTTGCACCTGTGATTGAGAGGGGATGCAAAAAGGTCACAGCATAATTGACCCCATCGGCAGAATATTTTCTCCGCCACCTTCATGTTGACAGACCACTCGTGAGGCATTAGAATAGACCTGCTCAACCTGTCTGCACTCACTTTGGACTTCACCGGAAAGTGCACTGCTATCAGAAATCAATTGGATGAGATTGTCCATTGCCATACTCTCTATACTGTCCCACACAGAGGATAAGATTTGGCTCCCCCTTGTTCATTGATGTACCAGACCACCGACATGTTGTCCATCTGAATCTCAATAGTCCCGGTGGAGAGAGTGTTTTGGAAGGCCTGCAACACTAGGAGGACAGCTCTCGTTTCCAGGACACTGACATGTATGTGGACCTCTTTGGAGGATCATGTGCCTTGGACTGTTCTTCACAGAAAGTGCCCACTACCCAATCTGAGAGGCATCCGTGGTCACTACGGCCTTGAGTTGTGGAAGAACGAAGGAACGTCCTTCTTGCACTTGACTGGAGTGTAGCCACCACAGGAGATATTTTATCAAGCCTGAGTTATTTTTATCCGAATGGACAGGGAATGGTGAAGAATGTACCACTGAGTTGACAATGTCTACTGAAGAATTCTCATATAGTACTAGGATGATTACCGCTGATATGGATCCTAAAGCTTGAAGGATTAAAACAGCTGAGAGAGAAAAGTTTTGGATAATCTTTCTGACCTAGACCTGAATAGTCTGAATTCTTGACAAGGGGAGAGATGCAATGTGTGTGTGATCATACCAAATGATGCACTGATGAATTCCAATGTCTGCATTGGCTCCAGATGAGATTTGTTGCATTTGAAGAAATGCCCAGATGGGGGCATAATTGGAGTACGTAATGACAAACTTGGATCAGTTGATATCTGGTAGGAGCTGTGATGAGCCAGTCGTATGGAAACACCTGAAATGCCACTACTGCCATACACTTGGTAAATACCTGAAGCCATCACCTGTGAGGTACTTTCTGCTGTGTGAAAGATAAGCCTCACGGACAAATTGGAAATGGACTGAAGGGTAGCCAACTGTGAGGCAACAGTGCTCTCTGCCTCAGATGATATGGTCCCAGACAGGGATTCAGAAATTTCCTTTATCAAATCTCCCTCGAGTCTTGTGAAGTGTGCCAGAAAGTTCAGCGACAGGAGGACAAAGGTCGCTGAATCATAAACATGCTCCCCAAATCTACTCATCACCTTGGACTCCCTGTTAGGGGACTGGAGAGAGACTCTTTGTTCTGCTAGTTATTTCTTTGTGGCTGCTGCTATGACTATGGCATCAACCAGTACTCCCTTGCTCCAGAATGTTCTGTCCTTAGGTGATGCCAGGATCCTGTCTGGTCTCAGGGGATTTGGTTCAATGGTATCAGATTCCTTCCATGCCTGCCATGAGACCAAATCAGGAGATATACAGGCCAGCTCCAAATGCCTCAAGGAATAACAGCTCCTCTTGGGAAGGCTAATTAGGAGACCAACCACCCCTTTGCTTTAGGAGTTCCAGAATGTCTCCAAATGAAATGTCAGGCGGTGATCTTGGGGACCCTTCCCCCCTTACTGAAGTCAGTATGTTCTGTGACAGACTCCTGAGGAGAGTCCAAGTGCCTCCTTTTGCACTTTTCCATCCTGGGAACCTCTTCAATGGGATGTTCCGGAGAAGTGTCGGAAGAAATCATTACACCCTGTTGTGTATTCTGGAGGCTTACTTGGGCTGACTGTCCCCTATGGCAAGAATGACTGAGGTTCAAGACACGGAGATGAATGGGCTAGGATGGTCAAAGCAGAGGAAGGTGGAGAAGTTTGAGCTCTAGGGGTACAGAAAGCTCTCTCCACTACCTTGAATGCTGAATGCCTTGGACAGAAAGAAACTGACAACTCCAAAAGAACATGCTTTATAATGTTTTATATAATCAGAAATTTTTAGGATGTATAAGGAATATTTCAGTTAATTATTTTTAAATTTGTGCTTATTTAATTATCTTGTAAGGTTTTTTAATGGGTGATTCTTTATTGGACAGGGTATTTAAGATGTTTTATTTGCAGTTGCTTTTTATCTGAAGAAGTCATTTTTGTGACAAAAACATAATTTTGGACAAACGTTAATGTGTTTTGGAGCCTCTGCTTTGCAATAAAGAGTTTGTGTAATTCAGCTTTGTTGGTGGCCCTTATTAGTCCCTTGTTCATAGTTTTGGTACTATTTGGCACTTTTGGATATTTGTTTTTTGTATTATGACTTTGACAACAAATGATCTTTTGTTCCACAGGACTTTCTTTTATTGACCTTTTGTTCTACCGCCATAATTGATTTTTCTTCTAAATGACTATAAACTCTGTTGGCATCAATTCCCGTGTACAGTTTATATGTCGTTAGAAGACATGTTATTGGTCTATAATTTTTAGGGTAGCTTGCAGGTTCACTCTTAATAGCACTGTTTTTCCTGTTGTTAGCTGGGTTGGTGTCTGTTCTGGGTTCGCATATAAATAGTTCTTACTCGTGGCTAAATCTTTGTGCAAAGTTGTTAATACGTTTAACCAGAACTTAGGTACTGTTTTGGTATAAACTTGGTGATGGCTATGCAGATGATTCTGTAAATATATACACATCAAGACAGTCTCTGTCTTACAACATTAATACTCAAGATAAAACAAATGTTAGTCTGCTTACTCCTTATATGTCTATATCACATCTGTCTGTTATATGAATCGTACAGTTTTTATCCATCTGCACCAGATCAATAATCAATTTTTAGGGGCTAAGAGGTTGTATATTGCAGGGTACTCTGCAGCAACATGGTTCCTACTTAGTGTCCCTCCCTCCTCAATCTACTGACACATTTTTCAGGTTTACACAGGTGTTTACCTACTCATGCTCTTTCCAAGCTTCAGTTGTGCCAAAAACCTGAAGAAGTGGCCTGCCCTAACCAGCAGGTCATCCCAATCTCTCTTCCCAGAGAAAGGCAGAGCCTGGTTACTCTCCACCCCCCCCCCCCCACCTACATCAGGTGCCTGAGATACTAATCAAACTCAAGTCAACTGAGTTGTAAGTCAGGGCTTTATCCCCTTGTATCAAAGGAGCTGATGCCCAAGATAAATAGATACATTCTTAATGTTTGACTGGTTTTAACCAAGCAGAAATAAAAAGGGAACACACATAGGGAAAGAAAACAAAACAATGTTTTATGACAACAAAATAAGCTACCCTGAAATTAATGTTTGGTGTATTCAGTAAAATGCAGAAATTATGCTACAACATTGAAAAATGAATGGTTATACACCATGTGTTCAAATAGGCACTGATGTGTCTTTTTAGACAGAATGGACTACAGAAACGCCTTGACGACTGGTTAAGTAGGCATAAATGTACACCAGGGTTATCATGTACAGTCCTCTTCAGTTTGGGAGGTGAGAACTATTAAGTGCTTGTCAAGGGTATCAAAAACTTAAGTCTGTCTACATGGCAAGGCATCTTACGGTCCCCGTGAAAGCTTTCTTAGTATTGTTCCAAATATATTTAATTTATTTGGAATACGTTCACTTCTTCTAGGTAATATTTTTAATAACAATCACATATTTACAATTTCAATAAATGTACAGATTTAAAAATCAGTTGCTGGCATTCATCTGCTGCTGCTGCTGCAGCACATAAAACAGTTGCTATATTTTTACTTGCATGACAGAAAACCAATACTGTGTACTGATAGCAAGGGACATTTAAACAGCTTTTTATGCTTATTTTTATGCTGCTAATTGGACTGTGACAGATGGATAATTTCTGAAATAGAAAACACATGCTAGAAAGTAGTGCAATGAATTAATAGTATCCAGCAGAAGCACTCACCCATCCACCATTTGATGCAATCCACTGTGCAATTCTGTTCCGTAGCATGAAGTCTGCAACAAAGTGGGCAATTTGGCTTAGGAATCCAGACATCCCATGCTGGAAAACATAGAGTGCCATATGGTAGCCGAACCCCAGAAGGGCAATCACTCGTCCCCAGTTAATTCCACTGTCAAATAAACTGAAAAACAAGTATAAACAGGAGAAAATAAATAAAGGACAATTAGTAAAATAACAACTGCATAAAGATGCAAGATTTCTTTTTTTTTTTCTGGGGATGGTTCTAATTTGCTAATCCCATTTTTATTCTACATCAATCATCCTAATGCTGGGAACCAGGTTATGCTGTTCTTTTACCTGGGCCACATGAAAAACTGGATCTATATCAGTATTACATGGGCTGAAGCAAGAGCCAAGACTTGAGGACAGCACGCTGTTGTCAGCACATGGTCTCCTTCTTTTGTATCTCATAGTATCATGGGAAGCAGTTAAATCGTAAATGAAATACATTTTTAATTCTGCCTCTGACTAAGGCATCTGTGGATACAGCCAATTCTGACATGTGCATTGTGCTGTAACCTGCCTCCACCTCGGAATGGCAGTTGACAGCAACGGGCTGACATGTCACCTCAGGCCTTGACACAAGTAGTGAATCTCCCCATTCAGCAATGAAGCAGGTCTTGCTGACTAGGAATGAACTCTCAAGTGTTCAAGAACGGCAACATAGACTCCTGCACACCAGACTTCCTCTACTAACAGCTATCACAATGTGACAGGAACACAAACAATACCCTTTTCTAGGGTATTTTTCCCCTCACCCTCTGACCATCAACAACCCCTATTAGTTCTGAGCCCATGCGTTCCCCTGCTATTAAGCCCCCCAACAGTCTTAATCTCACTCATTGACCAAGCATTCAGGAAGTCCCCAACATGGAGGACAGCCAACCAAAGGGGGATCATCATCTAGGCAAACAATGGGTGCGTTTGCACCCTCACTCACTTCATTTCATGTCAGCAATGATGGCATTTCTGGACAGGCCATATCCCTGCTCCTGACAGCTGGTGTCCACTCCCATCAGCACAGAGGCCTACTTATTCCCTCTCCATGCATATCCAGTTTTGCCATGCACATGCGACTGAGAACATCACCAACTGGGTAAGGGAAGCCCATGTCCTCTATTAACAGTTGCCACTTTGTTGCCTGCAAGTCTCCACTTGTATGCAATAAAGTTGGCAGGCAGACCACTACTCCATCTCCACAAAACAGGTGGTCCAACACCAGCTACTCACTCCAGGCACCCCCAAACTCTTTCAGCATTCCCAACCTTTATTCTAAGTTGGGTCATATGAATTACAGTCAGACATGTATCCCTGCACACAACAGAGCCAGGATGGAATACAAGCAATACTAGGCACCTTAACAGAAAGGTGGCTTCAAAATACATGCATGATAAATAAGGAAAGAAGCTACATGTCATAGTATATGGTACTTCTAGGGCTCCTAATACTGCAGTTTAAATGCACCACCACCATCATTGCCTTTGTCACATAGGATTAGAATGGTGCCGCAAACCAAGAACTGGTTCCTATTAGATGAACGATCAAAATGTAGAGTGCAACATGCTCGACACACTTTGATTGATCGTTCATCTAATCGAATACTGAAAAAGATGAAAACCAGAGTTCCAAAAAGTTTTAGCTGGTCATGGTGGTTGAGTGTAGCTTGTGACGTAAGGACGCTACACTGTCTGGAATGGTTAGGTAAGTGAATTCTGTACTTGTGTGTGTATGTTACGATTACCAGGTAACTGCCCTTTCTCCAATGTAGAGCAATCTCGGAGTTGGTATATATAGTTAGGGGGGCGTGGGGGGCACAGCTCACATCGGGTGAAGTAAGCACTTTCTTTTAAAAGTAGAAGAGTGTGCTTGGGTTTGAAAGTTGTTGAATGATGTGAGAATGTATGGGTTTATATGTATTAGTTGTATATGTATGTGTTGCATGTTATTGTAGGGAAGGTGTGGGACAAACAAAACTTTTTGCAACTCCAGTTTTCGTTATTTTAAGGGTTCGATTAGATGAACGTTCGATCAAAGTGTGTCGAGCATGTTGTATTCGACATTTTGATCATTCCTTCATCTAATATAGACCCCCAAGAACCACATGAAAATTAAGGACTGCATGGCTATGACTTAATGCTGACGTAACAGCTACGTTCTTCAGTGCCAACTTAAACTGGAAGCTATACCAAGAAAAAAAACTACATGACTATTAATCATTCTTGATAATTCACCTGAAAATAGCAAACAGCTTATTGCAAGACTGAAGTTAGTTTTAGAGGAACTATGACACTACATTTCAGAATGTAACCTGGCAAAAAGTGCTGTGAATGTGTGTCAAGGCAGCAATGTGAAAGCACATCAGGAAAGAGAGGCTTTCCTAAATGAAATGTTAAACCACTCTCTGCCTTTTCTTCCAGTGTTATTAGTAACAGCCATGGCAGGCAGGTCAGTGCATTGGCAGGAGTTTTATCCTAACATTCCTAAAACTAAACAGATACCTAATGAAACAGGGTCTCTTTGCCTTCTCAGACATCTTTGAAGGATTGAAACTGCATCATGCTTATTTTTATCTTCTTTCAATTTAAAGAAGCCTTGCTGAAATGTTGAAAATCCAGCTGCACTGATTTTGCTATATGTTTCACCACGGATGTGGCCTTTTCAGGAAGGGTACCAGAGGAGTAAAACCCTGGGAGTAAATGACACTGCAAGTTAAACAAAATGATCAAGTGGCAGCAAAGGATTAGAGATGCCCAGACGCAGAACGGCACTGAGGGATACACAGTATGAGTAAGGGAAACACAAGACTCTGCACATCCTTGGGGGGTGCTACTGAGAAGCATAAGGCATGATCAGAGCTAACACAGGACAGAAAGGTCTTTAAGAGGAAATGATACTAACGGATGTTCTCCGAGAATAATAACGGCACAAGATTCAAAAGGTCACAGGACTAGGCAAGCCCAAGGGAATGGCACTGAAGGTTACACACCATGGGAATGGGGATATACGGCAGGACAGGTCCCTGAGGGAGAAGAGCACTGAGGGTTAAATAGTGTGATTAGGGGGATAACATGAAGCTAGGCAGTTGCCTTGAGTGAGAATCATACTGAGATTACACTGATTATTGCAGGGGGGGGGATTACACTGACTATTGGGAGGGGGGCAGGATTTCACAGCTTCCTGATTAAAAATCTTACTGAATTATTCTGAAGGAGGGGCAGGATTAGACAATTCCCCAAATAAGAATCATACTGAGGGTTACACTGATGATGGGGTAACAATTAGACTGTTCCCGGAGTGAGACTCATACTGACGGTTACACTGATGGGGGGGAGGGTTAGACTGCTCCCTGAGTGAGACTCCTACCAAGGATTACACTGATGATGGGGGGACAGAATTAGACAGCTCCCCGATTAAAAAGCCTACTGAGGGTTACATTGATTATATGGGGGGAGGGCAGAATTAGACAACACTCCAAGTGAAAATCCAACTGAGGGTTACACTGATGATTTGGGGTGACAGGATTACACAACTCCCTGTGTGAGAATCATGCAGAGGGTTACAATGATCATTGGGGGGAGACAAGATCAGACTGCTTCCTGAATGAAAATCCTACTGAGGATTGCACTGAAGATGGGGGAATGTGGACTTGCAGCTCTCTGAGACAGAATCCTATTGAGAGTTATAATGATGATTTGGAGGGGGGCAGGATTAGAGAGCTCCCTGAGTGAGAAAGTACAGTTTTGTACCTACCATAAATGTAGATGTTCGAGGATTCCCTTGCTGCAGTCCTGACAATTGGGTATAGTCCGCGTCCCAGTCGGCCCGAATACCAGAGAGATTGACGTCGGTCATGGCGCCTTAGACTGACGTCAGTACGCCAGGGTACTAATGCGCATGACCGACGTCATTTCCTCAGTCTTTTCTTGCCCCAGATGTCAGAAGACCCAAAAAAGACAAGTCCCAAAAACAACCTGCACCAAAAAAAACATGTACAATATATACAGTAATACATACAAAAAATATAAGCATGAAAACTCACCTACACAACCACCCTGAAACACAGAGGGGAAGGAGGGAGGGTAAATTGGACTGCAGCAAGGGAATCCTCGAACATCTACATTTATGGTAGGTACAAAACTGTACTATGTTCTTCGTCTTCCCTTGCTGCAGTCCTGACAATTGGGTAGAATCCCAAAGCAGAGGTAAGGGAGGCTGGCAAATTATAAAGTAGCAGGAGCTGACAACATGCCTTGTAAAACAGCTGTGGCAAAACCAGCTCTAGACTTAGAGTATATAGGCAGGTGATAATGCCTAGAGAAAGTATGCACTGAACTCCAAGTAGCTGCTTCCAGAATATCCTTAGTTGCCACCCCTTAGAAATGCTGTTGAAGTGGCAGTAGCCCTAGTGGAATGAGGCCTAATCCCAGCTGGAACCTCTTTGCCATGATGGGAATAACAAAATGCAATGCAAAAGCCAATCCACCTAGAAATAGTTTGTTTTGACACAGGCTTGCCCTGTGAACTCAAAGCAAAAGAAACAAGTAACTGCTGAGACTGCCTAAAATCTTTAGTCCTGCTCAAATAATAACGCAATTGCCTGTGTACATCTAAAGTGTGCAAAATCTTTTCCCCTTTATTTTGAGGATCTGCAAAGAACGTAGGCAAATGAATAGTTTGGTTTAAAGCCACACTAGAAACCACCTTAGGCATAAAGGAAGGATTAGTACGTAATGATACCCTGTCCTTATGGAAAATCAAAAAGGGCTCTACTGCCATAAGGGCCTGCAACTCAGACACCCTTCTTGCAGAAGTAATAGCCAACAGAAAAGCAGTCTTCCATGACAAATATTTCAATTCAGCAGTAGCTGCAGGCTCAAAAGGTTGTAGAGTAAGTTTTTCCAACACAAAATTGAGATCCCAAGCAGGAGTAGGAGCTCTACGTGGGGGTCTTATATTCTTTGCCCCTCTAAGAAACTGCTTGAACAAAGGATGCGAAAACAAAGGTGGGTCACAATCATAGTGAGCTGAAATTGCTGCAGCATGAATTTTTATGGAAGAGAAGGACAAACCTTTGTCCAATAATTCAGTAAGATATTGAAGAGCCACACTCAAATTAGGCTCTGAAATCTCCAAATTCTTTGCTGTACTCCAAAATAAAATCTCTTCCATTTTTCATGCATACACTCTCCTAGTACTAGGCCTTCTAGCCCATAATTACATTTAAAACTTGTTGAGGAAGCTGAGAGCTACCATGCTTCCGTAACACAGAATATGCCAAGCTGTGAGATGAAGAGATTGAAGCTTGACATTGAGCAGATGACCGTCCTTCTGAGATAACAAATGAGGAATCAGAGGTAAAGGCCATGGAGGCTTCTTTACAAGACTCCTTAGAAGTGGGTACCAGTGTTGTCGAGGCCAATCTGGAGCTATCAAAATCATCCTTGGCCTGTCCTGTCTGACCTTTAGTAATACCTTTGGAAGAAGAGGTAGAGGTGGAAAGGCATAGACATGAAGGTTTTTCCAACTGAAAGACAGAGCATCCACTTTCCAAGCTGTGTGATGAAACCCCTTTGTGCAATACCTTGGCAGCTGGTGGTTTAGTGGAGAAGCGAACAGATCTATGTCTGGAGTTCCCCATGACACTGTCAATTTCTGAAATACATGAAGATCCAGTTTCCACTCGTGGGGATCCATGATTTGTCTGTTTAATACATCTGCTAGGGAGTTCTGTGCTCCTGGCAGAAACCTTGCCTGAAGAGTCAGTTGCAGGCTTAACGCAGTCTCCCATAAAATCATTGCTTGCCTGCATAGAGGATAAGAATGTGTTCCCCCTTGCTTGTTGATGTACCACATGACAGTTGTGTTGTCTGTCAGAATCAACACCTGCCCTGGAAGAAGTAACTCTTTGAACGCCATCAATGCAAACTGGACTGCTAACATCTCCTTCATGTTGATATGTAGATACTGTAGTCTGGCAGGCCACTTGTCTTGTATCCACTTTCCATTTAGATGAGCTCCCAAGCAGTGTCCGAGGCATCTGTCGTTAAAATCTGACTCGCCTCTGGCCGGGTCACAGAGAGTCCCTTGTTTAGGTGACATTCCTGAGCCCACCACAAGAATTCCTTTTGAAGGCAAGGTATTATTTGAATGAAACCCCCGGGGATAGGAAAGAAAACAAAACAATGTTTTATGACAACAAAATAAGCTACCCTGAAATTAATGTTTGGTGTATTCAGTAAAATGCAGAAATTATGCTACAACATTGAAAAATGAATGGTTATACACCATGTGTTCAAATAGGCACTGATGTGTCTTTTAGACAGAATGGACTACAGAAGCATATGACGACTGGTTAAGTAGGCATAAATGTACACCAGGGTTATCATGTACAGTCCTCTTCAGTTTGGGAGGTGAGAACTATTAAGTGCTTGTCAAGGGTATCAAAAACTTAAGTCTGTCTACATGGCAAGGCATCTTACGGTCCCCGTGAAAGCTTTCTTAGTATTGTTCCAAATATATTTAATTTATTTGGAATACGTTCACTTCTTCTAGGTAATATTTTTAATAACAATCACATATTTACAATTTCAATAAATGTACAGATTTAAAAATCAGTTGCTGGCATTCATCTGCTGCTGCTGCTGCAGCACATAAAACAGTTGCTATATTTTTACTTGCATGACAGAAAACCAATACTGTGTACTGATAGCAAGGGACATTTAAACAGCTTTTTATGCTTATTTTTATGCTGCTAATTGGACTGTGACAGATGGATAATTTCTGAAATAGAAAACACATGCTAGAAAGTAGTGCAATGAATTAATAGTATCCAGCAGAAGCACTCACCCATCCACCATTTGATGCAATCCACTGTGCAATTCTGTTCCGTAGCATGAAGTCTGCAACAAAGTGGGCAATTTGGCTTAGGAATCCAGACATCCCATGCTGGAAAACATAGAGTGCCATATGGTAGCCGAACCCCAGAAGGGCAATCACTCGTCCCCAGTTAATTCCACTGTCAAATAAACTGAAAAACAAGTATAAACAGGAGAAAATAAATAAAGGACAATTAGTAAAATAACAACTGCATAAAGATGCAAGATTTCTTTTTTTTTTCTGGGGATGGTTCTAATTTGCTAATCCCATTTTTATTCTACATCAATCATCCTAATGCTGGGAACCAGGTTATGCTGTTCTTTTACCTGGGCCACATGAAAAACTGGATCTATATCAGTATTACATGGGCTGAAGCAAGAGCCAAGACTTGAGGACAGCACGCTGTTGTCAGCACATGGTCTCCTTCTTTTGTATCTCATAGTATCATGGGAAGCAGTTAAATCGTAAATGAAATACATTTTTAATTCTGCCTCTGACTAAGGCATCTGTGGATACAGCCAATTCTGACATGTGCATTGTGCTGTAACCTGCCTCCACCTCGGAATGGCAGTTGACAGCAACGGGCTGACATGTCACCTCAGGCCTTGACACAAGTAGTGAATCTCCCCATTCAGCAATGAAGCAGGTCTTGCTGACTAGGAATGAACTCTCAAGTGTTCAAGAACGGCAACATAGACTCCTGCACACCAGACTTCCTCTACTAACAGCTATCACAATGTGACAGGAACACAAACAATACCCTTTTCTAGGGTATTTTTCCCCTCACCCTCTGACCATCAACAACCCCTATTAGTTCTGAGCCCATGCGTTCCCCTGCTATTAAGCCCCCCAACAGTCTTAATCTCACTCATTGACCAAGCATTCAGGAAGTCCCCAACATGGAGGACAGCCAACCAAAGGGGGATCATCATCTAGGCAAACAATGGGTGCGTTTGCACCCTCACTCACTTCATTTCATGTCAGCAATGATGGCATTTCTGGACAGGCCATATCCCTGCTCCTGACAGCTGGTGTCCACTCCCATCAGCACAGAGGCCTACTTATTCCCTCTCCATGCATATCCAGTTTTGCCATGCACATGCGACTGAGAACATCACCAACTGGGTAAGGGAAGCCCATGTCCTCTATTAACAGTTGCCACTTTGTTGCCTGCAAGTCTCCACTTGTATGCAATAAAGTTGGCAGGCAGACCACTACTCCATCTCCACAAAACAGGTGGTCCAACACCAGCTACTCACTCCAGGCACCCCCAAACTCTTTCAGCATTCCCAACCTTTATTCTAAGTTGGGTCATATGAATTACAGTCAGACATGTATCCCTGCACACAACAGAGCCAGGATGGAATACAAGCAATACTAGGCACCTTAACAGAAAGGTGGCTTCAAAATACATGCATGATAAATAAGGAAAGAAGCTACATGTCATAGTATATGGTACTTCTAGGGCTCCTAATACTGCAGTTTAAATGCACCACCACCATCATTGCCTTTGTCACATAGGATTAGAATGGTGCATAAAACCAAGAACTGGTTCCTATTAGATGAACGATCAAAATGTAGAGTGCAACATGCTCGACACACTTTGATTGATCGTTCATCTAATCGAATACTGAAAAAGATGAAAACCAGAGTTCCAAAAAGTTTTAGCTGGTCATGGTGGTTGAGTGTAGCTTGTGACGTAAGGACGCTACACTGTCTGGAATGGTTAGGTAAGTGAATTCTGTACTTGTGTGTGTATGTTACGATTACCAGGTAACTGCCCTTTCTCCAATGTAGAGCAATCTCGGAGTTGGTATATATAGTTAGGGGGGTGTGGGGGGCACAGCTCCCCACATCGGGGGTGTGTGGGGGGCGAAGCACCCCCCCTTTCTTTTAAAAGTAGAAGAGTGTGCTTGGGTTTGAAAGTTGTTGAATGATGTGAGAATGTATGGGTTTATATGTATTAGTTGTATATGTATGTGTTGCATGTTATTGTAGGGAAGGTGTGGGACAAACAAAACTTTTTGCAACTCCAGTTTTCGTTATTTTAAGGGTTCGATTAGATGAACGTTCGATCAAAGTGTGTCGAGCATGTTGTATTCGACATTTTGATCATTCCTTCATCTAATATAGACCCCCAAGAACCACATGAAAATTAAGGACTGCATGGCTATGTCTTAATGCTGACGTAACAGCTACGTTCTTCAGTGCCAACTTAAACTGGAAGCTATACCAAGAAAAAAAACTACATGACTATTAATCATTCTTGATAATTCACCTGAAAATAGCAAACAGCTTATTGCAAGACTGAAGTTAGTTTTAGAGGAACTATGACACTACATTTCAGAATGTAACCTGGCAAAAAGTGCTGTGAATGTGTGTCAAGGCAGCAATGTGAAAGCACATCAGGAAAGAGAGGCTTTCCTAAATGAAATGTTAAACCACTCTCTGCCTTTTCTTCCAGTGTTATTAGTAACAGCCATGGCAGGCAGGTCAGTGCATTGGCAGGAGTTTTATCCTAACATTCCTAAAACTAAACAGATACCTAATGAAACAGGGTCTCTTTGCCTTCTCAGACATCTTTGAAGGATTGAAACTGCATCATGCTTATTTTATCTTCTTTCAATTTAAAGAAGCCTTGCTGAAATGTTGAAAATCCAGCTGCACTGATTTTGCTATATGTTTCACCACGGATGTGGCCTTTTCAGGAAGGGTACCAGAGGAGTAAAACCCTGGGAGTAAATGACACTGCAAGTTAAACAAAATGATCAAGTGGCAGCAAAGGATTAGAGATGCCCAGACGCAGAACGGCACTGAGGGATACACAGTATGAGTAAGGGAAACACAAGACTCTGCACATCCTTGGGGGGTGCTACTGAGAAGCATAAGGCATGATCAGAGCTAACACAGGACAGAAAGGTCTTTAAGAGGAAATGATACTAACGGATGTTCTCCGAGAATAATAACGGCACAAGATTCAAAAGGTCACAGGACTAGGCAAGCCCAAGGGAATGGCACTGAAGGTTACACACCATGGGAATGGGGATATACGGCAGGACAGGTCCCTGAGGGAGAAGAGCACTGAGGGTTAAATAGTGTGATTAGGGGGATAACATGAAGCTAGGCAGTTGCCTTGAGTGAGAATCATACTGAGATTACACTGATTATTGCAGGGGGGGGGATTACACTGACTATTGGGAGGGGGGCAGGATTTCACAGCTTCCTGATTAAAAATCTTACTGAATTATTCTGAAGGAGGGGCAGGATTAGACAATTCCCCAAATAAGAATCATACTGAGGGTTACACTGATGATGGGGTAACAATTAGACTGTTCGGAGTGAGACTCATACTGGCGGTTACACTGATGGGGGAGGTTAGACTGCTCCCTGAGTGAGACTCCTACCAAGGATTACACTGATGATGGGGGGACAGAATTAGACAGCTCCCCGATTAAAAAGCCTACTGAGGGTTACATTGATTATATGGGGGGAGGGCAGAATTAGACAACACTCCAAGTGAAAATCCAACTGAGGGTTACACTGATGATTTGGGGTGACAGGATTACACAACTCCCTGTGTGAGAATCATGCAGAGGGTTACAATGATCATTGGGGGGAGACAAGATCAGACTGCTTCCTGAATGAAAATCCTACTGAGGATTGCACTGAAGATGGGGGAATGTGGACTTGCAGCTCTCTGAGACAGAATCCTATTGAGAGTTATAATGATGATTTGGAGGGGGGCAGGATTAGAGAGCTCCCTGAGTGAGAACCCAACTAAGGGTTACACTGACTTGTGGGTAGCAGGATTAGACAGCCACTTGAGTGAGAATTGAACTGAGGGTTGCACTGATGTTGTGTGTGTGTATGTGTGTGTGTGTGGGGGGCAGGATTAGACATGTCCCTCAGGCAGACGAGCACTCAAAGATACATATGTGAGTACAGGGGTAACAGACGTCTGGGAGAGTATGATTAGACTAGTCTCTTAGGGAAAATGGTACTGAGGACTACACAGATGATTAGGGAAAGCAAGATTAGAGGAGTCCTTTGGGCAGGAATGGTAACACAAGACTAGACACGACCTAGAAGGGGAATGGCAGTGAAAGTTACACACCATGGCAATGGGGCTACAAGGCAGGACAAGACACTTAGGGAGAAACATTCTGACTGTTACAGTGATGACGGCAGGGACAGGATTAGACAGATCCCAGATGAAGAACAGCATAAAGGGTTACATTGACAATGGGGAGGGAGAGAAAGGATTAGACGTGTTCCAGAGGGAGACTAACACTGAGGGTTACATAAAGTGAGTACAGTGGCAACAGACTATTGGGGGGAATAGGATTAAACTGGTTCCTGAAGGAAAGTGGTACTGAAGGTTACACATATGATTTGGGGGAGCAGGACTAGACGGATTCCCTGGGTAGAAATGGTACAGAGGGTTACAAAGTGCAAGAAGTGGGTAACACAGGAGTAGACATATCACAGATAAACAAAAGGTAACACACCAAAAGTAGGGGGTAACAGAATGCTGATACAGCTCACTGATGAAAGGTCACACATCATGAGTAAGGGAAACGAGATTACACAGGTCACCGAGGAAGAATGGTGCTGACAGTGACACAACACAAGAGCAGCCAGATTCGTGAGGGAGAGTTACAGACAATGCCAAGTATCAGCACTGCTTCCATGTGACCTGCTTAATACCTCCCATCACAACCACAACTTTCGCTAGTATCCATCTTCTACATAAGTGGCCTGCATGATAACTGCAGCCCACATACAGCCAGAAAAGACACATTTTACTTATGAATAAAACATTACTGTGCTGGATCCCTTCCTCTTGGAGCCTTAAAGAGAAGGCAGTTTTCTCTTCCTGTTCCTGGAAGAAAGGTCAGGCTGAAACTTGAAGGGAAGTCCGCTTCCACCTACAACCTGTGATCTTTCTGCTTCCATCTGCAACCTTTCTGCTTCCATCTGCAACATTTCTGTAAAGTGGCCACAAAGGAACAATGGCTTACATTTTTACTGCTAGTGCAGGTACAAACTGCGATCGCTGTGACAAATAAGCACCACAAGACAGACATCTGACACAAACTAGGAGCAGGCTTGTTGACACTACATGTAAGAGGGAAAAACTTTACCTGAACTTCTTGTCGTGCTGTAGAAATTGGGAGTACAGGACAAAGGAAAGCTGTACGACAGGAGAAATCCAAGGGAGAGCAAAGACAAAGCACAGAGATAATAAGTTAGGCAACAGACACTGATATACAAGTGTGCATACATACAGACAACATGCAATCGCATAATCGGTCTCCCTCCTCATGTTTCCCGTATAGCCAACGTCTGAACATACTGCATCTGGACAATGCCAAAATTTCAGAATTAAGTAACACAGTACGGAAATAAAGACTGGTTTTAAATACACAATGACATGAATGCCCTCTTTTACACTGCCTTTGCCAATATCTACTTTGGATGTCTGCAAGTCACATACTTGATGAAATGACTCTAAGTACCTACTGTAAAGTCAAGAAAGGAGTAAGTTTACTCAAGATTTCTTTTCGCCACTGTGCAACACCCAAGCTGACTGAACAGCTTAAGCATTTGATGAAGTACAACCCACTTCCAGCCTCAATGCACTGTATCTCACAAAATGTGAGAAAGTATAAACCTACTCCTGCCGCTCGGTACACTATATCTCACACGTGATGAAGTACGTTTGGTTCCTGAATCATTTTTAAAAGAGGAGCACATTTTTCCATATTTAAGTTGGACAGAGATGGGGGCTGGGGAAACAAAAACAAACAGGCACAGAGTACAGCAAACTCTTAGTTAACCAGCATCCATGGGGACTGGTACATGCCAGATAACTGTTGTTTCTGGTTGCTTGAGAGTTACTATTAAAAACAGGCCTGACTAATACTGTACCCTATATTGTTTGTTTGGTTTGACTTGATCTGAGGTGGGGGAGAGAGGGAATGTATTCTTATCTTCCTTTTTAAAACTCTAAAAATGTCAGGTATGTTTCTGTGGGGGGAAAACAAAGTGCAATACATGAGAATTGTACTATATTTCTTCGATTTTTTTTTTTTTGCCGGTTCCTTGAGTTCTGGTTAACTGAGAGTTTACTGTATATTAAAGCACTGAGCCTTTCAAAACATAATATAGAGGTAGCAAAATATCTGTCAGCAGATGTTCAGAAGATTTTTATCCAATATTTCCTTCCTACTTTGGGCTATGCATTTCTCTTTTTTGGTCCTACACACAGAAATGACACACACGCACAAACACAACTTATTACTTTTAACACTGTTCTACATTTTACCTTGTTGCTATTTTACAGAAGATCTCATAGATATTTTCACTTGTGGGCTTCAAGCTTTGAAGAATACTCCTGAATTCGGACTCATAACGTTCATTGATATCATCACCAATAAGTGCCAGTCGCCGGCCGACCTGCGTTGGAATGCTTAAAGAAATGAGCAAAAGGTAAGACAACAGACAGGAAGTAGGCACATACAACATGCAGCTATTTATTTCACTTAGTACTGCATCTTCGGAAGTCTCATCCTGTGGCTGCAAGCAAAGTCATTAATGTATGATTACAGTCTTCATAATTAAATGAGAACTTTAATCCAGTACACTACTATACGTACTGTCTGAATAAAACACTCTGAACAAGGAAAAAAATAACTCACAAGAACAAAAAAGAACTCCCGTGACAAACCAACCTGGAAACAAGGAAATAATGCATATACAAAGGTCAAGGTCTTTTTTAAGCAATGTAAAAACCTTTTATTAAATTACCACATTTTAAGTTATACATACTGTACAATCCCTAATACATGGTGCGTTTGTTATTTCAACATTGACTGCTGCTACAACCATTTTATAGTTACATGTTTATACAACACTAAAGTTGAACTATTTTGTCAAGAAGCTATTTCACTGAAGTGGGAATCTTTGGATGTTTCCTATTTCATCAATAATAATAATTCTTGTTAAAGCACCGTTTAAACTAAGATGGTGTCACAGATGGGTTAAAATGTGTCTGCATTTGATTTACGAGTTTGCTGGTGATAACTGACTGTATGTGTGTTTGGATGTTAACGTGGTGCAATGAAGGCTGTTATGTGCGTCATGATGATATTTACTGTGTGTTTTTCTATAAAACTGTGTTGAAGTGTGCATGTTTGCATGTGAATTTGGTGGGAAGTGAAAGTGATTTTAGCATCTTGGTGCAAGACAGGTAAACAAGTGGGGTTAAGGAAGTTTCTCCTTTTCCCAACTGTTCTGCAATTTCATAGTAGTATATCCAAAGTATTAGGGGAAGAACAGATCCCAACACTGCAATTGCACAAGGCTCTACCCTACAAAACACTTGTTTTGGGTTATCGTTTCTTGTTTACTTATTTTTTTCTTAATGGAAGGTGCACTCTATGGTTATTTATTTATTTATGACTGTGGTTTTGAATGAAGAGTCTTTCATTAATTTTCTATTTAGTCATATACAACGGTGACTACTACGAATTTTAATACAACATGCCCTGACTGCGGTGGTGGTGCTGCGGTAGCGTTGTCGCCTCACAGTTAGAGCATCTTCTGTGTAGCGACATGCGTGAATGGGCGTTCCTTTCTTGAAGGTTGTGCATTAGGCCTGGCAAGCCAGTACGTAAAAATCTACTGCCAATCATTAGCGACCGGAGTTCCACTGTGGCGACCCCTAACCGGGAAACAAACATTACTACATGCCCTGACTTTGTAAACTGAATGGCCCCTTCTTGTTAATTTAAGGTCTCTCCTAGTTCATGTGTAAACATGTAATTGCATCTTAGGGTTTAGGACTCAGATGGTCTTTCCTAGTGCATTTCATACTATCTCTATTGGCCAAATTAGGGTATAGCTGATACATGCGGATTGTAAAGTGTCCAGTAAGAAGGCTTTAGTACTGAACAAGTTAGGTCTGTGCCTACTCCGCAGTCTCTCAAACATATTACTTTTGAAATGCAAGGTTCTCCTCAGTTGTTTCATGGTCAACAGAGCTTCTTCAATATTTACACTCTGTAATAGATCCAAAACACATTACTGCACAGATTTGCATTAATTCAGTTCAAATCTCAGACTAGATGCTGAATTACCATACACATCAAAAACGTCTCATTGAAAAGTAAAAAAAAAAATTTCTAGAAACTGAAATCTCCTCAAACCAAGAGACTCCAATTGTCAAAAATTAAACCGCAAATAAGTAAAATAAGACAAAAAATAAAAATAAATAACCAACATACCTAAATCAAATTATAAAAAAAAAAAAAAAAAGCTACTGTGTGGTGACAAGACCTCATAACCCTTGTTACTTATACATAATAAATCCAAAACTGCATAAACTCAGAGGAGGAGAAACAGCGGATACTGTGTAATACTGAGTATTTCATCTACACCATGTTTATGAGATATCTAATTTCACAATGGCCATCCTACCAATGCATTGTTTAGTGACCGATACGTTCTCTGACCAGCATTACTTAAAGACTACTACGAGGAGCATGATGCTGTGAGAATACATGGAGTTGTCTCATAATAATGTGTCCTTGTCTGCTGTTAGATCACAGCTTCCTTTTGGACAGCGATTCCTGCTTGGGCAAATGTTGCAGTGAAGCCATAATGTTCATGCTAGATCTACTCTCATAAAGGGAGTCAACTTTGTTTACAATCCAGGCGACTCAAATTTGATTTGTTGCTCTTGTTGGAGCTGGCATGCTTATCCTGGGAAGGAGAGGAGGGAAGTGGACTATCCAATGCCACAATCGCATGCAGGAAGTGTAGCAATACAAGGGTGGTCCAGGGGCAGCTGTTTTTTGCCACCAAGCTGCTGTCTGGTAGCACTCAATGTAGGTGCATGGGAGGATGCGCTTAAACAAGGGGGCATTAGTTCCTCTGGTAATACGGGTTGCAAGTCCCTTGCTCAAGAGGGGAGTTAGAACTAAAATACATGCCCCATTGCTGGGATACCACTGAGAGCACAAATACCACTCATGGGTGTCTGCACACTAACCATATCGCAGACTCTCCTTAATCTGGTGATGAGGAAAAAATGAACAGTAAAGTACAGTTGTGTACACTTTCCATAAATGTAGATGTTGAGTGTATTCACTGCTGCAGTCATTACATTTGGGTAATCTGCTGGCAGGTTTGTCCTCAGTTGGCCTGATTAACAAAGTCTTGGGTCCTGCGTCGGTTGCTGTCCCTTCTTCCATGACATCAGGTAGTCAGGGGTATAAAAAGTGCAGTTTTGTACCTACCATAAATGTAGATGTTCGAGTGCTCATACAGCTGCGGTCATAACAGATGGGTTATCCTGCCACCAGGCGGGTCCTCGGTCGGCCGAATTCCAAAGTCTAGATCCGGCGTCGGTTGTCGTCGCTTCTTCCCTGACATCAGTGCGTCAGGGGTATAAAAGAGGCAGCCGACCCCATTTTCTTCAGTTTTTCTTGCCCCAGATGTCAGGTGCCCCCAGAAGGAAGGCAAACATAATGTTATGCAAAGATGCAATGTTGATAAATCAAAAACAGTAGTTGCAAGCAAATACATCATAAAAGAATACCCCAAAAAGGTTATATGAAAAGTGTTTGTCATAAGGCCTGTCCTAAGAGGGATTGGAGGGAGGGAAACCTGGACTGCAGCTATGAGCACTCGAACATCTACATTTATGGTAGGTACAAAACTGTACTATGTTCATCGGGCATACAGCTGCAGTCATAACAGATGGGTAGAATCCCAAAGCTAAGTAAGGGTGGTAGGCACTAAGTGGAACTAGGAGGGGCTAGGATGCCCTGCAGGACTGCTGTGGCAAAGCCCGCTCTAGATTTTGAGTATAGTGGGAGGTGATAGTGCTTGGAGAAAGTGTGCACTGAAGTCCACGTGGCTGCTTCCAAAATGTCCTTGGTAGGGACCCCCCTGAGGAAGGCTGCTGAGGTAGCTGTGGCTCTGGTGGAGTGGGATTTGATGCATGCAGGCACAGTTTTTCCATGAAATGAGTAACAAAGGCGTATGCAGTGGGCTATCCATTTTGAAATTGTCTGTTTGGAAATAGCCTTTCCCTGAGCACCTACAGCATAGGACAGAAAGAGTTGCCCATATTTCCTGAATGGTTTTGTTCTGTCCAAGTAGTAACAAAGTTGTCTGTGAATGTCCAAGGAATGTAGTAGTATTTCCCTTTTGTTTTGTGGATTAGGATAAAAGGTAGGTAAGTGGATAGTCTGATTCAAAGCTACACTGGATACTACCTTTGGCATAAAGGTAGGATTGGTTCGTAAGGAAACTCTGTCCTGATGGAAAATGATGAATGGTTGCACAGTCATGAGGGCCTGAAGCTCCGAAACCCTGCGTGCTGAGGTGATAGCCAGAAGAAAGGCTGTTTTCCATGACAAGTACTGTAACTCTGTTGAAGAAGCTGGCTCGAAGGGAGGAAGGGTCAGCTTTTCCAGTACGTAGTTGAGGCCCCAAGCAGGGACTGGTGGTTTCCTTGGGGGTTTTATATTCTTTGCCCCTGTGAGGAACTGCCTTAAGAGAGGGTGAGAGAATAATGGAGGATCTGTGTTGTATTGTGCAGAAATGGCTGAAGGGTGGATCTTGATGGAGGAGAAGGAAAGTCCATTGTTTAACATCTCAGCTAGGTACTGTAAAATTTGAGGTATATTTATTACCCAAGGATTCTGTCCCTTCTTTTGATTCCAGGCACAAAATTGTTTCCATTTGGCGGAGTAGGCCTTTCTAGTAGAAGGTCTTCTGGCCTCCAAGATGACATCCTGCACCTCCTTGGAGAGGAGAAACTGTTGGGAAATCAAGGAATTCTCCATGCAGCTATATTTAGAGTTTTGAGATGGCTGTGAAGGGTTTTGTAGTTGTGCTGGGACAACAGAAGAGGGACTAGAGGTAGGATCCATGGTGGGGAGTGTGTCAGGCTCCTCAGGAGCGGATACCAGTGTTGTCTTGGCCAGTCTGGAGCGATGAGAATCATTTTCGGCCTCTCTGCTCTGGCTTTTAATAGTACATTGGGCAGCAGAGGAAGAGGCGGGAAGGCATAGACTGTCAGTGTTGCCCAATTGAAGGAAAGTGCGTCCACTTTCCAGGCCTGTGGATAGGTCCTTCAACAAAATTTTTTCAACTGGCAATTTCTGTGGATAGCAAAGAGATCTATGTCTGGCTGTCCCCATGCCTGAGTTATCTTTGTGAAAAGTTGAGGATGCAACTTCCATTCATGTGGATCCGTCATATTTCTGCTTAGGTTGTCTGCCAGTGTGTTTACCTTCCCTGGCAGGAATTGTGCCTGCAGTTGAATTTGCAATTCCAGTGCTGTGTTCCATAGGGTCATGGCTTGCCTGCACAGGGGGTATATGAATGAGTTCCCCCCTGTTTGTTTATGTACCACATCACTGTGGTGTTGTCTGTCCTTATCAATAGCTGGCCTGGATGCAGTAGGTCTTTGAAGGTCATAATATCCTTTTGCACAGCTAGCATTTCCTTTTGGTTGATGTGGAGGTGCTTCTCTTTTCGGGTCCCTTTTCCCTGAATGCACTGATCTGTCATGTGTGCTCCCCCAGGCATAGTCTGAGGCATCTGTTGTGATGATTTCAGTTGCTGGAGGTACACAGAAAGGAAGACCTGTGTTTCTTTGGCAAGCTTGAGTCCACCACAAAAATTCCTTTTGAAGGCATGGAATGAGTGGGATAATTGTTTCCAAGCTGTGGCTGTGTTGAGACCATAAGTTTTTCAGGTACCACTGAAGTTTCCTCATATGCAGCTTTGCACATGGGATTAGTAGGATGCAAGATGCCATGAATCCCAGAGCCTGCAGGATTTTCCTTGCAGTCAAGCCTGGTGTAAGTTGCCATTTTTCTGAAGTATTGAGACAGTTGCCCTTGCTTGTCTGGCGTGAGGTAGGCCATCTGGGTGGTTGTATCCAAGCTGGCACCCAGGAAAATTATTTGTTGAGAGGGTATTAGTTTTGATTTCTTTTTGTTGACTGTGTATCCCAGGAAGTTCAACAGTTTTATTACAAACGCCAGGTGCTGCAGTAGTATGTCCTTGCTGTCTGCTTGGATCAGGCAGTCATCCAGATATGGGTAGATTTGTATCCCTTGTAGTCTGCAAAAGGCTATTACTGATGCCGGGCATTTCGTAAACACTCTGGGTGCAGTAGATAAGCCAAAGGGCAATGCAGAGAATTGATAATGGGTTGAACCTGCAAGAAATCTGAGGTATCTTCTGCAATCTTGTCTGATAGGGACATGCAGGTATGCCTCCTTGAGGTCCAATGTTACCAGCCAAGACTCCTTGCCCAGCATGGGAAGAAGCTGCTGTAATGTGAGCATCTTGAATTTTGGCACCTGTAGATATGTGGTTAGGATGGATAGGTCTAAGATAGGTCTCCAATCTTTGTCTTTCCTCGGTACCAGGAATAGTCTGGAATAAAACCCTTGACCTTGTTCTTTTGCAGGTACCTCTTGAATTGCTTTCACGTCTATGAGAGCTGAAACTTGTTTTTGTGCCTCTGCCTTTGATTTTGTGGCAGGTTTGGCATGCCTCTCATTTTTGGAAGGGTGTGAAAGTGGAACCTGTAGCCTCTGTCTATAATGTCCAGAATCCATTTGTCTTTTGTAACAATATGCCAATTTTTTGAGAATAATGTAAATTTTCTGCCCAAACGTGCTGCCATTAAAGCTTTGCTTGGCAGGTGTAGGGGGAAGTCATTGTGTCTGTTTTCTAAAAGACTGTTATCTATCTTCTCCACCTCTTGGGGTTGGTGCTTGCCACTGTCTGGCTCTGAAGGATCCTTGAGGTTGCCCTCTGCCCCTTGGGCGCCTGTATCTGCCCCTTTGAGGTCTGTTCGTGGCTGGAAAGGACCAATTTTTTGAAGGCCAGTTTCTGCTGAAACGTGGAGGCTGTACCTGCAGGAAATCTTTCACTGTTTGCATTGATTTCGCTTTTTCCTCCATTTTCTTTAGCACCTCCTCAGCTTTAACACCAAACAATACATCTTTTTGAAGAGGTGCATCTAATAATTTCGCTTTGACATGATCTGGTAAGGTTTGCTCTTTGAGCCAAGCATGCCTACGTATAACAGACCCCGTAACAGCAGCTCTACATGAGGCCTCTAAACATCAAAACCACACTGCAAGGTATGTTTTCCCACTTGCTCTGCACCATGCAACAAATCTTGCAACTCTTTTAAATCTTGTTGTTCTGGTTGTGTCATCTTGCTTTTCAGATGAGATATCAAAAACTGTTGATACTTTAACATATGGAACTGACAGTTTAATGCCCTCATGTTTAAAGTGGCCGATGTGTACACCTTTTTCCTCCCACCTTTCTAAAGCTCTGGAATCTCTCTCTGAAGGTAATGGATTTTTAGCAGTAGAGGCCTTAATTCCCTTGGGACCCTGTGAAATTGTTTCTGGGTCAGCAGTATGGCTTTTATATAGGAACTGGTGAGAATCAGGAACCCAGTAATACCCGTCTGGTTTAACAGGAGCTGGAGGCAAAGAATCAGGATTAAGGCTGGCTTCTGTGTACACATCATCCAATATATCTAAAACAGGAGGGATAGCCAGAGGCCTATGCTGGGGGAGCAGAAGAAATTCCCTGAGCCTTTTCTTGGAATCTGAATAATCTTGGCCTTCCCAGTGAAAGTGTTCCCTCAATGTATGCAGGGTTTCCCCAAAAGAGAAGTCCTCAGGGGGGGAGACCGAGGGAATAGACTCCTCAGCATCAGAGTCTTCGAATGGAGAATAGGCATAATCCTGGTCCTCAGATAGTTCTGAGGTAATAGAAGCTTGATCTGAGGAAGGGTAGTCTTCCTCTAATCTGGGCCTTTTGTCAGAGGGGGGATGAGAACCCCTGATAAGAGTAATCAAATCCTCAGCCATTTTAAGCATCTGTTTTTTAGGCATGGTGCCTTGAGAGGGGGTCTGAGGAACCTGTTTTTTGAATTTCATGGCTGCTTTAGATTTAGTGAAGGCTTTAATAGAGAAGGAGGAAGGCCTGAAGACCCTTTGAGAAATGGCAGGCCTGTCTAAATTCTGAGTATCCCCGCCAGGAGTGGCGTCGGGATCTGTAGTAGGAATGGGGGCCGAGGAGCCTGCGACCTCGGGTACTGAAGACAGCAGTAATTCTTTGTCATCGGTACTCAGAGGCTGCGTAGGCGCCTCGCTGAGTACCGGAGAACCGGCAGTCGGCCTTAGCGTGGTTTCAGTAGGTGGTGCGGACCTCGTGTGTTGGTCCTTATCTTTGCCTTTTTTGCTCAAAACTGGAGTCGGAGTATCCGACGACATAATATAATTAAATTTTTTGCCAAAGAAGTGAAGGGCGAACTCCGCCTGATGCCTAATAGTGCGCTTACTGAATCTAGCACAAAAACGGCAGGCCGAGACGTAGTGGTCTGGGCCTAAGCAAGGTATACAGAAAGAGTGAAAATCCTTATGCGGTATTTGCTTCCCACATGAAATGCAATTTTGTTTGACATCGGTCTGAGGCAAGAAAAGTTTCCCCAACGGGGCACTTAGCTTTCAAGAAGACTTCGGCTGAAATACTTTCGTAAAACTCAGGAGCTGGCCGACCGGCACTTGCAAACTGCTTCTGCTTCGGGCACCGCGCGGCAAGAAAGACTGGAGAAAATGGCGTTGGCTGCCTCTTTTATACCCCTGACGCACTGACGTCAGGGAAGAAGCGACGACAACCGACGCCGGACCTAGACTTTGGAATTCAGCCGACCAAGGACCCGCCTGACGGCAGGATAACCCATCTGTTATGACTGCAGCTGTATGCACGATGAACATCATGCAGCCGACGCCATTACATCAGTTTTTCTTGCCCCAGACGTCAGGTGTCCCCCAAATGGGGAGCAAAATATATACATATATATATATATATATATATATATATATATATATATATAAAATTAAAGACACAAAAAATATAGCTCCAAACAAAAGCAAATACACCAAAAAGGCTTTCAAGCATAGTAAAAGAAAGTAGAGGTATGGTAAGAGAAAAAACAGGGGGCTGGAGGGAGGGTAACCAGGACTGCAACTGTGAATACACTCTAACATCTACATTTATGGTAAGTGTACACAACTGTACTATGTTCTTTGTGTTTCACCGTTGCAGTCATTACATTTGGGTAGATTCCCAAAGCTATGGTTGGGAGGATGGATTTATACAGCATTAAGACCAGCTATAAGGCCCTGCAGAACAGCAGTGGCAAAGCCAGCTCTGGATTTAGAGAAGAAAGGTAAATGGTAATGTTTGGTGAACGTATGAAAAGAGCTCTAGGTAGCAGCTTCTAGAAAGTCTCTGGTAGGAACACCTCTGAGAAAGGCTGTAGAAGTAGATGCAACCCTGGTGGAATACGATCTGATCCCCTGGGAGATAGTTTTACCATGGTGCATATAGCAGAAACGAATGCAATGGCTTACCCATTTGGAAATAGTCTGCTTTGAAAATCTCCTTTCCCTCTGCCCCTGCAGCAAATGCCACCAGTAGTAGTTCAGATTTTCTTAGAGATTTTGTCCTGTTTAAGTAAAATCTAAGTTGTCTGTGCACATCCAATGAATGCAGAATCCACTCCCCCTTGTTCTGTGGATTGAGAAAGAAAGTTGGCAAATGAATGGTCTGATTAAGAGCCACAGTGGATATCACCTTGGGCATGAAGGATGGATTGGTCCTGAGAGACACCCTGTCCACATGAAAAATAATGAAAGGCTCTACTGCCATAAGAGCCTGTAATTCGGAAACCCTTCTAGCTGAAGTGACTGCTAAAAGGAAAGCTGTTTTCCAGGAGAGAATTTTTTAAGTCTGCAGTAGCAGCTGGCTCGAAAGGAGGGAGAGTGAGTTTTTCCAATACAAAATTGAGGTCCCAGACAGGGGTTGAAGCTCTTAAGTTTTTGGCCCCTCTGAGATACTGCTTTAGCAGAGGATGAGAGAAGAGGGAAGGTTCTGTGTTGTAATGAGCTGAAATGGCTGAGGCATGGATTTTTATGGAAGAAAAAGGAAAGGCCCTTGTGAAGCATCTCAGTTAAGTATTGTAAAATTTGAGGAATATTGGGGACTGCTGTGCTTATTCCTTGTGACTGGTTCCAGGCACAGAATCTTTTCCATTTGTCAGCATAAGATTTTCTAGTACTAGGCCTTCTCGCCTCCAAAATGACATCCATCACAGGTTTGCTGAGGGATACTAAGGGTGAATTTAGGTGATTAGCCACACTGTAAGATTCAAAGTTTGGAGCGGAGTGTGCAGAATTTGGTTGTTCTGCTGAGACAGCAAGTAAGGTGCCTGAGGCAGGTGCCACAGTGGAAGGTGCGACACATTGCGCAGGAGTCGGTACTAGTGTCGGCGAGGCCAGTCTGGAGCAATCAGAATCATTTTTGGTTTGTCCTGTTTGACTTTTAGTAGAACTTTGGAGAACAGAAGCAGAGGGGGAAAAAGCATAGAATAAGTTTTTCCAGCTGAATGACAGAGCATCCACTTTCCATGCTTTTTTGTGAGGAGTTCTTGTGCAGAATTTGTCCAACTGATAGTTCTGGGGTGAAGCAAAAAGATCTATGTCTGGACGCCCCCATTTGTGTGTCAACATGTTGACAATCCGTGGTTCCAGTTTCCATTCGTGTGGATCCATGAGATTTCTGCTTAGTTCGCCTGCCAGAGTATTCAGCTTTCCTGGCAGGAATTGAGCTTGTAGTTGTATTTGGTAGGTCAAGGCCATGTTCCACAATGCCATGGCTAGTCTGCAAAGGGGGTAGGAGTGTATACCCCCCCCCCCGCTTGTTTATGTACCACATGACTGTGGTGCTGTCTGTCTTTATCATTAATTGTCCTGGATGAAGATGAAGGCAAGTCCTTGAAGGCTGTCAGTGCATTCTTTTTCAGCTGGCATCTCTTTCTGATTGATATGAAGGTGCATTTGATTTGGGCTCCATTTGCCCTGAATGCACTTCCCTGCCAGATGAGCTCCCCAAGCATAGTCTGATGCGTCTGTAGTTAGGGTTTGGGCAGCAGGCGGTGGAGTGAATGGCAGTCCCTTGTTTTGGAGGCAGGCCTCTGCCCACCATAGGAACTCCAGTTGCAGGCAAGGTATGATAGGAATCATTGTTTCCAGACTGTGACAATGTTGACTCCATAAACTTTTTAAGTACCACTGAAGTTTCCTCATATGCAGTCTTGCATATGGAATTAGAAGAATGCAGGAGGCCATGAACCCCTAAGCTTGCAGAATTTGTCTTACAGACAGCAGGGTTTTTGTGGCCACCTGTTTGATGTAAGTTACCAAATGAACTTGCTTTTCTGGCGTAAGGTAAGCCATCTGGGCAGTTGTATTCAAGCTTGCACCCAGGAATGTAATTTTTTGAGAGGGTACCAGTTGTGATTTCTTTTTGTTTATGATGTACCCTAGACAAGTTAGAACCCTTTTTACAAACGCCAGATGCTTTAGAAGAATGTCCTTGTTTTCTGCCTGAAATAGACAATTGTCCAGGTATGTATATATTTGAATATTTCTTTGCCTGCAAAATGCAATTACTGGAGCTAGGCACTTTGTGAAGACCCTGGGCGCAGTAGATAAGTCAAAGGGCAGTGCAGAGAACTGGTAATGCAAGTAGCCTGCTTTGAAGCGGAGGTATCTTCTGCAAGATTCCCTGATTGGGATATGCAGGTAAGCCTCTTTTAAGTCTAGAGTTACCAACCAGGCATCTTTGCCTAGCATGGGAAGTAACTGTTGAAGAGTCAGCATCTTGAATTTTGGAATGTCCACAAATGTGTTTAGAGTAGATAAGTCCAGAACTGGATGCCATGATTTGTCTTTTCTGGGTACCAGGAAAAGTCTTGAATAGAAACCTTGTCCCTTTTCCTCTTCTGGTACTGGTTGAATAGCCCCCATGTTCATGAGGGACAGTACTTGTTTCTGGGCCTCTGCCCACTTATTTGGGGGCAGGTCTGGCCATCTGTTTAGGACTGGCAACGTGTGGAAATGAAATCGGTATCCCTGGGATACTACATTTAAAATCCATTTGTCCTGGGTTATAAGTTGCCAGTTTCTTGCATGAAGTGCCAGTTTTCCCCCCAAAGGGGCGGCTAAGTGCTTGGTGAGTGTAGAGGGAAGTCACTGAGACTGTTTACCATAGGGAGGTGCCTTGTTGTTCCCAGATTTGGAGGTGGAGACACCCCATTGATTTGTTCTGAAAGTCCTCTGTGACTGAAACCTGGAGCCTTTGGAACGTCTGGGTTTGACTTGAGTGGCTCACGAAGGAACTGGAAAGGACTAGTTCTTAGTAGGCCAGTGCCTACTAAATCTTGGAGGTTGCACTTGTAAGAAATCTTTCACAGTTTGCATAGATTTAGCTTTATCTTCCATCTTTTTTTAAAACTTCTTCAGCCTTATTACCAAAGAGATGGTCCTGTTGTAAAGGAGCATCCAACAATTTTGCTTTAACATGATCAGGCAGAGTTTGCTCTTCGAGCCAAGCATGCCTTCTTAGCACAGACCCAGTTACAGCAGCCCTGCAAGAGGACTCCAAAGAATCAAAACCACATTGCAAATTATGTTTTCCAACTTGTTCAGCTGAATGCAATAAATCCTGTAAATCTTTATTTTCCACACAGTAAGAAATTAACATAATTTTCTGTTTAAGCAGTCCCATGACATGCTGTTAATATTTAAGCATATGAAATTGACAGTTTAAAGCCCTGATTGCCAAGGTTGCAGAAGTGTAAACCTTCTTACCCCATCTATCCAGCGCCCTGGAATCTCTATCAGAAGGGGTAGGATTTTTAGCAGTAGAGGCCTTAATGCCCTTGGGACCCTGAGAAATGGTTTCAGGATCCGCAATAGGATTTTTGAAAAGGAATTTGTGGGAGTCAGGAACCCTGTAATATGTCTGGCTTACAAGGAGACAGAGACAGAGAATCAGGAGCCATACTAGATTCTGAAAAAAACATCATCAACACTGTCTAGAACAGGAGGTATAGCCAAAGGCCTATGCTGAGGAAGAAAAAGAAAATCCCGAAGTCTCTGCATCAGAGTCCTCATAAGTAGGTATAGATAAATCCTGTTCATTGGAAGAGTCAGAAGAAATTGAAGCCTGTTCAGAGGATTCATAATCAATGTCTTGCCTAGGCCTCTTAGGAGGGGGTTGGCTAACCCTGATCAGAGTAATTAAATCTTCAGCCATTTTGATAATTTGTTTTTTAGGCATAGGGGCCTGCACAAGTGGCCCAGGCATCGGATTTTTAGACATAGATTTAGATTTTGGTCTTAGTTTTGAAGATGACATTGGTCTAATATAAAAATCTGTAAACCTGAAAAAACCCTCAGAAGCTGGTGCCTGCACAGCGGCTCTGGACCCATCTAAGGTAGAGACATCCGCGGGTTCCATAATTGAAGCATCTCGTGGCATACCGGACTCTGAATGGGTCTCGCGGGTATCAGGGGCTGCGGAAGCGCCTCACTGAGTACTGGCGAACTGGCAAATGGCTTAGGAGAAGCGTCGTCAGTTTTGGACATCGACAGCCTGTCTCTGTCTTTTTCTTTGTGTTTTTTAGGTATTCCGGTAGTCAGATTGCTAACTGATGACATTTCTGGATAATTAAATCATGAGCCAAAATATTTAGAAGCAAATTAGAAGTTATGTAGCTACCATAACGTTCCATGTTAGTTGTCTTCTCTCGCCTTCTTTCTTGCTGGATGGGTTCGGAGCCAATCCTCGGCTCCGACTCGGCACTTGCTAAGCTCGAGAGTCACTTTTACCAGCTCGAGGCAGCCCTATATCCCATGATGCAAGGCGGTGATTACCCAGATCTCGTTTGGTATCTAGAGGAAACTGCCCATAATCTTCCCACAAGGAAGGAAAACTACTAACCTGAGAAGGCTGTAAGGGGAACCCAGGTAACTAAGGTCTACAGCTAACTGGTGTCCAAGGAAGAACAATCTCCCAGATAAGAAGGAAGTTCAAGGTCTGTCTAGGCTAGGGGGACAGGAGGGAGGGGCGCAAGAAAGAAGGCGAGAGAAGACAACTAACACGGAACGTTATGGTAGGTACATAACTTCTAAATGTTAACTTGTCAATCTCGCCTTCATTCTTGCTGGATGGGACCGCGTCCCTAGCACCTCTATCCTGGGTGGCTCAATGGAACAGACTCTTGAGAACTGTGGAACCAAAACTTGCTCTGTCCCTGGAGGCCAAGTCCAATTTGTAATGAGAAACGAAGGTATGAGGAGTGGCCCAAGTGGCTGCTGCACAAATAGTGTCTAAGGGTAGTCTAGCCTGAAAAGCTGTAGATGTGGCTAGACCTCTGGTAGAATGTGCTTTAGGTTTTGAGATCAGTTGTTTACCCCTAAGCTGATAAATGTGAGAAATAGTGGAAGACAGCCACCTAGATAAGGTCACCTTAGAAACAGGGAGACCTTTCTTATTTTCAGCATAAGAAAGAAAAAGCTGATCAGACTTCCTAAATTGCTTTGTTCTGTCCAAGTAATATCTGAGTTGGCAATGAACATCTAGGCAATGCAATTTTTGTTCCGCCCTGTCAGAATGATTGGGGAAAAATACTGGAAGATCAATAGATTGGTTTAAATTTGTCTTAGAAGCAACCTTGGGCAAAAAGGACGGATTAGTTCTCAAGGATACTCTATCCTTGTGGAAGACCAAGTAAGGGGGGCGAACACAGAGAGCATGTAGTTCCGACACTCTCCTAGCAGAGGTAATAGCAACTAGAAAGAGTGTCTTCCAAGAAAGAAATTTTAATGAGCATGTAAGCAGCCGGTTTGAAAGGGGGAAGTATCAAGGATACCAGCACTAAATTTAGGTCCCACTGAGGTGGAGGATCCCTAACAGGGGGCTTAAGTAGGAATACCCCTCTGAGAAAGACTTTACAAAGTTTCTGAGACATAATGTTCTGGTCTGCAAATCCGACATGGAAATTCAAAATTGCTGCCAACTGGACTTTAACTGTGGAAGAAGAAGAACCGGAGAGAAAAATTTCAGCTAGAAAGTCTAAGACTGACTGAATAGGGGCAGTGAAGGGATCTATGTTCCTAGACTTTGCCCAAAAAGAGAAACGTTGCCATTTGCTAGTATAAATCCTTCTGGTAGAGGACTTTAGAGAAGCTACTATGATATCTCTAACAGGGTTAGAGATCATAGGAAGCCTGGCTAAGGAAGGAAGTGGAGCAACCAAGCAGTGAGGTTGAGGGAACGAATTGACTGGTGCAGTTGACCCGACTAGTGGGTCAGAAGATCCGGAACTGGGTCCAGATGCCAAGGCTGCACCAAGAGATGGCAATGAAGGAACGGGAACCAAATTTGTCAAGGCCAGTAAGGGGCAATGAGAATCAGTTTGGCTCTCAAGACGGTAGCTTTCTGGAGTACTTGAGGTATTAACGGAAAGGGGGGAAAGGCATAAAGAAGTCCCCGGGGCCAATCCTGGGTCAGAGCATCTCTGGGGGGATGGCCCGGAAGTGGGAAGAGAGAAAAGAAGTTTGGGCATTTGCTGTTTTGGGGTGTAGCAAAATGGTCGCAGCATGGGCGGCCCCACTTCTGAAAAATCTCTTCCACTATAGATTGTTTGAGAGACCACTCGTGAGGCATGAGTACAGCTCTGCTCAATCTGTCCGCTATGATGTTGGTTTTCCCGGGGATATGCGTTGCAATCAGAAACCGATGAGAGGAGATCGCCCATTGCCAAAGTCTGAGAGCTTCTCGACACAAAGGATAGGACTTGGACCCGCCCTGTTTGTTGATGTACCAAACTATGGACATGTTGTCCGTGTGAACTGCAATAGTTCCTAAAGGAAGAAAGTCATTGAGGGCTTGCAACGTTAAAAGCACTGCTCTCATCTCTAGGATATTTATGTGCAGGTGGTATTCGAACGGTTGCCACGTGCCATGGACCATCCTGCCCTGATAATGCCCCCCCCCCCATCAGGGAGGCATCCGAAGTGACCGTGGCTACCGGGGCCGGGGGGACAAACGGTCTGCCCTGATGGACTAGGGGGGGAAGAAGTCCACCAGGATAGATGGTTCTTGCAGGTCTGTGTCACAAGGATTTCGTGATGCATGGGCAACTGCTGGAAGGACCATTGGGTAAACAACATCCACTGTAGGAGACGCATGTAAAAACGGGCCAGGGGAAGAAGTGTGATGGCAGCTGCCATAAGGCCTAACACTTTTAGAACCAACCTGGCTTGTACCTTTTTGCTGAATAGGATGATCCGAACATGGTTTTGGATATCCAGGATTCTTTGGTTTGTTAGGTTTGCTGACATGCGAGTAGTGTCTAGATCTGCGCCTATAAAGGTAATAGATTGGCAAGGCGATAAGGAAGACTTTTCGAAGTTGACTGAAATCCCTAACTGGCCGCAGAGACGTAGAGTGTAATCCCTGGCCTGGAGAAGTTGATGCCTGGTGGTGGCTGAGAGGAGCCAGTCGTCTAGGTACGGAAACACCTGGAATCCCTGACGTCTCAGGTGAGCCGTGACCGCTGCCATGCATTTGGTGAACACTCTGGGGGCTGTAGTGAGACCAAAGGGCAGGGCTCTGAATTGAAAATGACTGGTCCCCAGCCGAAAGCGGAGAAACCATCTGGAGCATCTGTGGATTTTTATGTGATAGTACGCATCCTGAAGGTCTATAGAGCACATCCAGTTGTCTTTGCCCAGAAAGGGCAAAATCGATTGAAGTGTGACCATCCGAAATCTCGCCTTTTTGACAGACTTGTTTAGCCTGCTGAGGTCTAATATTGGTCTCCAGTCTCCCGTCTTTTTGGGGGCCAAAAAGAACCTTGAGTAGATTCCGGACTCTAAATGATCTGTTGGAACTGGCTGGATGGCTCTTTTCTCTAGAAGCTTTAAAACCTCTAGCTTTGCAATTTCCCTTAGACCGGGTGGAACGTCTGGAAGGGATCCTCTTTGAGGGAAGGGGCTTTTCTCGAAAGGTATTTTGTAGCCCTCGGATATGATCGACTGTACCCATTTGTCTTGAGAAAGGGAAAGCCAGGCTTCTGGGTACAGCGACAATCTCCCCCCGACTGCCTCCAAGGGTGGGCAGTTGGGCAACACCTCAGGGATGCTGGAAGGGCTCGTCAGAGAGAGGCTCTCTGCTGCCCTGGTTCTGCGGACCCCCTCTGCCCCTAGGGCGGCGTCTGTTATTACCCCCTCTGCCTCTGGGGGTAAACTGACCACGTGCGTCAGGCGTGACTCCCTGTGATTTTCGGAACCACATTTTCCCTCCCTTCTGTCCTTTGGGATAAGGTCTAGAAGGGGTGGAGAAACAGACTCCTACGGCAGAAAGAGTCTTGCCGTCTTGCTCGCACCTGGTCAAAGTGTCCTTCACCTGAGGTCCAAACAAAGTTGTCCCATCAAAGGGAGAGTTTGTGAAGGACGCCTTAAAAGGGTCTGCAAAATTGCAAAGCCGCATCCAGGATTGACATCTGAGAGCCACTCCTGTGCCTGTGGCTCTACTCGCCCCATCGGCTGCAAAAGAAATGAGCCGCATGGAGGAGCTAGTTAGGGAATTTAGGATTCCCAGCTGAGAGGCAATCTTCTCTTGAGCCCCAGCAGCTGACGGATCCTGTACTACCTCACCCAATTCTTTGAGGATATCTCTTTGAAGTCGGGTGAAGTGACATAAATAATTCAGTGAACGCATGGCAAAGGTCGCTGAGGAAAACATCCGCTTACCATACCTGTCCATGGTCCTAGACTCCTTGTTAGGAGGATGGACTGGTACAGATGGATCTGCAAGTTCCTTTTTGGTGGCGGCCGCCACCACCATGGCATCAACCAGGACACCTTTGGTGAGAAACTGTTTTTCAGTGGGGGCCATGATGAATTTAGAAGGCCTCCTAGGGACTGGTTCCACCGAATCAGGAGATGCCCATGCCTTTCGAGCTATCACGTCCATGAGGGGGTCGAAAGGCGGAGACACCCAGGAGGTGGAGGGTCGAGATCCAAAAGCCTCCAGGTATACAGATTCATCCTCGGAGGGATTAATGGAGGGCCAGTTCCCCCTCTGTTTCAGGAGTTCAAGGATGTCTGAAAAGGAGACATCCTCAGAGGGGGATCTTGGGAACCCCTCCGACTCATCTAAGTCGGTATCTGATGTCGTAGACTCAGGGGAGTCTAAGTGCTTCCTCTTGCAGGTCCTCTTATGCAGGGGTTCCCCTGAAGGATCAGGAGAAACCTCGGAAGAGGAAGTTCTTCCCAATGGGGAAACCTGGGGCGATGGATCTCTGGGCCCGGGAGCAAGAGAGTGGGAAGAGATATCTACAGGCACCGTAGAGGGAGGAGCTAATGGGACCGACTGCTGACTGAGCTCGGGGGCTAGCACACTCCTCATCACCTCGAAGGCTCCCCTCCCAGGGAGGACCGAGAGCTCCCGCTCCGAAGAAACAGGAATCCCCGGCCCCACCGAAAGGGAAGGCTCCGAAGCAGATGTCGGCGCCGAGCTCACCAAGGCCGAAGCTCCAAGAGGGAGAACGGGGTCGGACAAGGGTCCGATGCCACTCGCCCCCTCGGAACAGACCAGGGAAGCCCGACGACCGGATCCCTCCAAGGACGGTCTCAAGGAGGAGATAGGAGTCAAAGACGACGGAGCCGAAAGGGGTGGAATCGGCTCCGAAGCACCAACAGTCACGGTACCAATAATCTCCGGCTCCGAGCTCTGAAGGAGAGTCGAAGGAGTAATTTCTGGAGGGTGTAGAATAGCGGTCGTCTGCTGAGACGGGCTATGGAGCATCTGGGCCAGTGCCTGTGATTTCAGCAGTCTACTCACCACTCTCTCCAAGTCATGGTCTGAGAGTCTGGAAGACCTTGAGGATCGGCTCCGATGGCTCCGCTCCGAAAGTAAAGGAGAAGCCGGAGCCGAGTGGATAGACTCCAGGGAAGGAGATCTAGATCTCTTTCTCGCCGAAGAACCTTCGGTTCCAGTTGGAGCCAACAGCTTGTCAGCTCCGAGCTGGGTTAGAGATGTGTCGGCTCCAGCCGGAGCTGACGCAGGCTTCGAAGCAAGGGTATCGGCTCCAGCCGGAGCCGATACAGGTACCGAAGCAGGAGTATCGGTGTCGATCAGCACCGATACTACACCTTCCAAGAAGGAAGGATCGGCTCCGGACGGAGCCGATCTCGACTCCGAAGGAGTCGGAACCAAGGCCACAGACTTGGACACTGAAGGCTGGGCCTTGGATGGCTTTGAGGGCTTCCCTGAGCCAAACTTAGCCAGGGAGCTCTCAGGCTTGAGAAGACCTCTTAAAATTAGTTTATTTCTACATTCCTGCAGGACTCTCTGGCTGAAGGAGTGACAAACAGCACAGGAGTCCTGCAGGTGTAGGGGTCCCAAGCAATAAATACAAGAAGTGTGACCGTCTGTCAGAGACATCTTCTGACAGCATGAGTCACACTTCTTGAAGCCTGAGACGCTAGTGTCTTTAGACATGACTGAGTTTTAAACACAAACACACACACACTCAGTCCAAAATTACACTAATATAATAAGTACAGGGAAATAAAAAATACACAGACACACCTAAACAAATCCTGACAGGAAAAAGTTTGGAAGGGTAAGGCCTAAGGCCTGACTAACAAAAAATGAACGGGAAACTAACGGGGATATGGCTAAAGTGAATCGAGGCACTAACAAAAAAATAATATGGAAAATTTAAGGTACTGGGATAGTGAAATCTCTCAGAAAGAGTAAATAAATTCACTTACCAGGAGCTGGCAAAAAGCGTGACCTCATGAGCGAAGCGGCAAACGAGATCTGGATAATCACCGCCTTGCATCATGGGATATAGGGCTGCCTCGAGCTGGTAAAAGTGACTCTCGAGCTTAGCAAGTGCCGAGTCGGAGCCGAGGATCGGCTCTGAACCCATCCAGCAAGAATGAAGGCGAGATTGACAACTTAACATAATATACCAATGTTTAATAGTGCGTTGATTAAATTTAGCACAAAACCGACAGCAAAGTAAACTGTGGTCAGGACCTAGGCAAGGAATACAGTACAAATGAAAATCCTCATGAGGTATTTGCTTCCCACAAGTAATACAATTATTAACTTTTACTGACATTGTTAAGGAGCAAGAAAAAGTTTCCCCAACGGGGTACCTAGCCTTTAGTTGAAGACTTCGGTTCTGAAACTCCAAAACGAAAATTTCAGGAGTCGGCCGACCGGCACTTGCGAACTGCTTCTGCTTTGGGCACCACGCAGCAAGAACGACCGATGTAATGGCGTTGGCTGCATGTTTTATACCCCTGACGTAATGGAAGAAGGGACAGCAACCGACGCAGGACCCAAGACTTTGTTAATCAGGCTGACTGAGGGCAACCTGCCAGCAGATTACCCAAATGTAATGACTAAAACAGTGAAACACGAAGAACATCAGTGGTCTAACACAGCAAGTAAAGGTCCAATAAAAAGCATACAAGAAGAAAGAAAAAAATTCAATACACAATGGCCCTGAAAAGTACAAGCCAGTCCTTCCGATTGCTACCTGGTGTTGTTTTGTTCAATTTGCAATGTAAATTCCTCTGCAACAATACCACCTTACAGTTTCTGATCCAAGACTAAGCAAATGGAAGTACTTCTGCAAGGTATGTTTCCCTAACTTTAGAATATATAATTTGAAGACCTTGAACTTTTACATATTCCAGATGGTTCAGGACAGCAGCAAATTAAACCTTACTTCTAAAAAACAATACTTCACTGACATAAATCCAAGATATTTTAACAAGCTTATAGCGCTAAATTTTATCCAACTATGTCAGAGAGCACTGTCCTATTCTCTTTCAAAGCTCACAAGCCCCCAGCAGTCATTCAATTTCTTTCTCATTTCCAAACAACTCTGACAGCCTACTAGAAAAAAAAACTACAGCTAACAGACTGGTAATATACAAACTGTCAGAATCCCACCTCAGCCTTATCTAGCCTGCTCTATAATCAAGGTCAATTAAGACTAACCATGCTACCTGGATTACCACAAATTTAAAAATAGCCAAAACATGCTCCACCTGCATTGCTTACTCTGCAGGAAGTTGTGCTTCCTTGCTGACATCATGTTGGTGTCAATAGAGTCCATTACCTAATCAGTGAGGAGGACAAAGGTGTATGAAGACAGATTTTCAGATTAGGACAGTTTTTACCTGTATTTTTTTGACTAATTTTCAATTTTAAAATTAGCTACACATTATTGTTTAATCTTGCCTTCAACCCCCCCCCCCCCCCGAATTCTGCATTCCTTTTACATGGAAACATTGTCACACAAGTACAATGCATGCAGCACAAAGTCCATAATTCTTAATTGTCTCTGATTTTTTTGTCTAATGTCACTGAATATTATCTTTCATCTCACTATGATTTTTGCAGAGTGCCTCTGATTTTGCCTCATTTTTACGCTGTCCATCCCTAACAAAGGCTTTTGATTTTCTAATAAATCATTAAGGATTACAACTGGACACAAATGCTAGATATTACAGTGTCATAGTTTATCATTTTGTCTGTAAAATGCATGCCGATGCAAAATCTGTTCCATTAATAAACGGACATACTGCACTCAGCCTGTGTGCAGCACTAACATTACATTTATTTAATTACTTAAAGGACAACTGGATTCTATTATTAAATGTTCAACTTCTCTGTCCTTTTTCTCTCTATTTACAGTCCCTGCTATGAATAAACAATACAGCACTTAAAATATTTTAAATCAATTGTTTCTCTACACTAGAACAGTAACTTACTGTACTGTAGTGGTTTCACATTAAAAAAAAAAACGTTTACCCAGCCCTGGAAAAGCTTGCTGCAGTCTCCAATTCATTGATGTCATCAAGGCCAATGAATACAGGTAGTGTTCTAGCCAATTCCCTCCCCAAATGACATCACCACAACCATCCTGAAAACCCACCCATGCTATGATGTCACTGCTCCCTTGGTCCTTCCCCTACCCATACAGAAAAGTAAAGGCTAGAACAAGGAAACAGTACATGAGTCAAGTCTCCTGCTGTCAGCTGTCAATCACAGCAGGTAAAGCTCAAATTACCCTCAGCATTTTGACAGCTAGAGAAGTTAGGTGTTGAAGGGGGGTAGGAGATGAGTCATAGTACAATTCAGGCTTCACAAAACACTGCAATTTAGCCATTCTAAAAAGCAGCAGCAGTAAAAAGCACTTTGAAAGTCTGTTCTGTGGCATTTGTACGGTTTGTGTTTTAAGTAGTCATTGAACAGCAAGAAATAACTGAGTGAAAGACAGCAGCGTATGCATGTAAAATCAATGCAGTGACAGGAGCTTTAGGAAGAAAGAGGCCTGCATGATGTAATTTTTTTTTAGACAAACACAGCATTGTTCATAGGTTGGTACTAGGCTATCGGCCCTAGGGCCTATACAAGCCTAGCCATAACAATTCCCTGGCTATTTTTTCCCCAGAATATTTACTTCTCTGGTCCCTTGTCTAGCAGGAGAACTGACGTGATCCCAGGGGTGAATTTCCTATTTTCCACCCAATCATCAAGGTTCCTTTTGAAGAAGGCCAAAGAGGCGCTCTGCTTGACATGTATGGGCAGTCAATTCCAGAGTATAGGGAGTCTCCGAGTCAGGAACCTATCCCCCCCAGCATGTTTTGTTCATTGTGATGACCAGGTTTAGATCCCTGGAGTGTGTGGCTCTGAGGGATTGAGATTTCTTTAAGTGTAACATGTCTAACAGCTTTGAGTTTGACATGGCCTTGTATGTTAAGCAGAGATCACTTCTGAGTAGTCAATATGTGACAGAGTACAGCTGGAGTTTTTTTATACTGTCAGCATAGGGCATCTGCTTTAGGCTTGTGATTCTTTTAGTGAGGTATTTCTGTGGCTTTTCCAGTTGTTGCAGATGTCTTGTGAGGTACATACCAAATGGGAGTTGTACTCTTTAATGTGTCTAATGAGGGATGAGTACAGTGGGACAATGACCTCCTTTTGTGTGGATGAAAAGCCCTTAGTGATAAGATGTGCCACATATAAGGATTTTCTGACTGTTGTGGCGATATGGTTATCGTAGGTGAGACCACAGTCCACCTGTGCCCCTAAGTCCCTTATCACACTTTTGGTGTTTAGTGTACTGCCACCTATGTGGCAATTCATGGGTACATGTTTTTTCCCAAAGGGGATAACTATACATTTCTTGGCATTGAGCTTGAGCCCATGGCTCTGGCACCAAGCATCTGTTTCTGCAAGGCCCTTTTACAAAATATCCACATCATTTGGGGATTCAATAATGGCTCCCAGTTTGCAGTCATCTGAGAACTTTGTTATCCAGAGTCCCTTAGTGCTGGCCTGTACTTCAGAGAAGTAGATGCCAAACAAGAGCGCTCCAGGAATGGACTTTGCGGTACTCCCCACTTGTCACTTGTGTGGAGCTGGATTTTGAAACGGCTACATTTTCAGTGTGGGTTCTGTCAGTAAGCCAGCTAGCAACCCATCAAGTGCCGTAGGGATTAATGCCCAGCTTAGCAAGTTTATCTATGATTCCAGAGCTGGGGATGGGGTTGAAGGCCTTGATGAGGTCCAGATAGACTGTGTGGACCGCCTTGCCCTTGTCCACAGCTCAGGTTGAACAGACAAAATTGGCCCTTTAAGAAACCAAACTGGGTGGGGTCCAGTGTTTGAAGGTTGCCAATGTCTGTATTTATAAGTTCCATAACAAAGCCTTCCATGGCTTTGCAGATCAGGCTCATCAGACTGATGGGACGATAGTTCCCAGGATCTAAGGTGGATCACCCCTTGTGGAGTGGGATAACTGTAGCTGTGGGCAACTCATTGGGCATGAAGCCTGAGGAGATGCTATGATTAAACATGACACTTAGATGAGGTGCCAGTTCATTTTGTAGTTCATGTAGTACACAGCCCGGGATGTCATCTGGTCTCATGGATGCTGTATTCTTAGCCTTGGAAAGTGCATTTTGTATTTGTGTGGCCATGATTATCAGAATTTGGCAATCTTTTGGTATTGAGATGGACCCTTTAGGGGGTGAGAAGGGGGTGAAGTTGGCACTGAATCGATCTGCCAGGATATTGGCAATATCCTTGGGATCAGTATATTTAATCCCATTCTGTTGTAGCTCAGAGCAGATCTGAGCATTGCCATTTAGATTCTTGACATAACTATAGAATGCCTTGTGGTTGTCCTTGGAATCTTTGGCAATTTTATTTTCGTAACTAGTTTTGGAGGATTTTATGAGGGATCTCAGCTTCTTACCGAGGCTGGTAAGGGAGTATTTTGCATCCTGGGATTTTCCTCTTTTCTGCAACAGTTTCTTCCTTCTGTTGTATAGTTTGTTTATGACAGGGGACCACCAAATTGGCTTCCTTTTTTTGGAGGAGAGCGTCTTGGCTCTATCTGGAATGGCACGATTCATGCACGAGTGGATGTGCTCGTACAGTGCCTTATTGTAGGATTCAGCAGTTGAACTTTCAGTTCCCATCTGCATGGGTGTCACGAAGTTTGTCACTTCTGACTTGAGTAGCATGAAGTTAGTTTTAGAGAAGTTTTTTATGGAGATTTCCCTACTGGGGGTGGGATTTGGACGTCAAGGATGATTAGCTAATGGTCAAACCTGACCAACGAGGGAGTGACCACTGGTGTGGAGCACCGATTTCCCATGCTGGTAATGACCAGGTCTAGGATACTTGAGCCCCTGGTGGGACTATGGATTAGTTGCTCCAAGCCATTGGAATTTATGAATTACAAGAACCGTTGGGCAAAGGTATTGGTACCAGAGTAGTTTTCCCAATTAATGGCAGGGTAGTTGAAATCACCCAGTATTAGGATGTTTAGTCGTATCTTAATATTTTCCAGTATGTTTAGAAAGGTGTAGTGAGAATCTTGGGGCATGGTGAGGGATCTGTAGCAAGCTACAATTTGGATTGCGGTCTTACCTAGTTGTTAGTTGCAACTGTAGAATTTCAGATGCATTGTATTGGGCAACTAGCCTGGAGGTGTGAATATCCTTGGTGAATATGGACACTCCTATGCCTTTAGTGTTTCGGTCCTGGTTTGGTGGCCGAAAAGTGTAGTAAGAGTTGTAGCCTGGTATTGCAGGGATGCTCTCTGGAGCCTTGAACCAGGTCTCAGTTACTGCACAGATATCGGTGTTGTCCATTTTTAGAAGTGCCTCGAGAGAGTTATTTTGAGGTTTAGACTTCTAGCATTGAGTAGCATTACCTTCAGATTTTGCATGCTTGTATCTGTTATGGTGGTGGTTTTGTCCTTTGAGCCTTGCATAAAAAAGGCACTATAGGGGTGGCAAGATCCTTAGACAGTAACCTGAATCCCAAGGCGACAGGTGCAGACCATCTCTGGCAAAGCATCGTGGTTTGTCGATCATGTCGTCCCAGGCAGACACATACTGGATCCTCTTTGAATGACACCAGAAACTTAGCCAATTGTTGAAGTCAATCATTTTGTCCTTATACTGTGGTATCATTCTGGGCGAAGCCAGGATGCTACTCAAGGCTAGGGCCATACCTGCCTGGGCCACATGATCCGAGAGCTCTTCCATGCCTCTTTTCATGTACTGCACAGATATCGGTGTTGTCCATTTTTAGGAGTGCCTTGAGAGAGTGTATTTTGAGGTTTAGACTTCTAGCATTGAGTAGCATTACCTTCAGATTTTGCATGCTTGTATCTGTTACAGTGGTGGTTTTGTCCTTTGAGCCTTGCCTAAAAAAGGCACTATAGGGGTGGCAAGAGCCTTAGACAGTAACCTGAATCCCAAGGCGACAGGTGCAGACCATCTCTGGCAAAGCATCATGGTTTGTCGATCATGTCGTCCCAGGCA
This sequence comes from Protopterus annectens, assembly GCF_019279795.1. Taxonomy (NCBI): domain Eukaryota; kingdom Metazoa; phylum Chordata; order Ceratodontiformes; family Protopteridae; genus Protopterus; species Protopterus annectens. The sequence continues at coordinate 74,150,538 of NC_056739.1, read as the reverse complement.
GACACATACTGGATCCTCTTTGAATGACACCAGAAACTTAGCCAATTGTTGAAGTCAATCATTTTGTCCTTATACTGTGGTATCATTCTGGGCAAAGCCAGGATGCTACTCAGGGCTAGGGCCATACCTGCCTGGGCCACATGATCCAAGAGCTCTTCCATGTCTCTTTTCATGTAGTCCAGGGAGGTAAGTCTCAAGTCATTCACTCCAACATGGACAATGACAGAGTCATATTTGTACTTGTTGTGGAGTGACCAGAGTGCATGCGTGATGTGGTGGATCCAGGCACCCGACAGGCAGCTGACTGTAATTTTCTCCTTGTTCAGCCTGGTGAGTGAGGCATCAGTTTGCCTGACTATAGAGTCACCTATGACTGGAGTGTTGGGTACGTTGTCTTGACTTAGGGGCTGTTGTTGGGTGGCACACTGGTGTTGGGAGCTATGTGACACTTTGGTTGTGATTGGTGTTTGTTTGCGTTTCAGCTTCGGAGGTTCTTGTTGCTTGGGCAGGTTAATGTTAAGGGCCTCTGCATAAGTGGATTTAGTGTTACTATGTGTGGATGTTGGTGGCGTGAGTTTTGAAGGGCAATGTGTTGCTTGAGGTGTAGTGCAGGTGTTAAGCTTCTCTTCTTGACTGTCTAGCACAATCTTGGGTGGAGAGAGCTTTGCTTCCAGTTTGGCTATGTAAGTGCATCTCTCGCAGGTTGTAGTGTTGGGTGGTAGGAGGAGGGGTTGTCTGTGTACATGAGGCAATTGCTGCATTGCCCCAGTATGCCCAGGTGGACAGGAGAAATCATTGGAAGCTGACCCTTGGACATGCCTGGTTTGGTGTTTCTTTTGTAAAGTACAGAAGCTGTTTTTCCTTACCTTGGCAAAGTACTTTGCAATTATAGGCTGTTTAGTGCCTACGGTTAATTTCTCCTTATTAACAAAAAGAGTTGAGTGTTTGTATCAGTTTAAGGCTTCCTAGTGCTTTCCAGCAGGTTTTAGATCAAGTGCTAGTCACAGAGATTCAGATTTTAGTGCTACTACTGAGAAAGCAGCTAGTTCTAAGGGAAAGTTTGAAGAGTACACTTTCTGGCACCAGGAATAGTTTAAAGTGCTAGACTAATAAGGTAATAAAAGTGCAGGAGAGCAGAGAACTAGCAGATCTAAGGGAAAAAATTGAAGAGCACTGCTCAGAAGCTTACAAAAAGTCCTGGATACATAGGGTTGCCACCCCTCAGTTTTTTTTCCGGACTATCTGGAAATCAAACTGATTCTCCAGTAGTCCCAAAAACACTGTACAAACTCTGGTATTCGGTTTCAAAAAGGAAACAGACTATAAATTGGCTTGTACAAATCGGTTTGTAAATTGGCTGATTTGCTATGCTTTTGTTTTTTTTTTTTTTTAAACAAAAAATAAATCAGCCGAAAGCAGGCAGCAGGAATGGAAAAAGAGGGCATTCCTCGCCGAGTGATGTCATCCTGACATCACAGAATGGGTGGGAGAGGTGTGGGATGGGCGGAGTTACTGGTGATGCGAGGGGTGTGGCTTTACTCCGGTTTTAGCCACGATGAAAGGTGGCAACCCTATGATACAGCAAATCTGTATCTGGGCTACACTAGTGTCAGGAAAGGTAGGAAATTGTTTTTTTTTTAATAGAAAGTGAAGAGGCAGAAAGCAATGAGATAATTCAATATGCAGAAGCTAAAGGGGTGGGCCTTTGCTAAGTTCTCACTATTAACAGTAGAATGAGCTGATGCAATGTGAACTGGTGGGGGGGGGGTGGAGTGTCCAGTATCGACTTTATACCAGAGGCGAGCAACTCAAAGCCACCAAGACAAACGGGATATTAAATCAAAAGTGCAGACAATAAATGAGAATAAACTCTTATCTTTTCTCAATATCACAGCTGGCCGTGGGATACCTAGAGGCAGAATAAACAATCAGGATCACGTCAAGATACTAGACCAAGACGGTCAGACTCAGAAATTACATATAAAATATTTAAAAACCTGTAAATAGTCCTAAAGTGGTGTTAAAATGTAGGAAACACCAAACCATGATGAAATATTTTTGAGTCTGTGGGTGCGGCTCTCCTTTAAAAAAGGAGGAAAGAGATACAGCCTTCTAGCACAGGATGTGCAAGAACACTCTGTGCTTCATCAAAGTGCAGAAGTAGAAGCTTAACATGCCATTGTTATCACTGTATTAACAACCAAGGCTCATGTATCCCTTACATACGTACCACCCCTGTCAGGTCACAGTGCTTTTACAAACTATAAAAAAGAAAAGAGGCAGAGGGTAGCTCAACCAGATGAATTTAGAACCAGCACAAATCAGTTCAAACAAGAAACAAACTGTGTCCCACAAAACCATTCACTAAGGAAGCTTTAATATAGATACAAGAAAAGCACAGAAGCCACTTAACAGCTTTCAATATTGAGCTTTCCCAAGTGTATAACAAACACACACACACACATTTATGTAACAAACTGAAACCATTTAAAAACCCAAGTCACATGTTCCACTTTAGAACCACTTCACTCTAGTCACATGACAAACATTTAAAGGCATATATACAATTTCAGTTCCTTACTGTCCTTAATCTAAGTACGAGTTTTATACTATTTATTTCATTCTGTCCTGGTGGCATACCAACCGTAAAGTTTGTTATCTATATGTACTTAATCTCCATTTTCAATCTTATGTCACCAATATGAACTGAGATGTTTGCTACATATACAACTGCAAATTTAAAAGACTGTCTCATCATCTTTTTATACATGTCCAAATAAAGCATTTTCTTCAATCTTCTGATTTATACCATACATAAGATCACAAAAAAGAAGTTATGTACTCACCATACCGTTCCATGTGTGTTGTCCATCTCACCTTCATTCTTAACAAGATGGGTTTCGGATCCAATCCTCACATCCGACTTGGCGTTATACACAAGCTCAAGGTCTTCCACCAGCTCGTGGTTAAAAAACCCTATCCCATGATGCACTCGGAGAGCTCCACAGAGTTTGTTTGCAGATATAAAGAAAAAATAACTAGTAGTTGTCTAGACCTCATAGAGGAACCGCAAGAAGGTCAGAGAACATTAATAGCCAATTATATCACCTCGGTCATCTAGGAGCCAACAGTTGGGGGAAAGGAGGGTGGGATGTAAGAATGAAGGTGAGATGGACAACACACATGGACGTTGAGTACATAACTTCTTTATGTGATGTCATCCTAGCTCACCTTCATTCTTAACAAGCTGGACCAGCATCCCTAGCACCATCTTTCCTGGGTGGCTCATGGGAGTATATTCTTAAGAGCAGTGGACCCAAAGGAAGCCCTGTTCCTGGAGGCCAAATCCACTTTGTAATGAGTGATAAAGGTATGTGAGTCTTGCCCATGTGGCTGCAGCACAGATGGTATCAATAGGCAGTCTAGCCTGAAAGGTAAAGGAAGTTGCTATGGCTCTTGTAGAATGACCTTTCACTTTGTCTACAAGCTCTTTGTTTTGAGATCTGTAAGTAAAGGAAATACAGTCTGATAGCCATTTTGACAGTGTGACTTTGGATACAGGAGCACCTTTCTTTCAATCTGACAGGGACACAAAAATTCGATCAGATGTTCTGAAGTCCTTAGTTCTGAGTAGGTAAAAATGTAACTATGTAAATCCAGTTGGTGTACCATATATTTTCCATTTTCTGGAAAAAATGAAAGTTCTACGGATCGGTTCAAGTTAGCTCCTGAACACACTTTGGGTAGAAAGGACGGTGTGGAAAATCAAGTTTGAAGGTTTTATTGACAAAGCTTGTAGTTCTGAAATCCTTCTGGCAGAGGTAACAGCTATCAACAGAATGGTTTTCCATGTCAGGTACTTTAGATCACATGATGAGGCCGGTTCAAAAGGGGGAAGTATCAATCCGGATAAAACAAAATTTAAGTCCCACAGTGCTGAAGGGGCTTTAACAGGGGGTCTTAACAACGTACCTCTAAGAAAGGCTTTACAAAGATAGTTAGGCATCACATTTAACCCTGACTCTCCAAAATGAAAATCGGAAATTGCTGCTAACTGCACTCAAATAGTAGCAGCGGCAGAACCCTCATTGAATAGCTTTGCTAAGAATTCAAAAATGGAAACAATTAGGGAAGAATAAGGGTCGATGTGATTGTCCAAGGCCCACAGAGAAAATCTTTTCCATTTACTTCTGTATAATTTTCTCAACGAAACCTTATGAGAGGAGATTAGAATATGTTTCACCAAAGAAGAGAAGTCAGGAAGCTTGGCTATGGTTGGAATTGAAGCAACAAACCTGTCAACTTGAGAGTTTGAAGAGAAGGATGGAGCATTAATGATGCATGAGTCAGCAGATCTGGAGCTGGGTCCAGAATCCATGGCTCCACCTGAAGATGAGGCCACAGGAAGGGGAACCAGATTTGATGAGGCCAGAATGGGGCGATGAATGCCAAAATGTGTATTGTCATCCCCTTTGGTAAAAACTCTGTACCCATGAACTACCACATAGCTAGTAGTCTACTTAATGCCGAAAATGTGATGAGACCTTGGGACACAGGTGGACAGTAGTCTCTCCTTTGATAATCACATCGCCACAGTGGTCAGGAAATCCTTCTACGTGGCTCATCTCATCACAAAAGGATTCTCATCCAGAAAAAAAGAGGTCATTGTTCCCCTCTACTCATCACTCATTAGACTCATTATAGAGTACAATGCCCCTTTTGGTATGTACCTCACAAGACATCTACAACAACTGGAAAGACCACAGAAATACCTCACAAAGAGGATTACTGGCCTCACAGAGATGCCTATGCAGACCGTCTCAAAAAACTACAGCTTTACTCCGTCGCATATCGCCTACTCAGGGGTTATCTCTGCCTAACATACAAAGCTATGTCAAACCCAGAGCTGCTGGACATGCTCCACTTAAAGAAATCCCAATCCCTCCGAGCTACACACTCTAGGGACCTAAACCTTGTCACCACAATAAACAGAACATGCTGGAGGGATAGATTCCTGTTCCAGAGACTTCCCATACTCTGGAAGAGACTACCCATGTCAAACAGAGCTCCTCATTAGCACTCTTCAAGAAAAATCTTGATGATTGGATGGGAAATGGGAAATTCAGCCCGGGGATCACTTCTGTGGCTCTGCTTGACAGGGGCACAGGAAATAATTTTCTTGCATGGCGAAAGCCAGGGTACATTTTTTGGCTAGGCTTGTATGGGCCAGAGACTTCCCATACTCTGGAAGAGACTACCTATCTATGTCAAACACAGCTCCTCATTAGCACTCTTCAAGAAAAATCTTGATGATTGGATGGGAAATGGGAAATTCACCCCGGGGATCACTTCTGTGGCTCTGCTCGACAGAGGCACAAAAAAATAATTTTCTTGGGTGGCAAAAGCCAGGGTACATTTTTTGGCTAGACTTGTATGGGCCCTAGGGCCGACAGCCTAGGTCCCTTCCCAAGCATCTGGCTTTCTGCATAACTTTGGATATCAATGTGAAGGGAGGAAAAGAATAGAGGAGACCCGAGGGCCAGTCATGTACAAGTGCATCCCTTGGTGACTCCCCCAGAGGAGGGGATCAGGGCAAAGTAGCTCCTGCATTTGGCATTCATGAATGTGGCAAAAAGGTCACAGCAAGGCCAGCCCCATTTGCTGTAAATCTTTTCCGCTACTTCCTGTTTTAGGGACCACTTTTGAGGTATCAGAATCGCCCTGCTGAGTCTGTCTGCAATCATGTTGGATTTCCCTGGTATATGCGTTGCAACTAGAAAGCATTGGGAAGAGGTTGCCCACTGCCATACTCTCAGGGCCTCTTGACAAAAGGGTAAGATCCGCTTCCACCTTGTTTGTTTATGTACCATACAACTGACATGCTGTCTGTATTGCAATAGTCCCTAGGGGAAGACAGTCCCGAAATGCCTGCAATGCTAGAAGCACTGCTCTCATCTCTACGAGACTTGCGTGCAAATGGGCCTCATGATCCTGTCAAGTTCCTTAGACTGTCTTTCCCAGATAATGCCCCCCCCCCCCATCTGGGACGCATCCGTGGTCACTATGGCTAATGATGGTTGGGGGAGTATGAAGGGACGGCCTAACATCATGACATTGGAATTTAGCCACCAACGAAGGTGATTCTTGCAGGATTCCAACAGCATTATCTTGTGGGACATGGGCAGCTCTTGCATTGACCACTGAGTGGAAACTAACCACTGGAGGATTCTCATGTGCCAATGAGCTAGAGAGATAAGGGTTACTGCCGCTGCCATGGTCCCCAAGAGTTTTAGAATGGTCTTCGCTTGTACTTTCTTTTTTGGAAGGCGAATCAAGATCCGATTTCGAAGGGCTCTTATCCTTCCTAGAGAAAGTCTGGCTATCACTTTTGTCATGTCTAGTTCTGCTCCTATAAAAATAATGTGCTGAGATGGCAGCAAGGCAGATTTTTTGTAATTTATTGCGATTCCTAATTGACAGCAGAGGAATAGTGTTGAGTCTCTTGCTTGAGTTACTAGATACCCAGTGATGGCGGTAAGGAGCCAGACGTCTAAGTATAGAAACACTCGGAATCCTAAGCATCTCAAGTGAGCAGTGACCATTGCCATACACTTGATGAACACTCTGGGGGCTGTAGTGAGACCAAAGGGCAGAGCTCGAAACGGATAGTGACTGGCTCCCAGCCGAAAGCGCAGGTGCCTCCTAGATCACCTGTCCATTTTTATATGGTAGTACGCATCCTGAAGGTCTAGTGAGCACATCCAATTGTCTTGTCCTAAGAAAGGGAGTATAGACTGCAGTGTTGCCATCCGGAACTTGTACTTCTTTACCGATTTGTTTAGATTGCTGAAATCCAGAATTTGCCTCCAGTCCCCTGTTTTCTTTGGAACTAAAAAGAATCTCAAGTATGTTCTGGAGCCTAGTTGGTCTGCAGGGACCAATTGGATGACTCTTTTGTTTAGCAACTTGTGAATTTCTAGAGTTGCCTGTTCCCCTTTGAGTGGGTGGAACATCTGGGATCTTTTTTATTTTCGGGACGGGGAGAGAAAAGGGAATGAAGTAGCCTCTGGATATGATGCTTTGTACCAATTTGTCTTTGGTTATCTTTTTCCAGGCCTCTGGGTACAAAGATAGGCAGCCCCCGACTGTCTCCAGAGATGGACAGGTGGGTCTCCTTTCAGGAGCACTGAAAGGGCTTACCAAAGAAGGATTCTCTGTCACCCTGATTCTGTAGACACCCTCTGCCACAAGATCAGCATCTTCCATTAGCGCTTCCCCCCCTGCCTCTAGGGATAGGATCACCATGCGTCTTGGAAAGCTCTCTGAGATTTTCAAAACCACATTTTTCCACCTTTCTGACCCTTGGGATAAGGTCTGGTAGGTAGGGAAAAATGGACTCCTCGTCTGAAGGGTTGATGGGCTTCCAGACGCCTCTCTGTCTTAGTATCTCTAAGATGTCTGCAAAGGAGACATCCTCAGAAAGAGACTGAGGACCCCTCAATGTCATCAAGGTCCGTATCAGACATGATGGACTCTTCGGGGGAGTCCAAATGTTTCCTTTTGCATAATCTCTTCCAAGGGACCTCTACTGATGGGTATTTTGGAGAGGTTTCAGAAGAGTAGGGTGCACCCTGAGGGGCATCCTGAAGCTTAGGATCTCAGTGTCCCTGTGGATCTAAGGTTATAGAGGCAGACACCAATGCCTTAGGGGGAAGAATATCCGAAGATAACCGTGGAACTGCCTGTGGAGACAGTACTCTACTCATCACCTCAAAGGCCCCCTGACCCTGCTCCGAGGGAATCTCTGGATCAGAAGAAGCTGAGAGATTCCCCGGCACCAAGGATGATGGCTCGAGGCAGAGGTAGGAGCAGAGCTCACCCAAGTCGATGTCTTGAGAGACCAGGTCGGATCCAAACACTGTCCGATCCTACTCACCTCCCTGGACTCAACTGGACAGCGTCAGTACCTAGAACCCTCAAGTTCCAATGGAGAGAAGGATGTCAGAGCAATAGTCAATGCTGAAGTAGTTCTCAGTTCTGAGGTTTCTACCAGTATCAACTCCGGACATTCCGGCTCAGAAGTGCCTGGGATCGGAACAGACGAGGAATTGGAGTAGAAGGGGAGGATGTTGTTGGATATGAATCCCTCCAGGTTGGATCTAAAAACAATATGGCCAGCGCCAGGGTCTGTAACAGACTTCTAGAAGACCGAGATGAAGGGACTGGAGATTTCGGAGGCTGTAATATAGGTGACCTCAGAGTGGGGGGAACACCGCTCCAAAACTGGAGAGCAGTTCCGACTCTCAATTGCCTTTGGCACTGACAGAGAAGATGTCGGTGCCGTTGACTTCTCGGACCCAGAGTGCCTCAGATCTGGAGATGCAATTTTTGTCAGTTTTTTTGGCGGCTATGATGTAGCACTGGAAGGAGATGAAGATGATCTTTTTTCAGTTCCCCTATCAGACTTTGACGAGGGAGATTTTGAAGGATTATGGCCCTCTTGAATAGCCTCTGAGGAGGGGGTCTTCAGTAATCCTTTTAAAATCAGTTTGTTCTTTCTCTCAATGAGAACTCTATGAGTAAATGAATGACATATAGAACAGGTTTCCTGGAGGTGTGCACAGCTCCTAAACAGTAAATACAGATTGTGTATCTGTGGACATCTTCTAACCACAATCTTGACATTTTTTAAATCCAGACGAGACATATATATATATATATATATATACACACACACATGCACACACATGCATACACCAATAATATGGCACACAACAAATAAAGAAAAAAATAGTTTTTTTAAGCTACAAACAAGAGAGAAAAAATAGCCCTCTAGCTTAAACAGACTGCAGAGGGAAGGAAAACCGTTATCTAATTTAAACTAACTGCTTCTCACACACAACAGGCCTATATAAATATATAATAATATTCAAACTAGTAAAGTGAAGAAAAATGCCCTCCAACTTAAACGGGCTTTGAAATAAGTTTAAAGTAAGCTGGAATAGGGAGAAAAACAGTCCAGCAAAAAGACGATGGCCAATCAGCTGAAGCAGCAAACATACTACAAACACAGCTAGATAATACAGTTAATACAGTTATCCTAACGACTATAACTAACAAGGTTTTTGAAAGGAACTAGCAAAAAAAATGTTTAGATTTTGACAAACAATAAAGATGCACTTAGCTAAAGCTAGCGAAGCAAACACTCGATCTTGCTTAGTGCCAAACGAAATCTGGGGAGCTCTCTTAATGCATCACAGGATAGGGTTTTTTAGCCACAAGCTAGTGGAAGAACTCAAGCTTGTTTATAAGGCCGAGTCAGATCCAAGGATTGGATCCCAACCCCAACTTGTTAAGAATGAAGGAGAGAGAGGACAACATCACATTTCTAGTTTTAAATCTTCTATTAGATTTTCCTATAGAAAATGCCTCAGAAACTTTGCATAATGCATTATATAAATTTTACTTGTATTCCATTTTGCATACAACTTTAAAAGGAACTTTTGTTTAGTAAGGGATGTAAAATGAAATCCTTCTGATATATATATGGCTATAGTTACGGCAGTTCAAAAAAAGAAAAGTACTTTTCTTTACTATAGAGGCACTCCTTTCTTCCAACACAAAATTCATTTTGCATTGCTCTCTTTTTTTATATGCAAAGGTCGGTTGGGGGTCTATCAATCTTCTACTCTCATTTAATGACTGTAAAATATGCCGATTTCTCTTTATAATATTTGTGTATTCTTTTGTCTATTATAGTTAAATATAACTATTATTCCACATTTGTCTTGCATCACTATCTTCTCAAGAATGCTTTCTGTGTAATATATTTTCTGAGCACCATTTCTTTCCATTTTAACATCATCTGCATTCTGTACTTCAGTGCTATTATAACCTTGTCTTTAAAATTATTATGTAATTCAATCAGATATACTGTAGCATAGTCATTCAGCCGCAAAACTTTCTGCATCTGACCTTTAAGCACATTTTCAAATGCATGTGTTGGGCGCATGCTTGTTCTGTGAAGAAAATGATTTCTCCTGGTAGGTTTAAATTATTTCTAACCTTTTCAACACTGACTTCTAAAAAATAACACAGTTATATAAGTAATCAATTTTAAACATCAGAAAATAGTTGCATTTAAAAGATATTCTGAAACAGAGTGAATTTCTCCTAAGATTCTCCTCAAAACAATAAAAGCATCACCCACAAATAGTTTTTAAAATAATAAATCCTGTCCAAATCCATTTTCTATAAAAACAAACTAATATTCCCAGCCTGGACATAATTAAATGTGCATACCTATTTGCAACAGACGTTCCCATTGCAATGCCTTGCTTTTATAAGTAGAATTTCTTATTAAATACAGATACATTATTTTCAAAGACTGCATCAATTTACACACACTTCAATAATCTCATTTTTGTACATACAGTGATGCAGCTCCACAAAAAAAATGTTTTCAGTTTGTTATATAAATAATTGCAATATGTATATGATGTCATTATACACTTGGAAAAGCTCGGTAACGAAAGTCATTGAGAAACTTGTGTGTTATTTATATATTAAAGCTTCCTTATTGTATGGTTTTATGTAATGAGAATAAGAACTGCAAGGATACACCACGAGAAATGAAGTATAACCTAGATTGATATCTTTCCACACTTTGGTATATTGAAAATGGTTCAATGCTTTATGTTAAGAAGCCAAGGTTGGTTTAGACAAGCGTGGCAGGATGTTAAAAACACTTATAAACATTCTATAGAAATACTTAATAGATAGTTTCACTGGGATTTGAAATCTCAAGTGCTGCGTTTTCTTTCAGAGGAATTTTTCAAAATATTAACAGCTGATTGTGTTCACGAATTATAGACTCGGACTGTTCCTTCATATATTGTTTCATCTATTGGAGCTAATAAACACTCAAGCCAGTTTTTATGCTAAACGTAATGAATTGAAGATGTACAGCGAATACCATGTTATATTTTTAATCTTTCCAATTTTGTATCATGACAGGGCTACTGACTAATTGACTAAGCATTAGTCCAATTAGTTTAATTGGTGTTTGCTTTTTATTGGTCACTGTTTACTATATAAGAAGTATTTTATTAGTGTTTAAATAGATCTGATGAAGCGTGCACAGCGCACGCGAAAGCGCTTATCTCGATTTTATTTTATGTGTCGTTTGGAATAAAGCAAGAGCTTTTTATCTTCACTTCTCGTGGTGTATCCTTGCAGTTCTTATTCTCATTGCAACGCTATTTTGTTTTTGCTGAAGGATACTTTGGAAATATAGCGATATTGCTTTCTACATATGGTTTTATGTACCGCTGATTTGTGTTTCATGCATTTATAACCTACACAGAATAAGAGATTATTTTATTAATCTTGCACACCACTGAATCCCTACTCAAAAAGCAATATGGCTTCTAGCCACAGTAAGGTCCACCTTTCCCCAAAATACCGCGGTGGTGCAGCGGTAGCATTGTTGCCACACAGCAAGAGGTTCTCCCATTCGATTCTCGGCTGGAGTGCGGGGAGTGCCTTCTGTGTGGAGTCTGCATGTCCTCCCTGCGGTTGGGTGGGCGTTCGAAAGATATGCGTAAATGGACGTGCCTTAGTTGAAGGTTGAACGTCGAGCTGGCACCTCGGCGTTCATCAAAATCTACTGCCAATCATTAGTGAACCGGAGTTCCGCTGTGGCGACTCCTAACCGGGAAAAGCCGAAAGACAACAACAACTCTGTGTTTAAGCTACTTAAGGATACTTACTGCCCCGCTAGCGTTCAACTTACTGTACATGAATCCTCCTATCCTAATGTCAGGAGAAAACTAAATAGTTCACGTTTCTAACTAGCACTGCATGGAAAACAAAATAATTTCTCAAGCTTTTCCCTGCCTCATTCATCACTGCTTGAAACTCTCTCTTTAAAAAGAGATATAAAATCACATCTAACAAAATAATATGGATGCGCCTGCTTCAGTAATGAAGATTAAAATAAAGTAAGCTAGGTATCTATTCTTAATGCAATACATCTTTTTATTGTACTGGACTTGCAAAACCTTGCATATTAAGTACGTTTATTGCACATCTTAACTTATGCACGCTCATCTTTTATTTGCTTTCTCTACCACTTAGCTTATTGTGATATGTTGAACTCTTGTTCCTTCTACAAACGTATTATTATCATGGCTGCCTTAACGTCCATGTAGTGGTTGAAAAGGATCTTGTGCCAGCTCACCTACTGAGTTAACAAACATCAAATAAAATTATAAATCACAATCTTTTAATTTCAGAGTGCAACAGAATATCAGTGTCCCTTTAAAACGCAAACTAGCAACAGAATACATTGTACAATGAAAATTGTATTGATTAGTCAACCCATTTAAAGGACCACTACGGGCAAATGATGAAGAAAACATATTTTTTATCTTGCCATGATTTACTACACCTTCCAAAGCTGCCTTCAGCAAAATAAGTACTCATTCCTAATTTTATTTTGTTTTTACTCTTGTCTGCCCTCATGGGGGCAGACATGGTGATTCCTTTGGAAAGCTAAATCTGTCCTATAATGCAGACTGTGAGGACAAATAGCCCTACCATTTGCTGTCAGACTAGACTTCCATTCACTTACAATGGAACTCCTGAAAAAAACTGCCAAGTTTGAGAGTCTGCAGCTCATGTGTCATTGACTGGTATGCGCTGAGTTTTACAAATGTTGTTCCTACTGATGTACTACACATTCACTGAAAGAAACTTGCAAAAGTGTCAACAAATTACTGAGATAAAAAAGACTTTTCACAAGGAGCAGTTTTGCAAGTTTCAGTTCCTGGCCAGGTTACTCCTCCCATCTCCCCTCCTTCAGTAGTCTACAGTCTCACATTTCCAGCTTTGCTAGATTCAACTATTTAGTCAGCTTTGCATGACAATAGAAATAAAAAAATAGCCTGGTCTGCCACTAAAACTGTTCCCTTGTATGTCTCTTCACTTCTGAATAGCAATTCCCAAGAATAAAAAAAAAAGCAAACATCAGTCCAGAGTTTAGGCTAGTCTATCCATTTTTTTAAAATGTGCACAGTAAAATATTCAATTTGTAATGCATTTTGGCTGCTGACATGGTTATCTTTACATAGTTATTCTCTTATAGTATTAACCTGAACTTTTGGTATTTAATGATAAATTTTACAACAGTTCTCAGTTTCTTAACAATGACCTCTCAAGCCTCTGATGTGACCCAATACTTTCTATTGCTTTATGTAGTTTGTCTTAGTTGTATATTTGTAGTGTGTTTCTCATCCTCTCAGCAACAGAATCCTGGCGAAGCATATACTTGTATAGAAAGAGTACCAGCAGCTGTAGCAGTGATACCACACTCCAAAACAATGCACTCAAACATAGTACTGACAAACACAAGGGAATGTATATGTTTGAATCAAGCAGTGATGAAATTGCTAGGGACTTCGCTGAGCAAAATTTTACTCTTAATTTCTCCACTTCATAATGCAGAACATTCGCACCACACTTACAAAGGCACATCTCCACCTTCCACAAACACAGCAACCCACACCCACACAGCTGCTACGGTTTCTCCCTTCAGTTATTGCAAGCCAAGAACAACACTATTTAATAAGGATACCTACAAGACAAGTCTGCATAGTGCACTTCGTCTACCTGCATCACTGCAGCTCGGGCCCCCCCCAGCAACTGCAACATTGCCAGATAAAACCACTGCTACGGTCCGGTTTCTCCCTACCGTTATTGCAAGCCAAGAATAACACTTTTTAATAAGGATACCTACCAGACAAGTCTGCATAGCGCACTTCGTCTACCTGCATCATTGCAGCTCGGGCCCCCCACCCCAGCAACCGCAACATTGCCAGATAAAACTACTGCTATGGTCCGGTTTCTCCCTACCGTTATTGCAAGCCAAGAATAACACTTTTTAATAAGGATACCTACCAGACAAGTCTGCATAGCACACTTTGTCTACCTGCATCATCGCAGCTTGACCCCCACCCCCCCAGCAACTGCAACATTGCCAGATAAAACCACTGCTACGGTCCGGTTTCTCCCTACCGTTATTGCAAGCCAAGAATAACACTTTTTAATAAGGATACCTACCAGACAAGTCTGCATAGCACACTTTGTCTACCTGCATCATCGCAGCTTGACCCCCCCAGCAACTGCAACATTGCCAGATAAAACCACTGCTACGGTCCGGTTTCTCCCTACAGTTATTGCAAGCCAAGAATAACACTTTTTAATAAAGATACCTACCAGACAAGTCTGCATAGCGCATCATCGCAGCTTGGGTCCCCCCCCCCAGCAACTGCAACATTGCCAGATAAAACCACTGCTATGGTCCAGTTTCTCCCTACAGTTATTGCAAGCTAAGAATAACACTTTTTAATAAAGATACCTACCAGACAAGTCTGCATAGCACATCATCGCAGCTTGGGTCCCCCCCCCCCAGCAACTGCAAAATTGCCAGATAAAACCAGTGCTACGGTACGGTTTCTCTCTACAGTTACTGCAAGCCAAGAATAACACTTTTTAATAAGGACACCTACCAGACAAGTCTGCATAGGTGAATGGATATTTACAGTTCTTGTTATTAGCAGATGTGGTCCTTAACAGTTATGTTTTAAACATTGTGACTGGTTATTTACATTTCCTTTTACAGCACATTTGTTACTTTTACTAGTTATTTTTTAAACATTAAAGTAAAGTAAAATCCACTGCTCAGCAAGCAAACGCTGTAGTTCCGTGAAGTAGATATAGATAGATTTCTCCCCGGGCCTCCGCTGAAAAAGGACATGTATCCAGTCGGACCATCCCGGTTAACAAATGTAAAATAAAAATAAATAAATATAATGTAAGTCACAAAGGAAGCGGAGTACAGCAGAAGTAAGAACAAAACTCCAAATTTAATTCCAAGAATGTGCACTTATAACATACGGATGAGCGCTTTCACCATTACAGCTTCTTCAGATCCTTGTATAAAAGTCACAGTACACCTCCCCTTATATAAGCAGCTCAATTAATCAATTAAAACAATTTAAACAATTAAAAGCAATGCTGGAGAATTTAAAGAACTCTCCCATATATAAACATGTTAATGTAAAGTAAGACAAAAATATATAAAACTTGCATAGTGACCTAAAAACATGTAAATAAACATTCTGATAAGTTAATATTGATAAAATACATAATCAAACCCTGTGGTCACTGCAACTTCTGTTCATTTATTGATAGCAGTGAGGTGTTTATACACCCGGATTTACACACCATTTTCTCCATCAAGGCAGATGCAGATTGTATGACACCTAATGTGGTGTATTTAGCTACTTGTCAGGCATGCCCGAGTTTCTATGTTGGTAAAACTAACCGGCCGTTAAGGGATAGAATGAGAGAGCATATTTACCACATGAGAAAGGGCACTTTACACAATGCCTTAGCAAAACATATAACCACCAATGACAATGATCATACTTTCTTGTTCCGGGTCCTAGAGATAATTGTTGTGAATAAGAGGGGTGGTAATACTATGAATCTTACTGAATCTAAGGAGACTGACTGGATCATTCGTTTGAAAGCTGATAGGGGGCATGGGTTGAATAATAGAGCTTCTATAAAACCTAAGCTGAGACAACGCAGGCACATAAAATGAACTATCATTTATTTGTATATGTTCTTAATTATGTATTTTATCAATATTAACTTATCAGAATGTTTATTTACATGTTTTTAGGTCACTATGCAAGTTTTATATATTTTTGTCTTACTTTACATTAACATGTTTATATATGGGAAAATTCTCCAGCATTGCTTTTAATTGTTTAAATTGTTTTAATTGATTAATTGAGCTGCTTATATAAGGGGAGGTCTACTGTGACTTTTATACAAGGATCTGAAGAAGCTGTAATGGTGAAAGCGCTCATCCGTATGTTACAAGTGCACATTCTTGGAATTAAATTTGGAGTTTTGTTCTTACTTCTGCTGTACTCTGCTTCCTTTGTGATTTTTTAAACATTGTTTTGGCCGGCATGCACACCTGCAAGGCCCCCCCAGGCAACTATAGCTTTGTCTATTGCCACTGGGTGTCATAACTTAACAATATACTTGCTGTATCTTGTCCCAAATAGATCTGCCTCCACACTGAATACTTGTAAAGTAAGGCAAGCACCATTTACTTGGTGTATTTTGTCCCCCAGATAGATTTACCTACCTTTGTATTACTTGCACACCAGGGCCTTAAAGTAGTGTTTCTGCAACTAACTGCTTACACTCCTAATTTCCTGCTTCGACCTCTTCCTTGCTTACACTTACATTACAGCTCCAAGGCTTCCACTTCTTATGCTGATTACTTTCCTTTGCAGTCTTCTGTGAGGGGGTGGAACAGATCTCTACCTGCTTTTTCTGGTTATACCTTCCCCCATTTTGTATCTCCCTCCTCCCCCATGCACATTAACTAGTCTATATTAGTGGGTCTCCTTGAGCGGTGCCCTTTTGAAAGTTATCTTTTGGCCTGCTTGTGGTGAGGAAGCTTCCCCAGACCTTTTTTAGTGTGACTGCATCAGTATATGTAAATTTAACTAGTACAATACAGCCAAATGGACACATTTGGTGTAAACAGAAACAAGTGGAATGATACATTTGGTGTACAAAGAAAAGAAACAAGTAAGCCCATTGATATAATTGGAGCTAGTGTTAGCCCCGCTGCACTCGGGCTCACTCCGCTCCCCTCCCTGCTTCCTGTTCTCACCCGCCCCCACTAGTGCTACATTTCAACTGAACTTAGCCGCGCCCATCATGCTAACCACCAATAACTGAATCTGCCCCACCCCTGTACCCATTTCCTTCTCTTCCACTAATCACAAACCCCTCTCATCATCCACCACACCCACCCCATCCCAAGCAGATCTCTCACTCATGACCAAACCATGCCCAAACTACCCAAACCCACATACATACACCTCTTACTATTGCTCCTAGGTGTTCCCACACTCCCACTGCTAACTTCTATCACCAACCACCAAAAACAACTTAATTTTATCCATATACCAAGAAAAACTTCTTCCACTGACATTATTACAACACACCCTTTTACTCAACTAGTCCCACATCACTACCAAACCTTCTTTATTCACCACTATGCACACAGATCACAGCCATCACACTACCAGTCTCAAACAACTATAAAGAACTTTAAGACCCTAAGCAAACTACTCAAACTCTATTTTTACCTCAGAACCTAACTCATTAGCTGCGGTGATATACACCCAAACCCAGGCCCAGAAAATCTAGGAGCTCCAACCCGAATGATACCCTACTCCACCGAGACAAATCCACGCTCCTCTGTTTAGTATACTTAACATTTAAATTTAAAATAAGTCCACAACCTTCATGCACTGCTCTCCTTTTATCAACCTGAGACAGTCATACTAACAGAGACTTGGCTTAAACCAGGCAACCACAACAATGAAATCATTCCATCAGGTTACAGTATAATTCGTAGTGATAGGATAGGTAAAAAAAAGGGGGGGGGGGTTGCTGTAGTGTATAAATCTCACATCATCCTTGAGAAAGTAGACATAACAACCCTAGACCTCATAAAGTTGAACTCACTCTAACAAAACTAAAACTTAATGATAATAAACGCATCAACATCATAGGGTGCTACACCCCTCCAGGCAACAATATCCCCATTACAGAAAAACTCCTAGAATGGATATCTAACTCCCTCCCCCAGGAAAGCATAGTATTACGAGACCTTAATAATGACTGGCAAAACTGTTCCAGTCATAAGCCACTCTCCCATATTAACCTACATGGCCTAACCCAACTCATCACTTCTCCCTACAAGAACAGACAAGAGAACCAAACATCAATCCACTCTAGATTGGATACTCGTATCCCACCCATCACTGATATCCCTAGCAGGGTGTCTACCAGACACCAAGTAGTTACCAAGCCACATTCTTACTCAGATCAAAATCACCACAACTGACCCAAATATCTACACGCCTAATTAGAAACAAAAAGCACTTTAACTGCTTCAACTTTATAAACGATTTAAAAATGTGCAACTGGACCCCACTTAAAAACCTACCTCTTGATGAAGCTGTACTATATTTCAATATTACCTTCTTAAACACCCTTAATCATCATGCCCCCTCCAGAACAGCAAGAATTAAAACTAAATATGCCCCCTGGTTAGCCCCAGACACAAAATCCCTCCTCAAAAAAAGAAACAAGGCCTGGACCAACTACCTAAACAGTAAACCCCAATTGAACAAGCAAATATATGTTGAACTACATAACAAAGCCAAAAAACTCACCAAAACAGACAAAACATCTTGATACCAAAAGTTACAGGATAAGCACAGGAACAACTCACAAAAATTCTGGGCAGCAATTAACTCTATTCTACAACCAGGTAAAACAGCTACCCCAACCCCAAAAATAAATAACCAAGAAGACCTCCCCACACAATTTAATAAATACTTTACGGAAACCATCCAGACCCTTACAAACAACCAACCCTATGACAACATCCCCATCCCTGCAAATCCACTCCACACCCCCAACTAACAACTGCCTCAAGTTCGGCTTCCACCCAGAACCAACCAAATCCATTGAAAAACTACTCCGCAAGCTCAAACCAACATCTCTAGCTGCAGGTAAATTACCCACTGAATACCTCCACCTGACTGCATAAGCCATATCAAATCCTGTCTCCATCCTAATTAACAGGTCCATCTCCGAGTGCATAGTACCCAAGCTATGGAAAATAACACACATCATCCCTCTACATAAAGGGGGAACCTCCCTGGAACTCAGTAACTACCGCCCTATAGCCATACTACCCCCTTTATCTAAAATTTTAGAGAGTGTAATACACAAGCAACTAATGAAATATCTCCTAGAAAATAATCTAAAAGCAACACAACATGGCTTTCGACCCTTCCATAGCACCTCCACCGCACTAAGAGAATTCACCAACATTGTCAATACTCACAGAAACAATGGACTCCTTGTATCTGCCACCTTCCTTGACTTGTCCAAAGCATTCAATATGGTTAACCACAATAAACTCCTTCTTTCACTAGCAACTCTAAACCTTACCACCCCTGCCATCTCCTAGTTCAAAAACTACCTAGAGGGAAGGAAACAAGCTGTTATGTGGAAAAACCAACTATCCCCCTCCCTACCGGTCTCCCTAGGACTACCCCAAGGCTCAATCTTGGGGCCACTTTTCTTTACCCTCTTCACCAATCATCTCCCAAACAGTATTCCTAAAGCCTCAATAGTGCAATATGCAGATGATACCACCATATTATGTGCAGCCAAATCAATGGATATCCTTCACTCCTTAACTCAAGAATGCTTTTCCCTAGCAGAAACTTGGATTACAAACCAAAGGCTCATTCTGAACCCAATTAAAACAAAGCTAATACTCTTTAGCTCCCACAGAGCCACACCTCCCACTGATTCTTTCTTCATCTCCTCCTTTAACAAGAGTGCAATCACCCCCACAAATCATACCAAACTATTAGGGGTTGAAATAGATAATCACCTTAGATTTGACCTACATATTTCTATAACTATAAAAAAGTACATACAAAATTTTGCCTACTGTATCGCAATAAAAAATTCCTCACTGACCACTCCAAAACTACAATAGCGAGGACTCACCTACTATCCACCCTACTTTATGCATCCCCTGTGCTTACAAATCTCCACAAATCTGATCTAAACAAACCTGATAGTTGTTATAATAAGATAGCCAAATTCGCTACAACCCCTCCCATCAGAATACATCACTGTGAATGCCTAAAAAAACTCA
This sequence comes from Protopterus annectens, assembly GCF_019279795.1. Taxonomy (NCBI): domain Eukaryota; kingdom Metazoa; phylum Chordata; order Ceratodontiformes; family Protopteridae; genus Protopterus; species Protopterus annectens. The sequence continues at coordinate 74,130,689 of NC_056739.1, read as the reverse complement.
GTTGGCTAGAACTACCACTACTTCAACTCAATCAACTATCACTAGCCCACAAAGTAATACACAACTCTGAAAACACCCCCAGCCCTACAAAATCTTTTGCAACCCTATACAACATCAGGCCCTTGAGGTCTAGCACACAAAACTTCCTCAAAGTAACCAAATATAACAATGAAGCTGGTAAGTCTGTCTACAGACACTGTATAAAACAGTGCAAAAACCTGGAACTCCCTTCCTGCCCACATAACTGACAACAAATCCCCATCACAGTTCAAGAAACTTGTTAAAACTCACTTTTTGAATAATCATGTGCTCCTGTATCCTCCCTGGCTAATGTCTCATTAGAACACTTCACCTAACTTAAGTAACTCTGCTAAGCCAACCAATCATAGTACTGTACCCACTTACGACTGTTAATCTACTGCTCATCCCATCTCTCCAGGAGTTAGGGAAAACTACCCCAGCAATGCTGTGCTTTCCATAAGCAACTAAAACCAGGAGAAGACATATGGTAAATCAATTTGGTATCCTTCTCAACTAAAACCAGGAAAAGACATATAGTGAATCAATTTGTTATCCTTCTCAACTGTAGCGAGCATCATCTGCTCTCTCAGAGCCTTATTCTACGTCTCTCTGCTTTTACTCTGATCTATCACAGGAATCCTAAACTTAGGAATATCTTCTAAAATTTATTATATTGATGAGAACAAATGTATCCTATCTGTTAGTTAATATGCATGTCATAGTCTCTTCTATGGAAATTGTATGTCAAAAGTCTGTCCTTAAAACTATGTTTTGTAAAAAAAAATTGTTCTCTTGGAGCTTTTCTCCCCAGGCCTCCACTGAAAAATGGGCTTGTAATCCAGTTGGACTCTCCCAGTCAACAAATGTAAAATAAAATAAACATACCAGTCAAATTTAAGGCTTTTCTCACCTCTCTGCAAAATACTGCTGTAATGGCTTTGGCACACAAATGAAAATGATTGATGGGTGTTGGTTCAAGACTCCCATCCATATCTCTCAACAGTACAGATTTTTGCAGAAAGTCCAGATTTTTTTGTCTTTTTCATAAAATTGCAGTTTTCTGTCAAATCACTGGCAAATCATTGAACACTGAAGTCAGAAAATTGACAGGCATTTGCACAAGTGTCCCCTCAGCAGGGCAGCATGCAGGTATCAGTGCAGATTTGCTTTCTAGTTCTTTTATACCACACACACACACACACACACACACATACACACATACACACATACACACACACACACACAATGATAGACAGTTAATGTGGACAAATCAGTTTGTTCAAAGTCACCAAACATTTCTCCAAACCCAGTTTTAAGACACCTGCTACCAATCCACTTGACAGTCTTCAGCTGTAAATCTTGTTGTCCGTGTTATTTCTTCTTTTCCTTGGTTTCGTTTCTCTTACTCGTAATGTTACTTTTACTAATTTTTTCTCCTGCTTCCCATATCTACCCTAATTATTACTTCTAACAAATACTTTTTCTCACTCTTTTTCTTCTTTTCCCCTCCTACTCTTTATCCACTTTGAACTTTTCCTCTCTGACATTTGCTTTGAGTAAATAATGAACTGTCACCCTTATGTCACCACATTTTAATGCTACATAATATTGTATTTAGTGTAATAATACATAGGTAGGTACTAGGCTATCAGCCCAAGGGCCTAAGTAAGCCTAAGCAACAAGTTTCCCTGGCTTACGCCACCCAAGAAAGTTATTTTCCTGTGCCACTGTCGAGCAGAGCCACAGAAGTGATTCCCGGGGCATATTTCCTATTTCCCATCCACTCGAAGATTTTTCTTGAAGACTGCTAATGACGAAATTTACTTAACATAGATGGGTAGCTTGTTCCAGAGTACGGGAAGTCTCTGGGACAGGAATCTATCCTTCCAGCATGTCCTGTTTATTGTGGTGACAAGGTTTAGGTCCCTAGAGCAAGTATCTCGGAGGCACTGGGATTTCTTTAGGTGTAGCATGTCCAACAGCTCTGGGTGTGACATAGCTTTATATGTTAGGCAGAAATCACCTCGGAGTAGGCGATATGCTACCAAGTAAAGCTGGAGTTTTTTGAGATGGTCAGTGAAGGGCATCTGTTTGAGGCAAGTACTCCTCTTTGCGAGAAAGTTCTGTGGCCTTTCCAGCCGCTGCAGATGTCTTGTGAGGTACATTCCAAAAGGGGTTTTGTACTCTATAATGGGTCTAATGAATGTCGAGTAGAGGGGGACACTGACCTCTTTTTTTCCTGGATGAGAACCCTTTTGTGATGAGGTTTGCCACGCAGAAGGACTTTCTGACTACTGTGGCGATCTGATTATCAAAGGAGACTACTGTCCACCTGGGTCCCAAGGCCTCTTATCACACATTCGGTGTTAAGTAGACTGCTGCCTATGTGGTAGTTCATGGGTACAGAGTTTTTACCAAAGGGGATGACAATGCACTTTTTGGCATTGAGCTTGAGGCCATGGCTCTGACACCAGGCATCTGTCTCAGTGAGGCCCTTCTGTAGGATGTCCACATCATTTGGGGACTCTACTATGGCTCCTAGTTTGTAGTCATCTGCGTACATCGTTAGCTAGAGGCCTTCTGTGTTAGCCTGTACTTCAGAGAAGTAGATACCAAACAGGACAGGTCCCAGGACTGAACCTTGTGGTACTCAATTTGTCACTGGTTTGAAGTCAGATTTGGAGTCAGCAACATTTACAGTGTGGGTTCCGTCAGTGAGCCAGTTGGCAGCCCATCTTGTGACATAGGGCTTTATACCTAGTTTATTGAGTTTAGGTATAAGTCCAGAATGGGGGATGGTGTCAAAAGCCTTGGCGAGGTCAAGATAGGCTGTGTGAGCCACCTTACCCTCATCTACGGCTTTGGTGACTGCCTCAAAAAAATCGATTAGTTTCAGGAGGCATGATCTGCCTTTCACAAACCTGAACTGGGTGGGGTCCATAGTTTGGAGGTTACCAATGTCTTTGTTTATGAGTTCCATGATGATGTATTCCATGCCTTGCAGACCAGGCTCATCAGGCTAATAGGGCGATAGTTCCCGGGATGAGTGTTGGCGAGCCAGTTCGTTCTGAAGTTAGTGTTAAACGCAGCCTGGAATGCTGTCCAGTCCCATGGATGCTGTGTTTTTGGCTTTAAAGAGAGCAGCTTTTACCTGTGTAGTTGTGATTAAAGGGACTCTGCATTCTTCCTGTACAGATATGGGCCCTTTAGAGGGTGAGAGGGGGGTAAAGTTAACACTAAACCTATCTGCCAGGATGTTGGCAATATCAGTTGGTTCTGTAATTTTCGTGCCGTTGTGCTGTAACTCAGAGCAGATCTGGGTGTTGCCATTGAGATTCTTGACATAGCTATAGAATGCTTTGTGGTTGTCCTTAGAATCAGTGGCAATTTTGTTTTCGTGGCTAGCTTTGGAGGCTCTTATAAAGGATCTCAGCTTCTAAATGAGGCTGACCAGGGAGCTCCACCACTCATGGGAGTTTACTCTCTTTTGCAACAGTTTCTTCCTTCTGTTGTACAGTTTGTTTATGGCAGGGGCCCACCAGATTGGCTTCCTTTTTTTGGAGGATAGCTTCTTGGTTCTGTTTGGGATAGCACGATCCATGCCCTCGAGTGCATTTGTGTAGGATTCAGCAGTCATAACTGTATTGTCCATCTCCATGGGTGTCATGAAGTTTGCCACTTCTGTCTTAAGAAGCATAAAGTTGGCATTAGAGAAATTTTTTACTGTGGTTTCCTTAATGAGGGGTGAGGGCGGAATGTGGATATCTAGGGTGATTAGCTTATGGTCGGATCTGACCAGGAGTTGACTTCAGGATGGAGCCTTGGAGTACTCCTAGGGAGACTGGTAGGGAGGGGGAAGAGTTGGTTTTTCCACATAACAGCTTGTTTCCTTCCCTCTAGGTAGTTTTTGAACTAGGAGATGGCAGGGGTGGTAAGGTTTAGAGTTGCTAGTGAAAGAAGGAGTTTATTGTGGTTAACCATATTGAATGCTTTGGACAAGTCAAGGAAGGTGGCAGATACAAGGAGTCCATTGTTTCTGTAAGTATTGACAATGTTGGTGAATTCTCTTAGTGTGGTGGAGGTGCTATGGAAGGGTCTAAAGTCATGTTGTTGTGTTGCTTTTAGATTATTTTCTAGGAGATATTTCATTAGTTGCTTGTGTATTACCCTCTCTAAAATTTTAGATAAAGGGGGTAGTATGGCTATAGGGCAGTAGTTACAGAGTTCCAGGGAGGTTCCCCCTTTATGTAGAGGGATGATATGTGATATTTTCCATAGCTTGGGTACTATACACTCGGAGATGGACCTGTTAATTAGGATGGAGACAGGATATGATATGGCTTTTGCAGCCAGGTGGAGGTATTCAGTGGGTAATTTACCTGCAGCAAGAGACATTGGTTTAAGCTTGCAGAGTAGTTTTTCAATGGATTTGGTTGGTTCTGGGGGGAAGCTGAACTTGAGGCAATTGTTAGTTGGGGTGTGGGGTGGATTTGCAGGGAAGGGGATGTTGTCGTAGGGTTGGTTGTTTGCAAGGGTTTTGATGGTTTCCGTAAAGTATTTATTAAATTGTGTGGGGATGTCTTCTTGGTTATTTATTTTTGGGGTTGGGGTAGTTGTTTTACCTGGTTGAAGAATAGAGTTAATTGCTGCCCAGAATTTTTGTGGGTTGTTCCTGTGCTTATCCTGTAACCTTTGGTAGCAAGATGTTTTGTCTGATTTGGTGAGTTTTTTGGCTTTGTTATGTAGTTCAACATATATCTGTTTGTTCAATTGGGATTTACTGTTTAGGTAGTTGGTCCAGGCCTTGTTTCTTTTTTTGAGGAGGGATTTTGTGTCTGGGGCTAACCGGGGGCATATATTTAGTTTTAATTCTTGTTGTTCTGGAGGGGGCATGATGATTAAGGGTGTTTAAAAAGGTAGTATTATAGTACAGCTTCATCAAGAGGTAAGAGGTAAGTTTTTTAGGGGGGTCCAGTTGCACATTTTTAGGTCGTTTTATAAAGTTGAAGCAGTTAAAGTGTTTTTTGTTTCTAATTAGGCGTGTAGATATTTGGGTCAGTTGTGATTTTGATCTGAGTAAGAATGTGGCTTGGTAACTACTTGGTGTCTGGTAGACACCCTGCTAGGGACATCAGTGATGGGTGGGATACGAGTATCCAATCTACAGTGGATTGATGTTTGGTTCTCTTGTCTTTTCTTGTAGGGAGAAGTGATGAGTTGGGTTAGGCCATGTAGGTTAATATGGGAGAGTGGCTTATGAATGGAACAGTTTTGCCAGTCAGTATTAAGGTCTCGTAATACTATGCTTTCCTGGGGAAGGGAATTAGATATCCATTCTAGGAGTTTTTCTGTAATGGGGATATTGTTGCCGGGAGGGATGTAGCACCCTATGATGTTTTAGTTTTGTTAGAGTGAGTTCAACTTTGAGGTCTAGGGTTGTTGTGTCTACTTTCTCATGGATAATGTGAGATTTATACACTACAGCAACACCCCCCTTTTTTTACCTATTCTATCACTACAAATTATATTGTAACCTGGTGGAGTGACTTCATTGTTGTGGTTGCCTGGTTTAAGCCAAGTCCCTGTTAGTATGACTATCTCAGGTTGATAAAAGGAGAGTAGTGCATGAAGGTCGTGGACTTTGTTTAGTATACTTAACATTTAAATTTAAAATGAGCGTGGATTTGTCTCGGTGGAGTAGGGTATCATTCAGGTTGAGGGTTGGGGCTCCTAGATTTTCAGGGCCTGGGTTTGGGTGTATATCACCGCAGCTAATGAGTTAGGTTCTGAGGTAAAAATAGAGATTGAGTAGTTTGCTTAGGGTCTTAAAGTTCTTTATAGTTGTTTGAGACTGGTAGTGTGATGGCTGTGATCTGTGTGCATAGTAGTGAATAAAGAAGGTTTGGTAGTGATGTGGGACTAGTTGAGTAAAAGGGTGTGTTGTAATAATGTCAGTGGAAGTAGTTTTTCTTGGTATATGGATAAAATTAAGTTGTTTTTGGTGGTTGGTGACAGAAGTTAGCAGTGAGAGTGTGGATACACCTAGGAGCAATAGTAAGAGGTGTATGTATGTATGTGGGTTTGGGTAGTTTGGGCATGGTTTGGTTGGGGTTGGTCGTGAGTGAGAGATCTGCTTGGGATGGGGTGGGTGTGGTGGATGATGAGAGGTGTTGTTTGTGATTGTAAGGTAGTTAGATGGAAGACTGTGCTGTACAGGATGTGGAATAGTGGAAGAGAAGGAAATGGGTACAGGGGTGGGGCAGATTCAGTGATTGGTGGTTAGCATGATGGGCGTGGCTAAGTTCAGTTGAAATGTAGCACTAGTGGGGCGGGTGGGAATAGGAAGCAGGGAGGGGAGCGGAGTGAGCCCAGCGCATCGAGAACTAACACTAACTCCAATTATATCAATGAGCTTACTTGTTTCTTTTCTTTGTACACCAAATGTATCATTCCACTTGTTTCGGTTTACACCAAATGTGTCTGTTTGGCTGTGTTGTACTAGTTAAATTTACTTATATTGATGCAGTCACACTGAAAAAGGTCTGGGAAAGCTTCCTCACCACAAGCAGGCCAAAAGATAGCTTTCAAAAGGGCTCAAGGAGACCCACTAATATAGACTAGTTAATGTGCATGGGGGAGGAGGGAGTTAGAGGAGGGAGATACAAAATGGGGGAAGGTATAACCAGAAAAAGCCGGTAGAGATCTGGCCCGCCCCCTCAGAGAAAACTGCAAAGAAAAGTAATCAGCATAAGAAGTGGAAGCCTTGGAGCTGTAATGCAAGTGTAAGCAAGGAAGATTCATGAAGCAGGAAATTAGGAGTGTAAGCAGTTAGTTGCAGAAACACTACTTTAAGGCCTTGGTGTGCAAGTAATACAAAGGAAGGTAAATCTATCTGGGGACAAATACACCAAGTAAATGGTACTTGCCTTACTTTAAAAGTATTCAGTGTGGAGGCAGATCTATTTGGGACAAGATACAGCAAGTATATTGTTAAGTTATGCCACCCAGTGGCAATAGACAAAGCTGTAGTTGCCTGGGGGGGCTTGCAGGTGTGCATGCCGGCCAAAACAATGTTTAAAAACTAACTAGTAAAAGTAACAAATGTGCTGTAAGGAAATGTAAATAACCACAATAAACTCCTTCTTTCACTAGCAACTCTAAACCTACCACCCCTGCCATCTCCTAGTTCAAAACTACCTAGAGGGAAGGAAACAAGCTGTTATGTGGAAAAACCAACTATCCCTCCCCTACCGTCTCCCTAGGACTACCCTGCTCAATCTGGGGCCACTTTTCTTTACCCTCTTCACCAATCATCTCCCAAACAGTATTCCTAAAGCCTCAATAGTGCAATATGCAGATGATACCACCATATTATGTGCAGCCAAATCAATGGATATCCTTCACTCCTTAACTCAAGAATGCTTTTCCCCAGCAGAAACTTGGATTACAAAACCAAAGGCTCATTCTGAACCCAATTAAAACAAAGCTAATACTCTTTAGCTCCCACAGAGCCACACCTCCCACTGATTCTTTCTTCATCTCCTCCTTTAACAAGAGTGCAATCACCCCCACAAATCATACCAAACTATTAGGGGTTGAAATAGATAATCACCTTAGATTTGACCTACATATTTCTATAACTATAAAAAAGTACATACAAAATTTTGCCTACTGTATCGCAATAAAAAATTCCTCACTGACCACTCCAAAACTACAATAGCGAGGACTCACCTACTATCCAATTCTACTTTATGCATCCCCTGTGCTTACAAATCTCCACAAATCTGATCTAAACAAACCTGATAGTTGTTATAATAAGATAGCCAAATTCGCTACAACCCCTCCCATCAGAATACATCACTGTGAATGCCTAAAAAAACTCAGTTGGCTAGAACTACCACTACTTCAACTCAATCAACTATCACTAGCCCACAAAGTAATACACAACTCTGAAAACACCCCCAGCCCTACAAAATCTTTTGCAACCCTATACAACATCAGGCCCTTGAGGTCTAGCACACAAAACTTCCTCAAAGTAACCAAATATAACAATGAAGCTGGTAAGTCTGTCTACAGACACTGTATAAACAGTGCAAAACCTGGAACCCCTTCCTGCCCACATAACTGACAACAAATCCCCATCACAGTTCAAGAAACTTGTTAAAACTCACTTTTTGAATAATCATGTGCTCCTGTATCCTCCCTGGCTAATGTCTCATTAGAACACTTCACCTAACTTAAGTAACTCTGCTAAGCCAACCAATCATAGTACTGTACCCACTTACGACTGTTAATCTACTGCTCATCCCATCTCTCCAGGAGTTAGGGAAAACTACCGCAGCAATGCTGTGCTTTCCATAAGCAAGTAAAACCAGGAGAAGACATATGGTAAATCAATTTGGTATCCTTCTCAACTAAAACCAGGAAAAGACATATAGTGAATCAATTTGTTATCCTTTCTCAACTGTAGCGAGCATCATCTGCTCTCTCAGAGCCTTATTCTACGCCTCTGCTTTTACTCTGATCTATCACAGGAATCCTAAACTTAGGAATATCTTCTAAAATTTATTATATTGATGAGAACAAATGTATCCTATCTGTTAGTTAATATGCATGTCATAGTCTCTTCTATGGAAATTGTATGTCAAAAGTCTGTCCTTAAAACTATGTTTTGTAAAAAAAATTGTTCTCTTGGAGCTTTTCTCCCCAGGCCTCCACTGAAAAATGGGCTTGTAATCCAGTTGGACTCTCCCAGTCAACAAATGTAAAATAAAATAAACATACCAGTCAAATTTAAGGCTTTTCTCACCTCTCTGCAAAATACTGCTGTAATGGCTTTGGCACAATAAAATGAAAATGATTGATGGGTGTTGGTTCAAGACTCCCATCCATATCTCTCAACAGTACAGATTTTTGCAGAAAGTCCAGATTTTTTTGTCTTTTTCATAAAATTGCAGTTTTCTGTCAAATCACTGGCAAATCATTGAACACTGAAGTCAGAAAATTGACAGGCATTTGCACAAGTGTCCCTCAGCAGGGCAGCATGCAGGTATCAGTGCAGATTTGCTTTCTAGTTCTTTTATACCACACACACACACACACACACACATACACACATACACACATACACACACACACACACAATGATAGACAGTTAATGTGGACAAATCAGTTTGTTCAAAGTCACCAAACATTTCTCCAAACCCAGTTTTAAGACACCTGCTACCAATCCACTTGACAGTCTTCAGCTGTAAATCTTGTTGTCCGTGTTATTTCTTCTTTTCCTTGGTTTCGTTTCTCTTACTCGTAATGTTACTTTTACTAATTTTTTCTCCTGCTTCCCATATCTACCCTAATTATTACTTCTAACAAATACTTTTTCTCACTCTTTTTCTTCTTTTCCCCTCCTACTCTTTATCCACTTTGAACTTTTCCTCTCTGACATTTGCTTTGAGTAAATAATGAACTGTCACCCTTATGTCACCACATTTTAATGCTACATAATATTGTATTTAGTGTAATAATACATAGGTAGGTACTAGGCTATCAGCCCAAGGGCCTAAGTAAGCCTAAGCAACAAGTTTCCCTGGCTTACGCCACCCAAGAAAGTTATTTTCCTGTGCCACTGTCGAGCAGAGCCACAGAAGTGATTCGGGCATATTTCCTATTTCCCATCCACTCAAGATTTTTCTTGAAGACTGCTAATGACGAAATTTACTTAACATAGATGGGTAGCTTGTTCCAGAGTACGGGAAGTCTCTGGGACAGGAATCTATCCTTCCAGCATGTCCTGTTTATTGTGGTGACAAGGTTTAGGTCCCTAGAGCAAGTATCTCGGAGGCACTGGGATTTCTTTAGGTGTAGCATGTCCAACAGCTCTGGGTGTGACATAGCTTTATATGTTAGGCAGAAATCACCTCGGAGTAGGCGATATGCTACCAAGTAAAAGCTGGAGTTTTTGAGATGGTCAGTGAAGGCATCTGTTTGAGGCAAGTACTCCTCTTTGCGAGAAAGTTCTGTGGCCTTTCCAGCCGCTGCAGATGTCTTGTGAGGTACATTCCAAAAGGGGTTTTGTACTCTATAATGGGTCTAATGAATGTCGAGTAGAGGGGACACTGACCTCTTTTTTCCTGGATGAGAACCCTTTTGTGATGAGGTTTGCCACGCAGAAGGACTTTCTGACTACTGTGGCGATCTGATTATCAAAGGAGACTACTGTCCACCTGGGTCCCAAGGCCTCTTATCACACATTCGGTGTTAAGTAGACTGCTGCCTATGTGGTAGTTCATGGGTACAGAGTTTTTACCAAAGGGGATGACAATGCACTTTTTGGCATTGAGCTTGAGGCCATGGCTCTGACACCAGGCATCTGTCTCAGTGAGGCCCTTCTGTAGGATGTCCACATCATTTGGGGACTCTACTATGGCTCCTAGTTTGTAGTCATTCATGCGCATATCGTTAGCTAGAGGCCTTCTGTGTTAGCCTGTACTACAGAGAAGTAGATACCAAACAGGACAGGTCCCAGGACTGAACCTTGTGGTACTCAATTTGTCACTGGTTTGAAGTCAGATTTGGAGTCAGCAACATTTACAGTGTGGGTTCCGTCAGTGAGCCAGTTGGCAGCCCATCTTGTGACATAGGGCTTTATACCTAGTTTATTGAGTTTAGGTATAAGTCCAGAATGGGGGATGGTGTCAAAAGCCTTGGCGAGGTCAAGATAGGCTGTGTGAGCCACCTTACCCTCATCTACGGCTTTGGTGACTGCCTCAAAAAAATCGATTAGTTTCAGGAGGCATGATCTGCCTTTCACAAACCTGAACTGGGTGGGGTCCATAGTTTGGAGGTTACCAATGTCTTTGTTTATGAGTTCCATGATGATGTATTCCATGCCTTGCAGACCAGGCTCATCAGGCTAATAGGGCGATAGTTCCCGGGATGAGTGTTGGCGAGCCAGTTCGTTCTGAAGTTAGTGTTAAACGCAGCCTGGAATGCTGTCCAGTCCCATGGATGCTGTGTTTTTGGCTTTAAAGAGAGCAGCTTTTACCTGTGTAGTTGTGATTAAAGGGACTCTGCATTCTTCCTGTACAGATATGGGCCCTTTAGAGGGTGAGAGGGGGGTAAAGTTAACACTAAACCTATCTGCCAGGATGTTGGCAAAATCAGTGCGTTCTGTAATTTTCGCGTCGTTGTGCTGTAACTCAGAGCAGATCTGTGTTGCCATTGAGATTCTTGACATAGCTATAGAATGCTTTGTGGTTGTCCTTAGAATCAGTGGCAATTTTGTTTTCGTGGCTAGCTTTGGAGGCTCTTATAAAGGATCTCAGCTTCTAAATGAGGCTGACCAGGGAGCTCCACCACTCATGGGAGTTTACTCTCTTTTGCAACAGTTTCTTCCTTCTGTTGTACAGTTTGTTTATGGCAGGCCCACCAGATTGGCTTCCTTTTTTGGAGGATAGCTTCTTGGTTCTGTTTGGGATAGCACGATCCATGCCCTCGAGTGCATTTGTGTAGGATTCAGCAGTCATAACTGTATTGTCCATCTCCATGGGTGTCATGAAGTTTGCCACTTCTGTCTTAAGAAGCTACAAAGTTGGTATTAGAGAAATTTTTTACTGTGGTTTCCTTAATGAGGGGTGAGGGCGGAATGTGGATATCTAGGGTGATTAGCTTATGGTCGGATCTGACCAACGAGGAGTTGACTTCAGGATGGAGCCTTGGAGTACTCCTAGGGAGACTGGTAGGGAGGGGGAAGAGTTGGTTTTTCCACATAACAGCTTGTTTCCTTCCCTCTAGGTAGTTTTTGAACTAGGAGATGGCAGGGGTGGTAAGGTTTAGAGTTGCTAGTGAAAGAAGGAGTTTATTGTGGTTAACCATATTGAATGCTTTGGACAAGTCAAGGAAGGTGGCAGATACAAGGAGTCCATTGTTTCTGTAAGTATTGACAATGTTGGTGAATTCTCTTAGTGTGGTGGAGGTGCTATGGAAGGGTCTAAAGTCATGTTGTTGTGTTGCTTTTAGATTATTTTCTAGGAGATATTTCATTAGTTGCTTGTGTATTACCCTCTCTAAAATTTTAGATAAAGGGGGTAGTATGGCTATAGGGCAGTAGTTACAGAGTTCCAGGGAGGTTCCCCCTTTATGTAGAGGGATGATATGTGATATTTTCCATAGCTTGGGTACTATACACTCGGAGATGGACCTGTTAATTAGGATGGAGACAGGATATGATATGGCTTCTGCAGCCAGGTGGAGGTATTCAGTGGGTAATTTACCTGCAGCAAGAGACATTGGTTTAAGCTTGCAGAGTAGTTTTTCAATGGATTTGGTTGGTTCTGGGGGGAAGCTGAACTTGAGGCAATTGTTAGTTGGGGTGTGGGGTGGATTTGCAGGGATGGGGATGTTGTCGTAGGGTTGGTTGTTTGCTAAGGTTTTGATGGTTTCCGTAAAGTATTTATTAAATTGTGTGGGGATGTCTTCTTGGTTATTTACTTTTGGGGTTGGGGTAGTTGTTTTACCTGGTTGAAGAATAGAGTTAATTGCTGCCCAGAATTTTTGTGGGTTGTTCCTGTGCTTATCCTGTAACTTTTGGTAGCAAGATGTTTTGTCTGATTTGGTGAGTTTTTTGGCTTTGTTATGTAGTTCAACATATATCTTGTTTGTTCAATTGGGATTTACTGTTTAGGTAGTTGGTCCAGGCCTTGTTTCTTTTTTTGAGGAGGGATTTTGTGTCTGGGGCTAACCGGGGGCATATTTAGTTTTAATTCTTGTTGTTCTGGAGGGGGCATGATGATTAAGGGTGTTTAAAAAGGTAGTATTGAAATATAGTACAGCTTCATCAAGAGGTAAGAGGTAAGTTTTTTAGGGGGGTCCAGTTGCACATTTTTAGGTCGTTTTATAAAGTTGAAGCAGTTAAAGTGTTTTTTTGTTTCTAATTAGGCGTGTAGATATTTGGGTCAGTTGTGGTGATTTTGATCTGAGTAAGAATGTGGCTTGGTAACTACTTGGTGTCTGGTAGACACCCTGCTAGGGATATCAGTGATGGGTGGGATACGAGTATCCAATCTACAGTGGATTGATGTTTGGTTCTCTTGTCTTTTCTTGTAGGGAGAAGTGATGAGTTGGGTTAGGCCATGTAGGTTAATATGGGAGAGTGGCTTATGAATGGAACAGTTTTGCCAGTCGGTATTAAGGTCTCGTAATACTATGCTTTCCTGGGGGAGGGAATTAGATATCCATTCTAGGAGTTTTTCTGTAATGGGGATATTGTTGCCGGGAGGGATGTAGCACCCTATGATGTTTTAGTTTTGTTACAGTGAGTTCAACTTTGAGGTCTAGGGTTGTTGTGTCTACTTTCTCATGGATAATGTGAGATTTATACACTACAGCAACACCCCCCTTTTTTTTTACCTATTCTATCACTACGAATTATATTGTAACCTGGTGGAGTGACTTCATTGTTGTGGTTGCCTGGTTTAAGCCAAGTCTCTGTTAGTATGACTATCTCAGGTTGATAAAAGGAGAGTAGTGCATGAAGGTCGTGGACTTTGTTTAGTATACTTAACATTTAAATTTAAAATGAGCGTGGATTTGTCTCGGTGGAGTAGGGTATCATTCAGGTTGAGGGTTGGGGCTCCTAGATTTTCAGGGCCTGGGTTTGGGTGTATATCACCGCAGCTAATGAGTTAGGTTCTGAGGTAAAAATAGAGATTGAGTAGTTTGCTTAGGGTCTTAAAGTTCTTTATAGTTGTTTGAGACTGGTAGTGTGATGGCTGTGATCTGTGTGCATAGTAGTGAATAAAGAAGGTTTGGTAGTGATGTGGGACTAGTTGAGTAAAAGGGTGTGTTGTAATAATGTCAGTGGAAGTAGTTTTTCTTGGTATATGGATAAAATTAAGTTGTTTTTGGTGGTTGGTGACAGAAGTTAGCAGTGAGAGTGTGGATACACCTAGGAGCAATAGTAAGAGGTGTATGTATGTATGTGGGTTTGGGTAGTTTGGGCATGGTTTGGTTGGGGTTGGTCGTGAGTGAGAGATCTGCTTGGGATGGGGTGGGTGTGGTGGATGATGAGAGGTGTTGTTTGTGATTGTAAGGTAGTTAGATGGAAGACTGTGCTGTACAGGATGTGGAATAGTGGAAGAGAAGGAAATGGGTACAGGGGTGGGGCAGATTCAGTGATTGGTGGTTAGCATGATGGGCGTGGCTAAGTTCAGTTGAAATGTAGCACTAGTGGGGCGGGTGGGAATAGGAAGCAGGGAGGGGAGCGGAGTGAGCCCGAGCGCATCGGGGCTAACATTAACTCCAATTATATCAATGAGCTTACTTGTTTCTTTTCTTTGTACACCAAATGTATCATTCCACTTGTTTCGGTTTACACCAAATGTGTCTGTTTGGCTGTGTTGTACTAGTTAAATTTACTTATATTGATGCAGTCACACTGAAAAAGGTCTGGGAAAGCTTCCTCACCACAAGCAGGCCAAAAGATAGCTTTCAAAAGGGCTCAAGGAGACCCACTAATATAGACTAGTTAATGTGCATGGGGGAGGAGGGAGTTAGAGGAGGGAGATACAAAATGGGGAAGGTATAACCAGAAAAAGCCGGTAGAGATCTGGCCCGCCTCAGAGAAAACTGCAAAGAAAAGTAATCAGCATAAGAAGTGGAAGCCTTGAGCTGTAATGCAAGTGTAAGCAAGGAAGATTTCAAGCAGGAAATTAGGAGTGTAAGCAGTTAGTTGCAGAAACACTACTTTAAGGCCTTGGTGTGCAAGTAATACAAAGGAAGGTAAATCTATCTGGGGACAAATACACCAAGTAAATGGTACTTGCCTTACTTTAAAAGTATTCAGTGTGGAGGCAGATCTATTTGGGACAAGATACAGCAAGTATATTGTTAAGTTATGCCACCCAGTGGCAATAGACAAAGCTGTAGTTGCCTGGGGGGGGGCTTGCAGGTGTGCATGCCGGCCAAAACAATGTTTAAAAACTAACTAGTAAAAGTAACAAATGTGCTGTAAAAGGAAATGTAAATAACCAGTCACAATGTTTAAAACATAACTGTTAAGGACCACATCTGCTAATAACAAGAACTGTAAATATCCAGTCACCTATGCAGACTTGTCTGGTAGGTATCCTTATTAAAAAGTGATGTTCTTGGCTTGCAATAACTGTAGGGAGAAACCGGACCATAGCAGTGGTTTTATCTGGCAATGTTGCAGTTGCTGGGGGGGGGGGGGACCTGAGCTGCGATGATGCAGGTAGACCAAGTGCACTATGCAGACTTGTCTGGTAGGTATACTTATTAAAAAGTGTTATTCTTGGAATAACTTGCAATAACTAAATGGAGAAACCATAGCAGTTTTGTGTGTGTTTTTGTTGCTGTGTTTGTGGAAGGTGGAGGTGTGCCTTTGTAAGTGTGGTGCGAATGTTATGCATTATGAAATGGAGAAAGAGTAAAATTTTGCTCGGTTAAGTCCCTAGCGATTTCATCACTGCTTGATTAAGACATATACATTCCCTTGTGTTTATCAGTACTATGTTTGAGTGCATTGTTTTGGAGTGTGGTATCACTGCTACACTCTTTCAATACAAGTATATGCTTCTCCAGGAGTCTGTTGCTGAGAGGATGAGAAACACACTACAAGTATACAACTAAGAAACTACATAAAGCAATAGTAAGAAAGTACTAGGTCACATCAGAGGCTTGGGTGGTCTGTTAAGAAACTGAGAACTGTTGTAAAATGTATCATTAAATACCATAAGTTCAGGTTATACTATAAGAGAATAACTATGTAAAGATAACCATGTCAGCAGCCAAAATGCATTACAAGTTGAATATTTCACTGTGCACATTTTAAAAAATGGATAGACTAGCCTAAACTCTGGACTGATGAGTTTGCTTTTTTTTATTCTTGGGATTTGCTATTCAGAAGTGGAGATACATACAAGGGAACAGTTTTAGTGGCACACCAGGCTATTTTTTATGTCTATTGTCATGCAAAGCTGACTAAATAGTTGAATCTAGCAAAGCTGGAAATGTGAGACTGTAGACTACTGAAGGAGGGGAGATGGGAGGAGTAACCTGGCCAGGAACTGAAACTTGCAAAACTGCTCCTTGTGAAAAGTCTTTTTTATCTCAGTAATTTGTTGACACTTTTGCAAGTTTCTTTCAGTGAACGTGTAGCACATCAGTAGGAACAACATTTGTAAAACTCAGCACATACCAGTCAATGACACACGAGCTGCAGACTCTCAAACTTGGCAGTTTTTTTCAGGAGTTCCATTGTAAGTGAGTGGAAGTCTAGTCTGACAACAAATGGTAGGGCTATTTGTCCTCACAGTCTGCATTATAGGACAGATTTAGCTTTCCAAAGGAATCACCATGTCTGCCCCCATGAGGGCAGACAAGAGTAAACACAAAATAAAATTAGGAATGAGTACTTATTTTGCTGAAGGCAGCTTTGGGAGGTGTAGTAAATCATGGCAAGATAAAAAATATATGTTTTCTTCATCATTTGCCCGTAGTGGTCCTTTAAGTGCCACAAAAGCAATTATTTCAAACCTGTTGAGCATGTCTGAGGAGCCCTTAGCTCCTCCCAATCAATTCCCTAACCACACCTGTAACTGATTATGTCTTAGAGATGTAACTCTAAAACTGATCACTTAATCCTTTCAACATCCAAGAAGCTCTTTCCTTTGCGTTTCTAGGCAAAATTACATTAACACCCTGCAGTTCCAGTCTTCAATGCATATTGTATTACTGCACAGTGGTCTTAATCAAGCATCTCACTATGTGTAAGAGCTCTAAAAATTTTTAACTGTAACCATTAACAATACGGCAAACTGGTCACATGACTTCTTTAAACCAAGTTTAAACAAGTTTTTCACAAGTGTAACAGCATGCCTAATCAATAGTGGAACACGTGTTGTGAAGACATAAGGTCACTCAAACAAGCATAAACATCACTCATTTTATTAACAAAACAACCCACTCCAACTATAACCTTTACGAAAATCCAGTTACAGTCTACTATTACTCGCTCTCAAACTTCTAACAGTAGATAATTCAAGGCAGGAATTGAGCAAATTTACATAATGGTGTATTGTTAAGTGTATAAAAGCATGTGTGTGATGTGCATCTGTAACTGTGAACGTGTTGACAGTTTATTTTGTTACACAAATGTATGGTTTGCCTATACCTTAAGTAATAATTCAATAAAGGTGCTAAAAAAAACAGCAGTAGATATTCACATTAATCCCAGGCCTGCTGCTGCTGACTCACCAAACTAAAACTCCAAAATTAAATGACATAAGCTGCAGAAAGAATACATGAGCTACACTACAGGAGTGTCCTCTAAAGGTCCAAGGACCATAAATGTGATCCTCAGAACAGTGAGGATTTAAGTGCAAATGAAGGAATACGCACCGATTCTGAGACTGTGGTATTCCACAGTATTCCTTCTATTTCATGGTACAGTGATCTTGTGGTTTATATAAATAAATAGAGGGGTGTGGCATGCAGGGTACTCCACAAAAATGTCTTAAATGTGTGACAACAGGCATTTGAGGGGCAGGGCAGGATGAGATTGAGCTGTCACCCCCTACTCACTTATCTGAGATAGGAGGAGGCTGCTAGTCGCATAGCACTAGAAAGACCTAGCAGTGACTGAGTGTACTGCTAGCAGCGGCGGACTCGTGTTGAATCAGAAAACAGGAAGTATATGTGGGAGTATGCATGTCCTCCCCCACTGCCCAAGTAGCTAAGGTGATTGCGGAACAAGTCAGGGGTGTTCCACTCCAAGGGACTAGCAAGCTGACCTGCTCCTTATACCTTACTCTGGCAGGTAGGAGTACGTATAGGTAAACAGTACTTCCCCTATCACCTAGCCTGGGAGCACCCAGCTCTCAGCTGTGCACAACAAATCAGTAGACTGGATGCAGGTAGTGTGGCCACCGGGCACAGTCCCCGAGAGGTGGCAAGAGGCAAAATGCAACAGTGAACATCACAATGTACTGAGCTGTTATTGGTCAGCATTGCAATTTAATTTTTGACATAATGGTACTGGGAGTACAAAGTCTTGTATTTCCAACAGGATGTCACTCTAGAGATGTGGCTACTTTAAGAGGATCTACATCATGTGGTGATAACAGAATAGTGGCTCAAGGATAACTTTTAGTTATGCACTTACCATAACTTTAGATGTTTGGGATCCATCTCGCCTACATTCTGTACTGATGGGCTCGGAGCCGATCCCTCGGCTCCGACTCGGCACGCTATGCTATAGAGCAAAGCCTCTTATTGGCTGAGCTATTCTCTATCCCAGGATGCACCACCACTAATCCCCCAGATCTTGTTTGTCCGCATTCATGCACACATACATAACTTGTTTATATAACATTGCCAGATGTTTCAAGATGAAACAATAGAATTCGGACCGCCCGATCTCTTCTGATCTCCAAGGCAGGGGGAAGGAGGGTGGGTATTAGGAATGTAGGCGAGATGGATCCCAAACATCTAAAGTTATGGTAAGTACATAACTAAAAGATGGTATGTGATCCTATCTCGCCTACATTCTATACTGATGGGACAGCGTCCCTAGCACCTAATTCCTGGGTGGCTCACTGGAAAACACTCCTGAGCACTGTGGAACCAAATGAAGCTCGCCGAGATGCCACATCCAATTTGTAGTGGGAAATGAAAGTGTATGGGAAGACCACGAGTCAGCACAAATGTCACTAATGGCAAGCTTAGAATGGAATGCTATTGAAGTAGCCATAGCTCTTGTAGAGTGAGCTTTGACAGGGGTCGTAAGCTCTTTATTAGAAGAGGAATAAGCTTGACTAATACAGTCCCTGATCCATTTGGCAATAGTGACCTTTGTGACAGCTTTGCCCAATTTATTATCCGAAAAAGATACAAACAATTGATCTGTTTTCCTTATTTGTTTGGTCCTATCTAAATAAAAACGCAATTGCCTGCGGACATCTAATGTGTGGAATATGTATTCCTCCTTGTTTGAGTACTTTGGAAAGAAAACTGGAAGTTCTAATGACTGTTGTAGACAAAAACTGGAACAAACCTTAGGGACAAAGGATGGATTTGGCCTGAGAGATACTCTATCTTTGTGAAAAACCAGGTACGGAGGTTTTACAGACAAAGCTTGAAGCTCTGAAACCCTTCTGGCTGAAGTAATCGCAACCAGAAAGGCAGTTTTCCATGATAGAAATTTCAAATCACATGTTGCTGCCGGTTCGATGGGGGGGGGGGGGAGTTAAGGCGCGTAACACCACATCGAGATCCCATGGAGGAGCAGGATGAGAAATCGGAGGACGTAAAAGCGCAGCACCTTTCATGAAGGTCTTACACAATCTGTTGCTCATTAAAGGTGGGTTTATAGATTCGTGAAAATTGGAAATAGCTGCCAATTGAACCTTGATGGTAGAGACTGAGGAACCTTGATTGAATATGGAAGTTAGAAATTTCAGGACTTCTGATACAGAAATAGTGATGGGATCCAGACCTCGGAGTTGAGCCCAAATAGCAAATCTCTTCCATTTGCTAGTATACAACTTCTTAGTGGCAGACTTGTGGGCCGAAGATAAGATATGTATGACTTCTGGGTCTAAGGTATGATTCCTGACTATAGTCGGAAGAGGAGGAGCCAAGCTGTTAATTTCAAGGTGTGGAGGGACTGGTGGAGTAGTCCCGACTGATGAACTAATAGGTCTGGGATCTGATCCAGGAACCATGGACCGTCCACTGCATATTTCCGAAGATAGGGGAACCATACCTGATGAGGCCAGTAAGGAGCCACTAAGATCATTTTGCTCCCCAAGTGAGACGCCTTTTGGATCACTCTGGGAAGGAGGGGAACTGGGGGAAAGGCGTATAGCAAGCCGGTGGGCCAAGGATGGGCTAGTGCGTCCATGGGGCTCTCCCCCGGGGCGAGGGAGAAGAACTTTTTGCACTTAGCATTCAACGGGGTTGTGAAGAGATCGCAACAAGGAATTCCCCATTTGCTGAAAATCTGAGTTGCAACCGTATTGTTCAGAGACCACTCGTGTGGAGAGAGGATCGTTCTGCTCAGTCTATCGGCTATGACATTGGACTTGCCAGGGATATGAGTCGCCACTAGAAATCGTTTGGTCAACACTGCCCATTCCCAAACTCTCATGGCCTCTCTGCAAAGGGGGTAGGATCTGGTCCCTCCCTGCTTGTTCAGGTACCAGACTACTGACATGTTGTCGGAGTGAACGGCAATTACGCCCTGAGGGAGGTAATCGTGAAGGGCTTGTAGGGACAGAAACACTGCCCTAATTTCTAAGATGTTGATATGAAGAAGGCTCTCTTCCGAATGCCATTTGCCTTGGACTGACCTGCCCAGGGAATGCCCCCTCCACCCCACCTGGGAGGCGTCCATAGTCAAAGTGGCCACAGGAGGAGGTGGAACAAAGGGTCGTCCCTGATCCAGATTGGAGGGCACCAGCCACCAGCGAAGGTCCCGTTTGCAGGTTTCCGTGATCCATATGAGGTGACTGAGAGGGAGATCTTGAAAGGACCACTGTGTTGAAAGAAGCCACTGGAGAATTCTCATGTGCAACCTTGCTAGGGAAACTAGAAGAACCGTGGCGGACATAGATCCCAATAGCTGCAGGACCATTCTGGCTGGGGCTTTGGATCTGGGAAGTAAGGCTCGAACTTGAGCCTGTATGGTTTGTATCCTTTCTGTAGGAAGATAGACCCGCATTTGGTTTGAGTCTATCTCTACTCCGATGAATCTTATGCGTTGAGATGGCAGCAACACAGACTTTAGCCAATTGAAGGTGATTCCAAGGGAAGTGCCCAGTGATATTGTGGCTTGTAGGCTCTGCAATAGTAGATGCTTGGAGGTGGCAGTTAGGAGCTAGTCGTCTAGATACGGAAACACCTGGAATCCTAGACTTCTCAGGTGAGCAGTCACGACCGCCAAACATTTGGTGAACACCCTGGGGGCTGTGGTGAGACCAAAGGGCAGCACGCGGAACTGAAAATGACTGTCTCCTAGGCTGAAGCGCAGATGTCTCCTGGACGCTTGATGTACCATGATATGGTAATAAGCGTCCTTGAGATCTATGGAGCACATCCAAACACCTTTCTCCAGCAGTGGGAGAATGGATTGTAGGGTGACCATTCGGAACTTGGACTTTTTGACTGAACGATTTAGAATGCTGAGATTCAAAATGGGCCTCAAGTCCCCGGTCTTTTTTGGCACCAAAAAGAATCTTGAGTAAGTCCCTAATCCGATCTGGTCTGCGGGGACCGGTTGGATGACTCCTTTTTGAAGCAGCTTTGAGACTTCTAAGGCTGCAATTTCCCGTTGACTGGGTGTCGGGTCCGGGATTTTCTTGGACTGAGGTGGGGAGTGAGAAAAGGGAATGGCGTAACCTCCGGCGATAATTCGAAGCACCCATCGGTCCTGAGTGATACCTTCCCAGGCTTATAGGTGCCTCGAGAAACGACCCCCGACTGGCTCCGGAGCTGCACAGTCAGGCAATCCCTCAGGGACTGTGAAAGGCTGGAGAGCCACGAAAGGACTCGCGGTCTCCAGTGTTGCGGGGGCTTCTGCCGCCTCTGGGGCGGCGTCTTTCAGAAGAATTTCCCCCTCCTCTGCCTCTAGAAGGGGGATCGTCCTGCTGTGAGGGATAAGACTTCTGAGCTCTATGGAACCACATTTTCCCTCCTCTTTTAGCCTTGGGGTAAGGCCGAAAGGGAGTGGAAAATCGTGCCCCTACGGCAGTCAAAGTCTTACCTTCCTGCTCGCAGCGGGTCAATGTGTCCTTTACCTTGGGTCCAAACAAAGAGGACCCATCAAAGGGGGCGTCGGCAAAGGAAGACTTGAAGGCTTCCGCAAAGTGACACAGGCGGAGCCAGGCTTGCCTCCGTAGAGCAATACCTGTACCCGCCGCTCTACTCACCCCTTCGGCCGCATAAGAAATCAGCCTCATGGACGAGTTTGATATGGATGACAGCGTAGCCAACTGAGAGCCAACTGTCTGGGCCAGCTGCTCAGGTAGGTTACCCAAGAGGGTATCTGAAAGCTCCTTGATCAGATCCCTCTGAAACCTGGTGAAGTGCGTTAAATAGTTCAGGGATCTTAAAGTAAAGGCCGCTGAACTAAGGGTGCGCTTACCGTACCGATCCATGCTCCTAGACTCCTTATTAGGAGGATGGACGGATGTCGAAGCCTCTGCTACATCTTGCTGGGTAGCAGATGCCACCACCAAGGCATCTACAGCCACACCTTTCGTCAAAAACTCCTTTTCTGGGGGTGCTGACAGGAACTTATTTGGGCGAGCAGGCACCGGTTCCACAGAGTCTGGGTGTTCCCACGCCCTTCGACAGATCAAATCTAGGAGCTCGAAGGGCGGAGACACCCAGGAGGCGGAGGGCTGAGCCCCGAAGGCCTTAAGGAACACCGACTCGTCAGCAGAAGGGGGTTTGGATTGCCAGCCGCCTCGTTGTTTGAGGACTTCCAGGATGTCTGCAAAGGAGACATCATCTGAGGACGACTTAGGGGACCCCCTCTGCATCATCAAGATCAGTGTCTGACGTGAGAGACTCTTCGGGGGAGTCAACGTGCTTCCTCTTGCACGACCTTTTCCTTGGGGGTTCCTCCGAAGAAGCTTCAGAGGGACCTCCAGGGGGGGGCCCAGTGGGGGTAACCTCAGGCCTCGGGGCTCCGCTGTCTAAGGACAGGGGGACTGCCAAAGACCCAGTCTCCATATGCCGGGAAGGTGCTGGAGAGACCGTGGAGGTAGCCAAAGAAGATTTGGCTAACGCACTCCTCATGGCCCTAAAGGCCGGACCGCCAGAATCCTGGGAAGGTCCCACCTCCGTGTCCACGACAGTAGACGGTACCCCCGCAGCCGACGCACCGAGAGGAAGGCTTGGGACCGAAAACATCAGTCCCGAAGCGTCCCCCCCGGGGCCGACAGAGGAGGTCGGCGTACCGAATTCCGACTCGAGAGCCAGGGTTGGAGTAAGGGTCGGGCCCGACCCGAAAACCTCCATTGGTTCCACCAGCACCGGCTCCAACGGTACCGAGGCTGTTGGAGGAGGAACCATAACTACAGGGTGGACCATCGGCTCCAAAGCCGAATGGGCTGGAGCCGAAACTAACTTTTGGAACACAGGAGACTGGAAAAGTCTTAGGAGCACCCTGTCGATGTCCGAATCAGACATCTTGGAGGATCTAGATGACACCGATCGGGTCCAAACCGACTTCTCCATGGGCTCCAAAGGACTGGGGGACCGGCTCCGAACGGACCCGACCAATATCGGTTCCGAGGGAGATCCCAAAACAATTTCCCTCGGTGCCGAGGAGGGCTTCGGCGCCGAAGGGGAAGAGTCTGAGCTGGCAACCCTCATTGGCTCCAAAATCAGTGGAGCCGATGAAGGTGACCCGCCTCTCGATGCCCCAGTCCTTGGCTCTGAAACCAGAGGAGTCGAGACTGGAGGCATCGAGGCAGACCGTTCCGCCCTTGGCTCCGAAGTCCGTGGAGCCGATGGAGAAGCCTGCCTAGGTTTCTTAGCAGTCGGTTCCGACAGGCTGGTCGGAGCCGACGCTTTCTTCTTCTTAGTAGGAGAGGAAGAGGAAGATAAGGCCTCCTCAAAGGAGGATTTAATCAGCCCTTTCAATATTAATTTATTCTTCCTCTCTTGGAGGACTCTAGAAGAAAAGGCGTGACACACGCTACAGGACTCCTGTAGGTGCTTGGCGCCTAAACAATATACGCACGAGGAGTGGTCATCGGTTATAGACATTTTATAACCACACCTCGTGCACTTTTTGAACCCTGAGGGTCTATGTTCTTTTGACATCTTAACTGACTACCAAAAAAAAAAAACAAACACTGCAACAAGATAAAGTAGCATTATCTGCTCCGAAT
This sequence comes from Protopterus annectens, assembly GCF_019279795.1. NCBI lineage: Eukaryota > Metazoa > Chordata > Ceratodontiformes > Protopteridae > Protopterus > Protopterus annectens. The sequence goes on along the minus strand of NC_056739.1, from coordinate 74,106,747 downwards.
GAGATTTTAACACAATACAAAAATTTTAAACCAACTTTTTTTTTTTTTTTTTTTTAAACGAGATCAAAAAGAAAAATACAGAAAAGGAGGGCCAAGACCCTCTAATTTAAACAGGTACTTGACCTCCTAGAAACAATAATATACACTAGCTCAGGAATAGGGGAAGGCCCCTCTAACTTAAATGGGAAACCTTTCCCTTAATCAAAAACACAATTTTTCACAACAAAATGCTTCAAAACACACTCATACAACAATAGCTGTTAAAACAGCTTTTTGGGTAAGAATAAGCAATTTCCTGACAGGAACTTTGAAAGAAAACAGTACTTAGCTCAGCCAAGTTTGAGACCACGTCCTAGCTTGTAAGCGGCAAACGAGATCTGGGGGATTAGTGGTGGTGCATCCTGGGATAGAGAATAGCTCAGCCAATAAGAGGCTTCGCTCTATAGCATAGCGTGCCGAGTCGGAGCCGAGGGATTGGCTCCGAGCCCATCAGTACAGAATGTAGGCGAGATAGGATCACATAACATCTCTCTCATTCCACAATTCCTTCTAAAAATTCTACAGTTACCACATGGACTACAAACCTGAAAACACGATATGTGGTGGACTTTACTTCTCACCAATCAAAATCTAAAATTCAAATCTACATGTTGCAAAGCAAATCACCTAATCAGAAACAAAATTCTAAACTAGATGCTATCGCAAGTCAGCATAGGCAATCCTAACCATTTCTGCCATATACCTATCGACATTACTCCGCCCTTATCATTTTAAACTTTTTAAAAAATGTCTTAGTGGAGCTCTACAACTGATATAACTCGAATAAACTAATCACTATGGAAGATTTCAACAGTAAACTATTGGATTCTTACTTCATGGGTGTGCAAAGATCAACAGCTGTGGGAAAACGTATGGAAAGGGTTACTGTACTGACCAGGCCCCAATAATTTGAACTCCTCCCATCAAAATTAACATCCCACATATTTTTCATAACATCTTTGTTCTTCCCAACAGCCTTGACAAAGTACAGTTTTGTACCTACCATAAATGTAGATGTCCGATAGATATGCAACTGCAGTCCTAACATATGGGTTTGTCCTGCCTCAGGCAGCCCTTCGGTCGGCCGGATTCGAAAGTCTGGGTCCGGCGTCGGCTGATGTCGCCTCCTCCTCCCCGACGTCAGAGCGGCTGGGGTATAAAGGCATCAGCCGACGCCATCTTATTCAGTGTTTCTTGCCCCAGATGCCAGGTGCCCTCCAAGGAAGGCTAAATTTTGTGAATGGATAAACAAAAAATTCAGACATGCACAACAGTAATAAACAGATACACCATAACAGATAACCCCAGCTTATAGGAAAAGGGGGGAATGGACCCAAGGGAAAAAACAGAGGGGTAGGAGGGAGGGAAAACCTGACTGCAGTTGCATATCTATCGGACATCTACATTTATGGTAGGTACAAAACTGTACTATGTCCTTCAAGAATGCAACTGCAGTCCTAACATATGGGTTGAATACCATAGCCAAGCTGGGGGTGGTAGGACTAAGTAAGAGATGGTGTAGCTAGAAGGCCCTGCAGGACTGCCGAAGCAAAGTCTGCTTGGATCTGGAGTATAATGGCAGGTTGTAGTGTTTGGTAAATGTATGCACGGAGCTCCATGTAGCAGCTTCTAGAATATATTTTGTAGCCACTCCTCTTAGAAAGGCTGTGGATGTGGCCATAGCTCTGGTGGAGTGTGGTCTAATATTAGCTGGCACACTCTTTCCATGGAAGGAGTAACAGAATCGGATGCAGTGTCCAATCCATTTTGAGACAGTTTGTTTGGTGACTGCCTTTCCTTGTGTCCCAGCAGCATAGGCTACAAACAGTTGGTCAGACTTCCTGGTAGACTTTGTTCTGTCCAAGTAGTAGCGTAGTTGTCTGTGAATGTCTAAAGTATGCAACAGCTTTTCCCCTTTGTTTTGAGGGTTAGGAAAGAAAGTAGGCAGGTGAATTGCTTGGTTTAGTGACACTCTGGATATCACCTTAGGCATGAAGGAAGGATTGGTTCTAAGGGAAACTCTGTCCTGGTGAAAGATGAGAAAAGGACTGCCATGAGGGCCTGTATCTCCGAGACTCTTCTTGCTGAGGTGACTGCCAACAGGAAAACCGTTTTCCAAGAGAGAAATTGCATTTCTGAAGATGCTGCTGGTTCAAAAGGAGGAAGAGTTAATTTTTCCAAGACGTAATTGAGGTCCCATGCAGGAATTGGTTGTTTCCTTGGAGGTTTGATATTCTTTATACCCCTTAGAAACTGTCTTAGCAAGGGCTGCGAAAACACAGGTGGATCACAGCTGTAATGTGCAGAAATAGCTGAAGGGTGGATTTTGATGGAAGAATACGAGAGGCCACTGTGAAACACTTCTGCCAAGTATTCTAATATCTGAGGTATGTTCATCAGTGATGCATCCTGTCCCTTGTTGACATTCCAGATGATGAATCTCTTCCATTTGGCCGAATAGGCCTTTCTGGTGGAAGGTCTGCGTGCCTCCAGCAAAATGTCCTGAACTGTTTTGGAGAGGGAGTCATGGGTTCCAGTCATGGAATTCTCGAAGCTGCCAGTTTTAAGGTTTGCAGGTTCTGATGAACTGTCTTGTAATTGTGTTGAGTCAGGAGCTGAGGCCATTGAGGCAAGGGCCACGGTTTGGAGTGAGTTATGCTCAGTAGCAGTGGATACCAGTGTTGCCTTGGCCAGTCTGGAGCTATCAAGATTCCTTTCGGTTGTTCTGCCTTGATCTTCAGTAACACCTTGGTGAGTAAAGGTAGAGGAGGGAATGCATAAATTGTTAGGGCATTCCAGCTGAAGGAAAGAGCATCCATTCTCCAGGCTAGAGGATGGTGTATCCTTGTGCAAAACCTTTCCAGATGATGATTGAGATGAGATGCAAAGAGGTCTATGTCTGGTCTCCCCCATGCAGACGTTATTTGTGAGAATATGCGTGGGTGTAGCATCCATTCGTGTGGCTCCAAGAAATTTCTGATCAACCTGTCTGCCAGAACATTGTCCTTGCCCGGAACAAACTGGGATTGCAAGTAGATGTTCAGATTCAGGGACTTTTCCCAAAGAGTCATTGTTAGTCTGCAGAGGGGGTAGGAATGAGTGCCCCCTTGCTTGTTTATGTACCACATGACAGTGGTTTTGTCTGTCCTTATTAGCAGATGACCTTGTTGAAGAGATTCTCCAAAGGCTTCTATTGCATGTATAACTGCCAGCATCTCTTTTTGATTTATGTGCTGATGCATTTCCATGGGAGTCCATTGCCCTTGAATGCATCTGCCGTCCATGTGTGCCCCCCATCCATGGTCTGAGGCGTCTGTTGTAATAGTTTGACTTGTTGGAGGTTTATTGAAAGGCATACCTTCGTTTAAGTGACTTGCTTGAGCCCACCACAAAAATTCCCTTTGCAGGCATGGTATGAGTGGTATTATGTCTTCCAGGTTGTGGCTGGGTAACTGAAAACACAGGAGCTGACCGACCGGCACTTGCGAACTGCTTCTGCTTCGGGCACCGCATGGCAAGAAAGACTGAATAAGATGGCGTCGGCTGATGCCTTTATACCCCAGCCGCTCTGACGTCGGGGAGGAGGCGACATCAGCCGACGCCGGACCCAGACTTTGGAATCCGGCCGACCAAAGGGCTGCCGGAGGCAGGACAACCCATATGTTAGGACTGCAGTTGCATTCTTGAAGGACATCAAGTGGATTGTAACCAGGGTTGCCAGATTTGCAGCCCCCCAGGTAGGGACAAAAAAAAAAAAAAGAAGGTCTCTCACGGCAAGTAAAGACCAAAAAAAAAAAAAAAGGTCTTTCCGCATTAAAGAACAGTAGCTCAGTAGCTCTGCACTAAACACGGAGCTTCTCATGTTTAATGCATTGCAGTTCTGCATTCAACACAAGTAGCTCCGTGTTTAGCGATTTTTGATTGGCCCGAAAACCGGCATATGGGCCAATCAAAATTCGCTAAACACGGAGCTTCTCGTCTTTAATGCAGAACACAAGAAGCTCAGTGTTTAGCAATTTTTGATTGGCCCATATGCCAGGTATACGGGACAATCAAAAAAAAAAAAAAAAAACAAACAAAGTGGAGGCTGGCCAGGATTTAAACCGGCATGGCAGGACTCGGGATCAGGCTGCTGATCTCGGGACAGTCCCGCCCAAATAGGGACGTCTGGCAACCCGACTGTAACAAGTACTGCACATTTTAAAGACCAAAAACTTTTCCTGTCCTAGTTTCTGGGAGATCTCTTCCCATGCCTAAGGAACTGTCCTACTCATCAAATTGGTCTAGTTTACAGTAGTCACCACACTACGGTTTTCAGAAATTTAACATCCCTTTTCTAGTACATGACAAGACAAGACAAAAATATACACAAAATCAAATGTCTTTGACTAAGTCCATGACTTAAATGCCAACTAGCTTAGAGAACTGATCAGCCACTCCATAACAACAAAAACTGTAAACATTACTTATCCCTCAAAACAGCAGCACGCATTTGTACTAACAGTGCACAATCAACATACCTCAGGGAAAAATTGCTAGCAGCCTCAAATTATTTTGGAAGTCCATCAAATATTCACCTGTGAACTCTAAATCTAGCTACTGTAGCAGTGATGCATTCAACCACTACTACTAAGTTAACTCTCAAAGTGATTCTCTAACATTTTCCTTAATCTTCTGCATCAAGGCTTGCAATGCCTGAAGTGCTGTTATGCATTTTCCCTCCATTACTTTATAACGCATGTGTTCCTTTTTTTCATTTTCTTTATAAAAATCCATTCCTTCCTTTCCAATATCATAAATGAGTCACTTAACATTTATTTATGTGTCCCTGGCACATAAAACAGACTGGGAATGCATCTATACACTTTAATGGATACTCCACTGTGCTTATGTTGCTGGCCTCCCATTATGGTCTATGGATGATGGGAGTGATGTCAAAGATGCACTAAATTTATTTGGGTGATGGTTCTATAAAAAAAGTTTGCACGGCTTTTTATTAAGAAATGGCCTAAATGAACAAGAAATGACAAGGACAAGAAAGCACTACAGCACTAAAGTCGATACTACAATGCAGAGAGGAACATCGAAGAACAACTTTAGACATCATAATTTCTCCAGTATACGTCAGAGGAACACCAACCTTCTAAATATCAAATAATTTACCTCAAGTCACTTTACATAGCTTTAACATACCCTTTTACATTAAGGAAATAGCTAAAACTTAATGAAAAACTAGGGTTCAATTGCTCAGAATTTTTCCTTTATATACCCTGCTTCTCTCAAAACGTCAGCACCCTTAATAATCTCACCCCTTTTGCACTCCCTACTACCGAAAGGGCCTTTTTTAAAACTACCCCAGTGGCCTGGAATTCATTCATTTATTTATTTTACATTTGTTGACCGGGATAGTCTGACTGGATACATGTCCATTTTCAGCGGAGGCCTGGGGAGAAAAGTTCCACATAACAAAACAGAGAAAGTTAATACATAAACATTTTAAACACAGGAAACATATAAAAAAATTAAACACAGGATACAAACAGATTACATATGTATGACTGTACATATTGGCAGATGTTATGTGGCATGGGTAGATTGCTAAAAAGCAGTTTAGGAAGAAACACTTATTTTAGTGGAGGTGTTAATCAGGTTTTGAACGAGGGCAGAGCCAGTGTGATTTAAAGTATTTTTTGAGGCATTTTTTAAATAGGGGTAGTGAAGTTTCCTAGGTAAGGTCAGCATGAAGTAGATACCACGTTTTACCAATTGAGTTGGTAAACAGAGCATCTCCTGCAGAGTTGGATTATTGGGTCAGTACCATTAGTTTATTAGATGAGCATAATGGCCTGAGGGCACTATGGGGCTGATAATGTTTGTAGGGGTAGGGGTATTTTCAGGTTGGTTGAGGACTTTGTGCGCTACTATAAGCTGGTTGAACTGCAGAAGGGTAGGAAATTCTAGCCATCCTAGAGCTTTTAGGTTTTGACAATGATGAGTCCTATATGTCATGCCAGTAGCAAATCTGGCTATGTGGTTGTAAGAGCAGGACAATTTGTTGAAGTCTGTTTTGGACAGGTTGGTGAATACAGGGGAGGCATACATAATTCAAAATATGAAACTGAGCCTTTGCATGCTTCCAGGGAAACAGAGACGGCCTTAGAGAAAAACAAACTGTCCCAGACTCCTACTTCTGTCCAACCCAGGAGAATTCCACAACTGCATCAAGGCTGTCACACTCCCTGGTTGGTACACACTTGCATTATCCTTTCCTTTTTCATGAGGAAATCACAATACTGTTCTCTCTCTAATGGCCTGTGACTAAGATTTTTTTTTTAAACAAACTGCAGTTAGTAGTCAGCCCTTCCTTCCACTTACGATCACACATCAGTTGATTGATACTACAATGTGTTCTTTATAAAATACTGAGCAATATTACAATCTTTACTGTCTGTCCAATTTAAAGCCTACTGTGCATTTTCTACTCCAGACAAGCTCCTGCATCCTGTTCCCCATCAACTCATTGGTTGGCTGCCGTGCACCAGTCACGCACTGTGACGACCACGTATTCTTTGAAGAAGAGTGCAGCAGGACTTCATGTAAGGGGTGTATGCAAAGGGGGATGGAGAGGTTGGTACTCCTAAACAGAAGGTAATGCAAGCCTAAAAATTGTACTATACTGACAAAAGCAGTAGAGCTGAGTGGTATGCATCACAGTAGCCAAGGGGAGGGGTATACCACAGCCTAAAACCACGACTGGTCAGGGTGTTCCACAGGATCCTGTCTTAGGCCCATATTTGTTTAGGTTGCATCACTCAGATCTATTCTACCCAAGGTGTTCTACAGTCTGTATAAATATGACTTGACAATGGATAAACTGACAATATCTGGCCATAAGGCACGGGAAAATAATGCGTTGATAAACATATCAACAGCTAAGCATAAGGGATTTGGGAGACAGACTGAAGGGTGAATATTTAATACAGCACACAATAATTGAAACTGTAAACTCATTTATGGACCTGGGTATATTGGTAGATTCAACTTTGAAGCTTTCTGATCATACCAAGCCATTGGCTAATAATAGCTGTAAAACTATAGGCTGTATAAAAATATTTATAAAGTCTAGGAAATCGGAAATGCTGAAATCACTGTAAGTTACATCAGACTCAAACTAGAGTATGTATTAATAATATGACAACCTTATAAATAAACTAGCTGAGAAAAAAAGTGGAAAAAGTACAGCAGAAATATATCAAGGTCACCAGTGGTTGTGAAAGTTACTATTAAAGATTACAATACCTGAATTTGTACATTGTTTCATATAAATATTTAAAAGGAGACCTTATTTGGGTATATAGGGCATTCAGACAGCTATATCCGAGAATGTTTGGGGTTATAAAAGAGTAGCGGAGAATCAACAGACAATTTATGAAGGAGATTATACAGGAATGAGAGATGTTCTAACTGCTTGTCAGAGAGAGAGCAGCTGATACATGGAAAATACTACCAAATAATATGTAAGCAAACACTAGTTCAGACATATTTAAGAACAACTTAGACTCATTATACGAATATTTTTTTCTGGTATACTAGCCAGCTAGGAGGTCATTACTGCCCAAGCCTGAAATATTTGTATGTATGCAAAGATAAGGTGTTCCTTCTGTGGTGACATTTTACATGATATGAAATTTTTAAGCATAAAACATTCAGAATGCAAATAGTTCATGTGCAATATATGTGACAAGCAGACATTAGATAGGGCTTATAAAACATGAGTAGGGAGGATTTCTGTAAAGATATTATAAATAAATAAAACTGAGGTAAGGAGTGTGAAATAGCAGTTGGAGAATAGTTCAACCGAGAAGAAGGAGAGAGGCATTGTATAGCGGACAAGTCAGGGATAGTAGTGGTAAGAATTTTAGGGTACATACTGACATAGAACCTGATTATAAGATAATGGTGGAGAATATTTGAAGGAGACTGATAAAGTGGGTTGGTCAGAAAGACCCTACACATTGGGGATTTAGGTAGGAAGGCAACTGGAGAAGAGTGGCAGAAAGGTTTGTTATGTAGAAGATGATGAAGGTTAGAAAGGGATAGAGGGTATATGAGTTGATAAGGGAGTTATGCTGGTGAGGAGCTTCTGAATGACCAAGTGTGGTTTGGGTTTTGTTTTAGTAAAGGCCTGAAAATTACAAGTTTCAAATATGTTTCAGTTTTAGGTAAGCAGGGTTGGTTAAATACATAATGGGAGTGTAGTGAGTCATGTAATGAGTTATTAGACTTTGTTGTGATTGCTAACAGTTTATTGGCTTAGCAAAAGTCTCTACCTGGAGCGTAGTGATGGACATGTTTCTGCTGCATGTATAAGACTGTGCAATGTGATGGCCACCAATATGCGACATCCCCACACTGGGCCAGGAATCAAGGAGCCGGAATCCTCACCACTGACACTAAAGAGGATGTGCACTTGAAATGCAAATGGATACACTCAGTATTTCCAGATGCAGACCTCTCTGCATTAAGTACAATTTCCTTTAAGAGCACACACGGAACACACACAGCCCGGGGTCTGGATTTCTCTATATCGGTCTCCTTCCAGGTCCCCAATAAGACTCCCCACTGGTACAGCTGTAGGGTTAGGTCTTCAGCGGAGTGTCCAAGCCAAGTCCTCCAGCACCGTCTCTGTAAATCCAGTGCTTCATGTCCCTGCCCCCAAGTAGTTGACACACACACTCTAAGATTTAATTTTCACACACACACCTGGGGAAAGGCTGGCACAGATTACCCGCTTTACCAGCTTTGCCCAGACTATAAGACAGATTCACTGCCACCAGTCAGTTAGTTTAAGGCTCTTACAAAGGGTATCCAATTATACTGTGCAATATTAATACTAATACAAAGGGCAGTAGTTGATCAAGGTGGGTAGGCCTCCTTTAGTGGACCACACAGTCTCGCCAAACAAATATAAGTACTCTCAAAGGTTACACACTTTTACAAGGACCAGCCACAATAAAAGTTTTAAATACATTTAATAATAAACAATAAAATAAAATGAAAATATTGAATATATATTTACAGTAAACCACAGAGTTCAGATCACAGGAAATATTTAAAAGAACACTGATGGACAGACTCAGACAAGAAAAGAAAATTTCTAAACTAAGCTTCACTATACTCCTGACTAATCTAAAATAATTACTATTCCCTAGTTAAGTTACTTACAACCGCAAGGCAAAATGGTGTGGGTGAGGGCCTTTACAGTCAGGTTCCCCAAAACAGAATACTCACTACTCTGAGATTTCTCTTTGTAATATTTTTAATATCTAAAATACAAGTTCCAAGAGGGCTGGCAGAATGGCCTCATCTGGTCACCTAACTTTAGGTTCTCGCAGTGCTCCCCTTTGAAGCGGCGACAGAAATTTAGCATAGTCTGCTATAATACACATCTAAATATTTATGTCACTGCCTGGGGCTTCCCCTGTTTTTACTGAGTTAATGAACAAAGTTTTTTTCCCAGAAGTAGCATTGCCAGTCCTATTCAGCACTGTGGTGTGCCTTTTAATGGTTTAGCAGCTCATTTACATTTCCCTTATTTTTCTTAAAGTAAGTTAGCTGGTTAAACTCTGTTGTGCCAATATTCCCTATTAAAACATATACATTTAATTTAGTTACAATAATACATATACAATTTTCATTACAGCAGGGTGCACCGCTGATGCATTTAAACACAAGCAAACCTCACAAATACATTTTCAGCAAAAGCATTGGTACAAATCAGTTTGATTTACAAATGGCAAACAGTTCTAATACATTTGTAAGACAAGCATCTTATACAAACCAGTTTGACATTCAAAGGACATATCATTCTTTACAAAACTCCAGCTGGCTATGCTGGCACTTGCCCATATCATCTCAGAGAATCTGGAAGAACAGGCTGCATTAACTTTAGGAAACCACAAGTAAATGGACTGGTATTCCTCAACAAGACTTGTTAATTGAAAAGGATATACTGTGTGTATGTTCCAAACCTAGTCATAAGAAATCAGCCAAGCCCCCTGAATTAGTAAAGATGCAATTATATCGACAGGAAGACTTTATCTTGACAAAACTATGGCAGAAGGGCAAAGTATTGAAAATGGGAGACAGTAGAGTGTTTGTGGGGAAATGATTACTCACTGTATACCAGGCAGAAGAGTAGAAAATTTATCCCAGCAATGAGAGAATGCCAACAGGCAGGTTGAGATTCAAGATGCTGAAATCAGCTGTCTTCAGAATATTTTTTTTCTTGGAGGATCATGGTAATTTTGTAATGTAGAACAGGTAAACAGGAAATACAAGTTTGTGCAAGAAATCATGAGCCATCAGGGGACTCTTTCTCATTCTTCTGATAATAAAGCTCATACAGAGACTTTACCAGTAAAACCACTTCCGATGTTCCAAAGGAAAATGTGTCAGAGACGGAAAAAAAGACAGGAGTTGACAAGAAGAATTGGGAATACCCTGGTCTTGAACCAGAATCTGGGGTTGGGAGATGGAGATGAAATGGAAGAAGACCACCAAACCTGAAATTAATGAATAAATGTGAGACTATAAAGCATCATCACATTTGTGAAACATGGCTTTACAAGAAAAAGTGGCTGAGAAAGATTGGACTTTTGTTAACAGAGTCTGGGGTTTAAAGCCCTCTCTCTTTTACACAAAAACTTATTTGATTAAGCCACAGTGTGCAAGTAGTTGACTCCAAGTCAGACTGCCAACCAGTCACGAGTGGAGCAAATCATCCTTGACATCCACATCCCACCCCACCCCAGTAAGGAAACCTCCTTAAAAAACTTCTCCAAAGCCAACTTCATGCTACTGAAGTCAGAAGTGACAAACTTCACGACACCCATGCTGACGGGATCTGAAAGTTCGACTGCAGAATTCTACACTAAGGCACTGTACGAGAACATACACTCGTGCATGAATCATGCCATCCCAAATAGAATCAAGATGCTCTTCTCCAAAAAAAGGATGCCAATCTGGTGGTCCCCTGCTATAAACAAACTATACAACAGAAGGAAGAAACTGTTGCAGAAAAGAGGAAAATCCCAGGATGCAAAAAACTCTCTCACCAGCCTCAGTAAGAAGCTGAGATCCCTCATAAAATCCTCAAAAGCTAGTTATGAAAATAAAATTGCCAAAGATTCCAAAGACAACAACAAGGCATTCTATTGTTATGTCAAAAATCTAAATGGCAATGCTGAGATCTGCTCTGAGCTACAACAGAATGGCATTACATATACTGATCCCAAGGATATTGCCAATATCCTGGCAGATCGATTTAGTGCCAACTTCTCCCCCCCCTTACCCCCTAAAGGGCCCATCTCAATACCAAAAAATTGCCAAATTCTGGTAATCACGGCCACACAGGTAGAAACCGCACTCTCCAAAGCTAAGAATACAGCATCCATGGGACCAGATGACATCCCAGGCTGTGTACTACATGAACTACAAAATGAACTGGCACCTCACCTAAGTGTCATGTTTAATCATAGCCTCACCTCCGGCTTCATGCCCACGGAGTGGCGCACAGCTACAGTTATCCCACTCCACAAGGGGGGATCCGCCTTGGATCCCAGGAGCTACCGTCCCATCAGTCTGACAAGCCTGAACTGCAAGGGCATGGAACGCATCATCATGGAACTTATAAACAAAGATATTGGCAACCTTCAAACACTGGATCCCACCCAGTTTGTGTTTGTGAAGGGCCAATCTTGTCTCCTGAATCTGACTGACTTTTTTGAATCAGTCTCCAGAGCTGTGGACGAGGGTAAGGCGGTCCACACAGCCTATCTGGACCTCGCCAAGGCCTTCGACACCATCTCCCACTGTGGAATCATAGATAAACTTACTAAGCTGGGCATAAATCCCTACATCATTCGATGGGTTGCCAACTGGCTTACTGACAGAACTCGGACTGTAAAAGTAGCCGACTCCAAATCCAGCTCTAGACAAGTGGAGTACCTCAGGGTTCAGTCCTGGGACCACTCTTGTTTGGCATCTACTTCTCTGAAGTACAGGCCAACACTAAGGGACTCTGGCTAACAAAGTTCGCAGATGACTGCAAACTGGGATCCATTATTGAATCCCCAAATGATGTGGATATTCTACAAAAGGGCCTTTACAGAAACAGATGCCTGGTGCCAGAGCCATGGGCTCAAGCTTAATGCCAAGAAATGTATAGTTATCCCCTTTGCAAAAAAACATGTACCCATGAATTACCACATAGGTGGCAAGACACTAAACATTGAAAGTGTGATGGGAAACTTAGGGACACAGGTGGACAGTGGTCTCACTTTCAATAACCACATTGCCATAACAGTCAGGAAATCCTTCTGTGTGGCACACCTCGTCACTGAGGTCATTGTCCCACTGTACTCATCCTTCATTAGTCCCATTATAGAGTATAATGCCCCGTTTGGTATGTACCTCACAAGACATCTGCAACAGCTGGAAAGGCCACAGAAATACTTCACTAAAAGAATCACGGGCCTAAAGCAGATGCTACATGCTGACCGTCTAAAAAAATTCCAGCTATACTCTGTGGCATATGAGCTGTTGGACATGCTCCACTTTACAAAATCCCAATCCCTCAAAGCCATACGCTCCAGGGATCTAAACCTTGTCATCACAATGAATAACACATGCTGGAGGGATAGGTTCTTGACCCACAGACTCCCCATACTCTGGAATAGATTGCCCATACATGTCAAGCAGAGCGCCTCATTGGCCCTCTTCAAAAGGAACCTTGATGATTGGATGGGCAATAGGAAATTCACCCCGGGGATCATGTCAGTCACCCTGCTAGACGGGTCCAGAGAAGTACATATTGTGGGAAGAAATATTCAGGGTATTGTTATGGCTAGGCTTTTATAGGCCCTAGGGCCGATAGCCTAGTACCAACCTATGAAATAACTTGCATGATATATAATAAAGCATTTCAGTGATTGCTTTAGTATACTTATCTCATACAACAAACAAGTACTTTTTTCTTTGTTAGTTTTAAAAAATGTAGGCATTACAATGTAAAAAGAGGTGAATGGGTGGACAAAGGGACGTTTAAGTTAAAAGGCTGTAATCTGGGGTTTTGGGGTGGGGGTGTAAAAGTGCACTGATTATAATATATGTAGAGTAGAGACATTTTCTTTCAATTTTGCATAGGTGAATGTCTGGAGTAATGCCTTTGGCTTAATCAAATACATTTTTGTGTAAAAGAGAGAGGGCTTTAAATCACAGACTCTCTTTCAAGTCCAGGGTATTCCCAATAATACAGCTTCTATGGGACCTGACAATATCCCTGGCTGTGTTCTACATGAACTACAGAGTGAACTGGCACCTCACCTATGTGCCCAGTACAATCACAGCCTCACCCCTCAGGCTTTGTCCCTAACGAATGGTGCACTGCTACAGTCATCCCTCTCCACAAAGGACGAGTGACTACAGACCCTGGGAACTATCGGCCCAATAGCCTGACGAGTCTGATATGCAAAGCTATAGAATGCATCATCATAGACATAAAAATTACGGATATATAGGGAATCTCCAAACTATGGATCTCACGCAGTTTGGTTTTGTGAAGGGTAGATCATGCCTGCTCAACTTAGTCAACTTCTCTGAGTTAGTCACCAGAGCTGTGGATGAAGGCAAGGTGGTTCATACAGCCTACCTTGATCTGGCCAAGGCCTTTGATACCATTCCCCACTCAGGAATCATAGAAAAAGTCACTAAGCTACACATCAACCCCTATATCACTAGGTGGGTTGCAAACTGGTTCACAGGTAGAACCCACAGTGTGAAAGTAGCTGACTCCAAGTCAGACTGCTGACCAGTCATGAGTGGAGTCCCAGAGGGTTCGATCCTGGGTCCTCTCCTGTTTGGTATCTACTTCTCTGAAGTCCAGGCCAACATGAAGGGACTCTGGCTGACAAAGTTCACAGATGATTGCAAGTTGGGAGCTATTATTAACTCACCAAGTGATGCTGACATCCTACAGAACGGCCTCACTGAGACCAATGACTGGTGTCAGAACCATGGCTTTAAGCTCAATGCCAAAAAAAAATGTGTCGTCATCCCCTTTGGGAAAAACATGGTTCCCATAAATTACCACATTGATGGTAGTCCACTGAACACAGATGATGTTATAAGAGATCTGGGAACACAGGTTGACAGCAACCTCTCTTTTGACAACACATTGCCACTGTGGTCAGAAAGTCCTTCTATGTGGCACATCGCATTACTAAGGGTTTTACATCCAGGAAGAAAGAGGTCATTGTCTCTCTCTACTCTTCCCATATTAAGGCCAATCACTGAGTACAATGGCATGTACTTCACTAAACCCCTGCAACAACTGGAGAGGCCACAAAAGTACCTCACAAAGAGGATCATAGGCCTTAAACATTTGTCCTATATGGACAGACAAAAAAACTCCAACTATTCTCTGTCTCATACCACCTACTTAGAGACTATCTCTGTTTGACTTACAAAGCCATGTCTGACCCAGATCCGTTATAAATGCTACATCTGAAGAAATCCCAATCCCTCCACACCACATGCTCCAGAGATCTCAACCTCATTACCACAATCACCAGAACATGCTGGAGGGACAGGTTCATAACCCAGAGACTGCCCATGCTATGGTACAGACTTCCCATACATGTCAAGCAGAGCACCTCACTGGCCCTCTTCAAGAGAGATCTTGATGTATGGATGGGAAATAGAAAATTCACCCCAGGGATCATTCCAGTGGCTTTACTCGACAGAGGCACTGGGAACTAAGGTCGGGTGGCACAATGCCAGGGTAATCCTATGGGCTAGACTTGTAAAGGCTCCAGGGCCATTAGCCTAATACACACCTATGAACCTATAAGAGACCACTATAAATGTAATGAATAGCTTTCATTTAGCAAACAAGCTGACTACAGGGAAAAGGCAATAAATCTTGAGACGTTTGGTCATTTTTTGCTGACAGAAAAGTAAAATTAAAAAGGTCCAAGGGTAATCAGCCAAGTGAAACAGTTTTAAAAGTAGTGGAAGTGAATAAGATATAGCAACTTTTCTGGTTCCTAAATTCTTGAATTCAATTACTAGAGTACTGCATAATTTAGTTTTATTTAAGGATACCCAGAGCATTTTTTCTTAAGGCTATATTTTCTGAAAGCACACAGCCTGTTTTTCACACCAGGAGGGGAATGAATAAAGATAAAGACAAGCACAGCCAGCACTCTCTAGGACCACAAGTCTATAACATGTACCGTACCACGGACAACTTAAATTTTAGGTTAGTTAATGCCTGTGGGGCAGCTGTTGATTTGGGACAACTGTTCCTATCAGAAGGGTTAAGCTTCATTATTTGAAGATGTACAAACTTTTGTGCATTTTATTTAAGTTAAAAGGTTTTGGGGCATTCCAGGGTATGTTTGTTTCTTTGAGGGTTTCATGAAAATAAAAAGTCTTGTAAGATGTGACAGTTTCAAATGCAGATGACAAGAAACAACAGTTTAAAGGATCAACCTGCCAAATATTAGTAGGTACATGTAACACAAAAGCTAGAAATAGACATTTAAAAAATGACATGTATAATATGTAGGAAAATAACGTCTTATCACAATGGCTACACTGTCCACATTGACTAGGATTGTGAATAGCCTCAAAGGTGTAGACAAAAAGGTAAGAGTACTGAACTAAATGCAGAGTGCAAATAGAAATGCTACACAAGACGCATTTGGAAAGAAGTGGACATGTGAATTCGATAAAGAAAGGATTTCAGGATGGATATTCATCAGACTATCATGGACAAAAATAAACAGGGAGTACATATACTAATTGCTAGAGAAGTTCTAATAGTGACAGAAGAGGAAGATAACAGCAGATTTGTAGTAGTAAGGGGCTACTGGCAAGGGAGGAGGATTACACAAGCATGCACTTATATTCCACCTAAAATTGCTATTATGGAGATTAAGAAAAATTTGGGAGAGATAATAAACCTTCAGCATGGAATATTTCTTACAGATCCCGACTGAAACTTGATTTTGCAAGAGTATGGATATATCTGGAAGAGAAAATATAACAAAAGAAGGTAGACTTATAAAGAAATTTATGAAAATGTTTGGTATAGAAGATGTGAATTTAGTAGTAGGAATTCAGAGAACTTGCATATCATTCCCCAAGGTACAACAACTGTGCTAGACTAGACAAATTATATTTCAACAGGAACATTTGTATTTAACAGAAAGCTTTGACATGCATTAATTAATTACTTCAGATCTTGTGCCAATAACAATCAAGACAAAACACAGGGTAATAAAGTAAAAATGAGACAATGGTGCTTCCTCACCTATGGGGAGAGGAATTTAAGGAATCTGTAGTGGAAATTATTTGAAAGTTATTAGGGAAGATAGAAATCTCTTCAGAAAGTATAGTTAGTGAGTGGGACAAAATGTAAGTAGAGTTTAAAAATAGGGTAGAAATAAAATTAAAAAAAGACATGGTTAAGAAGCAGCAATAATTAGACAGGTTGACAAAGGTTAAAGTATTGCAGAATAAGGGGAATCTCCCAGAACAAGAAGAGGCACAACTGGATTGCAGAGTACTAAAGAAAAAATAATGGAGTATCTGGTTAATATGCATGAGTTTAGAAATATTTCTCTTTAAGCAATTTTTTTTTATAATAACTCCAGAGCACAAAAACTTTTAGCACAGTAACTTGGGCAACAGAAATTATAAAGGATTGTTGCCAGACTTAGGGAGCCTATAATAAGAATAATAACCAGAGCTCCTATAGATGTATTAAAGATATTTTTGAAATTTTATGAAAATTTCTATAAAGCAGAGAAATGTGGAAATCAAGAAAAAAGCACAAATGGAAATATTTATGGAAGACTTGAGCAACGCAAGATTAGAGCTTGATGAGGCTCAACAATTAACAGCCAAGATAAAAGGAGATGTGATAACTGTGATATATAATCAATCTTCTGGAAAGTCTCCAGGAACAGACAGTATTCCTATAGAAGTCTGGGAGCTATGATGGAAGAAAGGGATAAAGATCTGAAGGTTTTGTTTAATAGTATTTTAAAAGGAGAGGGAACACTAACATCATGGAAGAAAGTGGTGGTGGATATATTACCTAAAGATGGCAGAGAGACCCAGTAGACTCAGCTTCATATCAACCCATTTCACTAGTAAACCATGATCATAAAATGTTAACTGAGGTGTTGTTAAAATTGATAGATATGGATCAGTGTGGCTTTCTGGAAGGAAGGCAAATGCTTGAAAATATCAACAGAACTCTGATGACCCAGAAGGAAACAGCATGTAAGAAAACTCCATTGTTGCTGGTGGATCTTGGTGCAGAGAAAACGTTCATCAGAGTAAGCTACAAATTTGTGAGTAGGGCAATGGAAGAATTTGCATTCCCTGAAGCAATTAGATTAATTAGGAGGATATATTGAACGATCCAAGGTATGAAATGAAGTGGAAGATGGGTTGTGCCTGAACAGAGGAACCGGGCAAGGGTGTCCTCATCCCCTTTGTTATCTGCTTTAAATTTAGAACCATTTGGAAAAAATTATGAACTCAGAAATCCAAGGATATAATTGGTATGGTAATCAAGAAAAGTTGGCTTTACTTGCATATTATATTACAGTGTACTTGATAAATACAAAAAAGGGCATCTCTCAGGGTTGTGCAACATTTTCAGACATTCTCAAGTCTTTTCAGGATACAACATTAAAGACAGAACAAAGGCTATAACCATCAGTTACGTACCCACACACAAACTGGTTCAGCAATACTCATATCTATGGAGACACAATAAGATGAAGTATTTTGGATTAAAAAGGCTTAGGTTATGGCGGCTAAAGCTATGTGAGAAGAGACTAAATAAAAGATAATTTAAAAACTGAGAACCCTGTATGGATAGTAAGATACAAGCAACAAAATATTTTTAGTCCCTTTAGTTTTATAAATAGGTCAGTCATATTTTTATCAGCCAGAAGATATACATACCACACACACAAATCTGCAGAGGCACTGCAACAGGGCTTAGTGTCCAACTCTGTGGGTGGAGATGTACAAAATGTAGAATGGAACAGAGACACATTGGTCAAAAATTATTTTATTTATTTAACATTTGTTTACCAGTAAAATCCAACTGGGCCACTGCCCCTATTCAGCGGAGCCCCAGGAAGAAAAGCATCACAAACTATAAAAAAAATTAAGCCTTACCATAACGTTCCATCTGTGTTGTAGATCTTTATTCATTCTTTACCGTTAGGACTTTGGTTCCATCCTCGGAACAGACACGGCCGTTTCTAAGCTCGCGCTAGCCAAAAACTCTCGGCTAAGACCTACCCATAATGCACCTCTCAGTCTCTCCAGATCGATTTGCCCACCCCTATATTATAGAGATAGTAAGTGAAAACAGTAGGAGGCTCTGTCTGAGCAAATACCCTAACCAGGAATCCCTAAAGTCCACCAGGAGTCCAGGCAGGTGGAAGGAGGGGAGGAAGTAATGAATGAATAAAGATCTACAACACAGATGGAACATTATGGTAAGACATAACTTCTTTATCTGATGTTGTAAATCTTTATTCATTCCTTACTGTTAGGACAGAGTCCCCAGCTACTTGACCCTAAGGAAGGATATTCCTGAGCACCATAGAACCAAAAGATGCTCGTCCCCTGGAGGCCAAATCAAATTTGTAATGAGTGATAAAGGTATGAGGCCTTGCCCAAGTGGCTGCTGTGCAGATATCATCCATAGAGGCTCTGGAATGAAAAGCCACAGAAGTAGCCATTGATCTAGCAGAATGAGCCTATATTCTGAAAGGTAAGGATATCTTATTCTGATGGTAGATAAAGGTAATAATGTTTCTAAGCCAAGAGGATAGAGTCACTTTGGAGACAGGTTTACCCAATTTGGGTCCTGTAAAGGCCACAAACAATTGATCCGTTTTCCGGAAAGATTAAGTAAAGTCTAAATAACAATGAAGCTGCCTACGAACATCAAGGGTGTGCAACAGATACTCCCCTCTGTTTGAATGCTGAGGGAAGAAAACCGACAGGTCAATAGATTAGTTAATGGAAAAAACAGAAATGACCTTGGTCAAGAAAGAAGGGTCAGTACGAAGAGATACCTATCCCTGTGGAAATTCAAGTAAGGTCCCTTGACACTTGGCAATGCAACTCAGATACTCTTCTCACTGAGGTAAGTGCTACTAGAAGTACAGTCTTCCATGATAAAAATTTTATATCACAAGAATCAAAAGGCTTGAAAGGAGGGCCTGTTAAAGATTGAAGTACCAAGGTCAAGTCCCAGGGTTCTATGGGGGGCTTGACAGGAGGTTTAACGTGTAATACTCCTTTCAAAAAGGTTTTGCACAGGTGGTGTGACATAGAAGAATTATCAAATCCATTATGAAAATTTGCGATAGCTGCTAAATGTACAGTGATTGTCAATGCTGAGGCTCCTGCATGTAGAAGAGTTGTCAGGTATTGTAGGATCTTTTGAATAGGCATAGAGAAAGGATCTAAGTTCTGATCTTTGGCCCAAATAGAGAACCAAGTCCATTTGCTAAAATAAATTTTCCTGGTGGAAGGTTTGTGTAAAGCCAGAAGAATTTCACAAACGGGAGATGAGATATCAGGCAGCCTGGCAATCACTGGAAGTGGAGGAACCAAGCTGTGAGCTTGAGGCTGTGGAGATTGGGGTGAATTGGTCCCAGAGGATGAGATAGCAGACCTTGGGAATGATCCAGGATCCACGGGCTGTGAATCAGATGAGGCCATAGGAACGAGAACCAGACTTGATGGGGCCAATAAGGGGCAAGGAGTATCACTTTGCTTCTCGACCTTTGAACTTTCTGGAGGAATTTCGGGATGAGGGGAAAGGCATACAGTAGACCCAGGGGCCAATCGTGGGTTAGGGTGTCCCTCAGGGGTTCCCCCTGAGGGGGGAATCAGGGCAAAGTAGCTTCTGCATTTGTTAAGGAGGAAGCAAACAGATCGCGGCAAGACTTGCCCCAGCGGCAGAAAACCCAATCCGCTATTACAGGATTGAGGGACCACTCGTGAGGCATCAGGATGTTCCTGCTCAGATTGTCCGCAATAAGGTTGGAACTCCCGGGAATGTGCGTTGATATAAGAAAGCGGTTGGAAGCCATCGCCCAGTGCCAAATCCTCATGGCTTCCCTACACAGGGGGGTAAGACCTGGTTCTGCCTTGCTTGCTGATATACCAGACGACTGATATGTTGTCCGAATGAATTGCAATGGTCCCAGAAGGGAGGGATGTATGGAACGCTTGCAATGCTAAGAGAACTGCCCTCAGTTCCAGGACATTTATGTGCAAAAAGGCCTCCATGGGGGACTAGGTGCCTTGGGCCATCTTTCCCTGGAAATGCCCCCCTACCCTAACAGGAAAGCGTCCATGGTCACCATGGCCGTGGGCTGGGGGAGACAGTACGGTCGACACCAAAAATTAAAATTCTGACTTCATCGACCATAGCATTTCTTCCTTGCAAAGGTTTGTAAGACATATCATGTGGTCGAGTGGGTGAGTTAAGATCAACCATTGTGAAGAAAGGAGCCACTGTAGTATTCTCATGTGCAAACTCGCCAGTGGTACTAGAGTAATGGCAGCTGCCATGGAGCCTAAGAGTTGCAGTACAAGGCTTGCTGGTACAAATGTCTGTGGAAAAAGGGCTTTGATTTGGTGCCTTTTTCGAAAGCCTGTGAGGAGGGAGGGAAGCTTGACAGTATGTTGTATCGAAAACTGCTCCAATGCATTCCAGTGTTTTTGTTGGGGACATTTGAGATTTGTCCTTGTTGACTGTAATCCCCAAGTGGAGAGCAAGGCGTTGAGTGCAATAGAGTCTGCGGATTAGAAGATTCCTGGTAGGGGCGGTAAGAAGCCAATCATCTAGATACGGAAACACCTGGAATCCTTGTAGTCCAAGATGAGCTACTACAACTGACATATATTTGGTGAGCACTCGGGGGGGGGGGGGGGCTGTCGACAGACCGAATGGCAGTGCCCTGAACTGGTAGTGACTGTCTCCCAGCAGGAAGTGGAGAAATCTCCGGGAGTGGTGATCCATCTTTATGTGGTAATACGCGTCCTGGAGATCTATAGAGCACATCCAGTTGTCCCTCCTTAGAAAGGGGAGAATGGACTGTACCTGTGACCATCCGGAATTTTTGGCTGAGATCAAGACTGTCTCCAGTCCCTGTCTTTTGGTACTAAAAAGAACCCTAAGTAAAAACCTGATCTCTCTGGTTTGGTGGGACTGGTCTGTTACCTGATTGGGTGGTCTGGTGGGTCGGGGGTTGACGGGTCTGGGAAAGAGTTCTAGTAGTAGCCTCAGGAAATTACTCTCTGCATCCAAACATCGGTAGTAGGTAGTAGCTGCTGGGGTAGGCAGGTGCAGAGAAAATGACCCCTTCCAGAAGAGAAGAAAGCAATCGGGCCGCTGCTCAGGAGCACTGGTAGGGTCATCCTGAGAAAGGATCTCCAGTGCCCTGGTTACGTAGACCCCTCTACCCTGAAAGGGACGTCTTTTGAGATGAGTTGCCGGAGGAGTAGGACCTCGGGGGGGGGGGTGGAAAAACATATGCCCACAGCAGCCAAGGTCTTTCAGTCTTTCTCACTTTGTGCTAGTGTGTGTCTTGTACTTTGGGACCAAAAAGTGCAGATTCGTCATCAGGAGCGTTGACTATGGAAGATTTAAAGGGGTCTGCGAAATCACACAAACTCATCCAAGCATGACATCTCATGACAATGCCTGATGCAGCAGCTTGGGCTGCCCCCTCAGTGGTGTGAGATATCAATCACATCGAGGAGTTCGAGATAGATTCAAGGTTAGATAGCTGCGAGGAGACAGCGTCATGCACATCAGGCAGTACCCCCACCAAAGAGGAAGACATTTCAGAGATTAGGTCTCTTTGGAGGCGAGTGAAGTGCGCCAGATAGTTCAGCGACCGAATAGCAAAGGTTGCTGAAGCATAGGTCCAATTCCCTAGTCTGTCCATGGACAGACTCCTTGTTCGGAGGATGGACAGTGGAACTATCTTCTGCCAGTTCCCTCTTGGTGGCCGCTGCCACGACCATTGAATCAACAGACAACTGCTTGGACCAGTTGGGCTGGTCTTCAGGAGTGGATAGAATTTTGTCCGTCCTCCAGGGGACAGGCTCTACATTGTCTGGGGCCTCCCAGGCACACTGCACGATCAGCTTAATAAACACATCCGCAGGTGGGGTCACGCAGGAAGTAGATGGCTGGGCACAGAAGGCCTGCAAGAATACCGATTCCTCAGAGGACTTCCAGTCTCCCCGCTGCTTGAGAATTTCTAGACCATCTCCAAATGAGACGTTATCTGGAGGAGACCGTGGGGACCCTTCTACCTCATCGCAATCGGTGTCCTCCGTGACAGATTCCTCAGGGGCTTCCTCTTGCACCGTTTCTTCCGGGGTGGCTCCCCAGTGGGATCTTCTGAGGAGGACTCCGGAGAAAGGGTTCCATTCAAAGGGGGGTCTTAAGGCTCCCGTGCCCGGGATCCCAAAGTAGGGGGTTGGGACAGCTGCATACTAGAGGGGAATTCTGGTACGATGTCATTGATGCTGACCGTGAGCCTGCGGAGGGAAGAACTCTCCATCACCTGGAAAGTAGGCCCACCCAAGGAAGGATGGGAGCCCGGAACAGAGGACAACCTCGGAACAGAGGTCACAACCCACCCTGTGGAGCCCGCCTCCAGGTGAGGAGCTCCGAGAGGACTGGAAGCTGTCGGAGCTGTGGACAAAGACGGCGCCATCGAAAAAATAGGCGCCAGGCTAGGTATCAAGGTGCCAACAGTCCAAACACTGCTTTGAGAGTGCACCGGCTCCAACAGAGCCGATGCAGCAAGGGTGGTCGGTGCCGACAGGGAAAACTCTGCAGCTGGGGCCAAGACAGTATGCACTGGGGTGGACATCGGTACCGAGATCTCCGGGGCCTGAGTAGAGGCCGGAGGAGGATAAACAGGTGAATATGTTGTAAAGGGTTCTGAGCCAAAGGAGATGGAAGGTCTAGCTGAGGTGGTCAATCCCCTAGCTGCCAGAAGCTGGTCCACAACTCGCACTACATCTTGTTCAGAAAGACTCCTGGTGGATCTATAGGAGGCTGAAGGAGAATCGGGGTCTTTCAAGAAAGGGGCTAAACTGATGCCTCGAAAAGGGGTCATATGTTCGAGAGTATCTGGTTCTTGGGAGATGTTCAATTTTAGGAACCGAGGTCATAGTCTGTGGAGCCGAATAAGCTATCAGCACCGTGGCCAGGGATGGTGCTGAAGCAGGTATGGTCATGAAAGCCAGTGTCGGAACCAAGGACGTCACTGAAGCTGATGGTGCTGAAGCTGGGACTGAAATAGGAGTCAACATCAGAGTTGGCACGGAGGTAGAAGACACAGGGCCTGCTGCCGAAGAGGTCTGCGCCAAAGGTGCTGGAAAAGCATGGAGCTGTCTCCATTCCATAACTGATGGAGATGCAGGAACAGAGTGACTCCATTTTTTCCTTGTGTTTCTTGGCCTTAGGAGGCAGTGAGACCTCCAACCCAGAGAGAGCCTCCAAAAAGGCGTTTGGATTAAACCTTTCAGAATTAGCTTGTTTTTGCACTCTGCTAGAGTGTGATTGCTAAAACTGGAACAAGTATCACAAGCAGCATTTATATGGTCCACGCCCAAACAGTAAACACATCGAGCGTGGCTGTCCGAGTTGGAGATCTTGCGCCCACACTTGTCACACTGTTTAAACCCCAACTTAACTTTGTCTGACATAGTACTGGCAACAAAGGGCTATCCTACAGGAAACATCATCAGGGGAAAGAAAGGGAGAGAATACCAACAATGGTATTTAAAAATACAACAAGTGGTAAAGGAAGGCCTACCAAAGGTAGGCGAGAGGGACAGTACTAACGATGGTAGACATTTAACTATCAAAGGTAAAGGGTAGGAAATAGAAGCAGGTTACAGGCGATTGGAAGAAAAGGCAAAAATGACTAAAAAAGACAAGGTTTTAAGAGAAACTACACAAAGAAACACAGATTTCCACTTAGCTTTGAGAGAGAGAGAGATAGGCTAGGTACATCTGACGAAGAACGCGGCAAACGAGATCTGAAGAGACAATGAGAGGGGCATTATGGGTAGGTCTTAGCGGAGAGGTTTTGGCTGGCACGAGCTTGGAAACGGCTGTGTCGGTTCCGAGGATGGAACCGAAGTCCTAACAGTAAGGAATGAATAAAGATTTACATCAGATGCATAATTACATCAATTACAATAACCTGTACACTGTAGACACTGAATATACCATAAAAGTTTCCACTGAAGAAAGACAGACGATAATACATGCTGTAGGTTAAAATCGTCCTGGTCAGAGAATGCAGACCTAAATTACATTGTTTACTATAAACAATACACATTAAGATTGGACTTTTGAAATACCATAAAGTTCATAATATAATACTAAGAGAAAAGCTGGTCCAGAAAGAGAGGAAGCAGAATACAAACTGTAGCTAATTTCCCATACATAGTAAATACAACCGCAGCAGTGATCCACACAAAGAACATCTATTAGTCACAAAATATCTGAGGCCCAAGTAACCATGCCCTTCAGAATCTGACAATATATTAAAATAGTCATCCCCATAATAGGTTTCCAAGTTGTCCTTACAAATATGTAAACTAATGCTTACTTTAAAATAATTTTGTAGTCTATTTTCAGCCATCAGCTATTCGCTCAGAGATCCAGTTGGTACACATCTCATTCTTGCATAATCACCTACTCAGGTTGTCTAATGATTCTCTACTACTGTTTGACAACCCCAAACCTTCCCAGAGAGTTTCTAAACACTCTATATACCTGAATAAGCTCTCCCCTTAAATAGCTATATGACACACTGTACACATTCAGAAATTTTAGTCTTTCATAAAAACAAGGTGGCCGCAGTGGTGCAGCGGTTAGCATTGCCGCCTCACAGCAAGAGGTTCTCCAGTTCGATTCTCGGCTGGGGTGCCTTCTGTGCAGAGTTTGCATGCCCTCCCTGTGGTTGCGTGGGTTTCCTCTGGGTGCTCCGGTTTCCTCCCACATCCTAAAGACATGCTGTAATTGGACTGGACACACTAAATTGGCCCTAGGTGTGAGTGCATGTGTGTGCCTTCTGTTGAAGATTGGGCGCTAAGCTGGCAACTTGACACCATAAAACTCCACTGCCAATCATGAGCGAACAAGATGATCTGCTGTGGCGATCCCTAACCAGGAAAAGACGAAAGAAGACAATAAAAACAAGCTTTCAAATCCATGGAGGCCCTTGGTATATTCCTGATGTAATCATTCCAACTTACTCATGCTAGTTTTCTTAAAAAGTGTTCATATTATTCCATACTCTAGTTTACGGCCAATGTAACTTACAAACAGTGATTTAATCATTTCTGATTTCTTAAATTGTGTAAATCATTTTATACAGCCTATAATTTCATTACTATCATTAATCAGTTGGTTGATATGATCAGAAAAACTCAAAGATGACTGTACCCATATACACAGGTCCTTAAATGACTCCACAGTTTCAATCACTGTGTGCTGTAATATATATGCACCATTCAGTCTAGTTCTCCCTAATCTCATGTGCTTAAGTTTTTTTTTTATTTATCTGCATATTATTCTCCTACATATTTATGGTCAGTTTAGCCAAATTATTTTGTAGACATGTCCTATCTGTAACACATGCAATCAATTTACCCATTTTCAAGTTATCTGCACACAAACTATGTAACACCTCAGATGAAAAAGACAGTTCTGAAAAAATATGGACCCAGGACAGAGCCCAATGGGGTACCTTGACTGTAACCTAGAATTATGTATGATACTTGCCATGTGTTATCTGTACGCCATCCATCTTATCAAGATTACATTAATACCCAGTTGTTCTAATTTATTGATCACCAATTTGTGTAAGATCCTATCAAAGGCCGAAGATAAGTCTACATAAATCACACCATAATGTTTAATTTGTAGCATTATAATAAAACATTGCATTACAGATAATTAAAATATTTTCAAAATATGTATACCACTATATGGTTTCAAGCCCCAACCTCCCAAACTCAGGCAATTATTTATCCAATACAACCTTCTGCAATATTTTTCCACAACAAGAATGCAAAGGTATGGGTCTCTCTCTCTATAATGCTGGGTTTATTCCATTTCCCTTTTCCTTAAAGATAGGTTTAACAAGTGCACGTTTCCAATCTTGAGGAATCACCCCATACTTAAATAACCAAGGGAATAACACATTTAATGTTACTGAAGTGATCTCAGATCATTACTACCAATTCCATTTCCTCTATGTACTTTGTTTGGGTCCAGTTTGCATAGCACATTTTCAATATAATATAAATTAAACTTCAGAACCTGAAGTTACCTAGGAGTTACTAGCATACATTGTCTCCCCATTTATGAAGCCAAACATTTGCATACAGTTTTGTAAATACATGTGCAATCTGGTGCGTTTGAGAATTAATTTCAAAATCTATGTACAGTTTACTGATTTGTCTTGACTCCTACCATATCTTCTATATCTATATAATATGGTTTCCTACTATGCTCAGCATTTTATATACATTTTCTTCAAATCTTTCCTGACACGGTCTCACAGTATATGTTTGCCTTTACAGTTTACTTCAAAGTTATAGCTGTCCCTCATTCCCATTTCTTATATTTTTTCATTCTCTCATCATAATTACATTGTCCTGGTGGAAATATATCCTCTGATATACCTAGATCCTGATGCTAAACTTTTTTTTCCCCATTCAAACAGTATACCTTAAGCATACTCTTTTCCCCAACATAATGAGATTCACAGTTCTGGATAACATTTCAGTTGGGGTAGTTCAGCCACAGAGCTCCAAAGATCTGTTTTATACTGTGGACTGTTCAGCGTTCTTTCCATGTATTACTTACAAACTTGTTCAATGTTCTTTGTATATAACAGTTAAGCCGAGTTCACTATACTTTAATGCTGTGATACTTTTTCAGCTCTGTAATACTGCCTCAGTGTCTTGGATTCTGGAGTACCAAAAGTCTTAATGAAGGCAGAACAAATCAAAATAAGCAAGTTACTGACAAAATGTAAAATACTATTACCTGAGAAAGTTCAAATACAAGTCCTCAAAAACTTCTTCCAGTACCCTACTATCTCAAGCTTTAACAGCACCTTCCTCGTGCCTTTTTTTAAAATAAGAAACATCTTTATTGAATTTTCACTTATGATACAGGCAATCATATTTATATAAATGAAAACAGACCACATTGTCATATTTCCAGTTGCAAACATTATACATAACTTATAATCTTCTATAAAGTCATTGTCAGTCAAATATTACATAGCTCATTCAATTCCTGCCTTCCCTTAAACCTCATTCCTCCTCCAAATCATTATTGTGCATGTATTGTTACCACAATTCCCATTTTTTACATAACTTGCTCTTACCCCTTTCTAAAGATCCCATTTCCACTTATTTTCTCTCCGTTTTTATATTCACTACTTCTAGTAAGGTTGGTTTAGACTTTGATTTCCATTTTCTAGTAATTTCTTTTTTGGCAGCCACCACAATTAAACTGAGAAAGGCTATACTATGTTTGGGCAATTCATATTCTAAATCACAGTTAGAAAAAAATTGTTTCCTTAGTTACACCTATTTGATTATCCAGCATTTCTGACAAAGCAGTCTGAAGGGAATTGTTTAAATTCTGCCTAGTTTTTACACTCTGAAAAATATGTTCCCAATTACCTCTTTCTTCTCCATCACATTTCCGACATTTGCAATCTACCCAAGAAAAATTCTTTGGAGTCTGCTCGGGGTACAAAAATATCTATGTAAACGCTTCCAAGCAAAAATCCTAAAAATCTTCTAGACTTTGTTGCATTTTTGGGAGCCATACATATACCCTCCCGTTGTTTACTTGTGAATTGCATATTTGGTCTTTCTTCCCAATCCTTTCTAGCCTCCTCTGATTCCTAAAGTTATCATGCAACATTTTACATGCCCTACTGATTACCCCCTTTTTTAACAGCAGCTTCTGTTCTAGATTCTGCTAACAATTCTACAAGTGCTGGTTTTACACTTAAGATCCTCCAATTCCTTTCTTTTTGCCTATACTCTGACTGACATCAATCCTTGATAGGGAAGGCAATCTAACCTGCACTCCAAATGAATTCTTGACCTGTTCCCATTCTATTACCTTTCCCTCTCTAATTATTTGCTCCCAATTCCTTTGTTCCTTTGCCAGTTTTCACCAGTAAATTCCACCCCCTTTTGCCTATTCCCTGTAGCCCAAATTGCATTCATCCCTAAAGGCTGAATCCCCTGTCTCCATTCCCATGTTGGCTTATTTCTTAGAATATTTTCTGCTACTTTATGAATATAATATTCTGTAAGGTTATTGCTATTCCCTTAAGGATATGAATCCAAAATCCCAGTCACTCCTTATTTTTTGAGCTTTCTTAATTCATCATCACCCCTTTCCATACTTTGACTTGTGGCTTTCTGCTTGTTCTATGTATAGGATCCTTAACTGTGTACCTCTGAAATACCCTTTCAAATCAGGTAATCCTAAACCACATTGTTCTATTGGCAGGATCAACTTATTCAACTTGACCCTTCGCCTCTTCCCCTCCCAGGTAAAATCCTTCAGTTCTTTATTAATTACTATCCACAACTTGTCCTCTGGCTGATAAAAATATGCCAGACCTGGGGACTAAAGGCATTTTCATTGCTTGTATCTTACTATCCATAAAACAGAGCTTTCAGTTTCTTAGTTTTTGTATTACCTTTTGCTTAGCTGTCTCCCACATATCCTCATCTTTCATAACAGAATCCTTTTTAACCCACACTGCTAAGTTCTTCATTTTATCATGTCCCCATAAATATGGGTATTGCTGAACCAATACATGTGTGGGTAAACACTACACACATACCTCGAAAGGTTCTGCTGCAGGGAAGTTATTTCGTTATCTCTGGGCATTGCAGCTCCTCTCTCTTCTTCCTCCTGCTGGTAGCGGAAAAATACATAACTACGAAAGACTTCCTCCGTTTCCTCAGCAACATTTTGTTCTGGAAAAAAAAATCAGCAACAGAGCAGATGAAATAAAGGAAAATGTCAGCGCAGAGGAGGAGTTCATTACCAAACTGGGTAACTGAAAATCATACAATTTCTGACCTAAAGTAAAAAGCAGACAAACTCAAGGGACAAGTGATTAGGATTTGGAAGCCGCAGAAATTGGCTATGCATAGACAATTACGTGACAGAGGCTGAAATACTAACTGAAATAAAAAAAAAAATGTTCAAGCACTAACAAAGCAGGAGTAGTTCATGCATTCATTACCCAAATCTTTACTTAATCCAATGCAGGAGACAAAAGAGTAGAAGCACATCAGTGAACTCACTGGGCACACAGTGGAGACATTCATTCTAAACAAAGCAAAGGATCACTGCAGGACACACACACATCAAGGGGCAGTATAGAGGATGGCCAATTCACCTATGGCAAATAAGTAGGAGAAAACCAAATCACCCAGCAAAAGTCTACAAGGACACATGGAGAACACAGACTCCACAAAGAATTCAACCCAGCCAATAAGCAAAGAAGAACCAAGTTCATTGAGGAGGTAATGGTATCCTCTGTATTGCCCTTGTGAATGTATGTACGGTTAACATTAAGAGGAAGGATGTAATATGCTTCTCCCCCCATCACCAGCTTAACCATCTAGACTTCTCTGGTGCCCTACTCATGTACATGATCCAGAGAAATGACCTACAATACCTAGTGGGGGGCCTACATTCAGGAAGGGGACTACATTTTTGGTGATTACACGTTTAGTGCTAAAACAGGAGGAAATAAAAATCAGGCTTCAAATGGTCATTATCAGAGGCTGATAAGGCTTTTTAATAATGCTCCTACCCACCAGATTATTTCTACATATCACTTGTGGAAATATATGCAAATGCTGACTCCACTTACACCTCAATACAATCAATGCAGATCTGTACAGGCCCAACCTTCCTGCCTTTAACAGGGACTTTACATTTTGCTGACTACTTCACCCAACTTCACACTGAGTTTACAAACGGTAAACAGTACATAAAAGATATCAGATTTAGACATTGTAAGATCTAGACATCATATGTCTCTGTTGAAAGCTATTAATGTTTTGATAATACAGTAGAAAAAATAAAACAGTGATGTGTGTCGAGCTCAGAAAACAGTAGTTCACACTTTTGTTCTAAATACAATAAATCAATAAATGTATACATATACTCCAGGAAGACCTCCTACAATGAATCATATGCACAACTCATCACTACCAGGGGAGCATTAAGGCTTCAAAAATACCATCACTGCTAGTATGCAAACTCATTGATGTCTGCTTATAGGATAGCCCCTCCAGATGTTTATTGCCCTAGTGGATCTGCCCCACTAGGAGTATATGTAACCATTGTAAATCTATTTCGTCCCTGTGTGCTACCTCCCAGCTGCTGACCATCATACCTCTCAGTAGTGGACTTGGTTTCACTCATTCTCTACTAGCGTAGATCTTTATCTTCCAGATGTTATGTGTAAACCAGAATCCAGACTCGCTGATTCACTTATAGGCATGGGATACAGTAATAAGCTGAAAATACATACAACAATAAATAGCTCCCCTGGAACATTCAAATATAGTCTATATAACTAGCAGCTCATAGATGGAAATTCCCATTGCCTTCCCTTTGAGTCACTTATTCCTGGCTCTCCCGGCCTGCTTAGAAGCCATGTCCACTACATGATCCTAGCTGTTTACACTACAGTCACAGCTATAATCAGTGGAGCCACCAATGTCCTCTATATATGTAATCAACATTCATACATTAAACAAACTAAGGAGCAGAAGTTCAGGTTCTGAGAAAAACAAATGACAGAAGGTTGTGGTTTGACAAAAAAAATTCCAAAAGATGTCCGACAGTTTGAACTTAGCATCTAGAGGACATTTTTTTTAAGTAAAGACTAATCGTCCTATATTTAAATTTCCTGTCAATATGCAAATACAGGTACATTCTAATTAAATGGAAATAATGTAACAGATACATTCTTATCATATCAGATGTTCTACCAGGTGACCCTCCTTGGTAGGTTCTACGTATACTGAACCCAAACACCAAATCCCATTCAGCAGTTTCTCTAAAGATCCTACAGTAGAGGGAGGATGTGCTTCAGTCCAGTATACCCTACATCACACAGACATACGGATCATGGCAGTCCACACTTAATAAATGAATTGCACAGTCTCAAAAAATAAAGAAAACTGATTTTGAACCTATTCCGTTATCATGTAATATACAAGTATATACCAGTCTGACATAGCAGAAACTCTAGCAGCCAAGGCTGGAGAGAGGAGCTTTCCAATTACACTGGTGGAACAAAACGCTGGAGGCCATAATGGATGATCACCTTGTAGATAAATCAATACTTTAAAACCCATTTGTTACATGGAAGCAACTTTGGTAGGAATTACAAATGGGGTAAATACCAAGTAGCCAATCCACAAGGGTGAAAGGAGTGGGAGTACAGCAAAAAAGTCAAGAATTATGAGGAGGAGTCCCGAAGTCCTAGGGAAGCTCCAATTTTAGAGAGTCACAGTCAGATACCAATGCCCTATTAAGGTATGAAGCAAGCTCCCAAGTGGGCATGTCTGCAATGCAGAGATTTTTGAAAAAACAATAAAAACTGCTATGCTTTAAGTGGAATGACCTTTGAGCCAACATGTTACAACAGGTGATGAGCTGCCTGCCAGCAAATGATAAAACAGAGCAGAGGGTATTCTGTCTAGAAAGGATGCGATAAAAGTTGCCTTTCATTAGGGTTCAAGGATGATGGTGGTAGTGTGAGCAGCTAAAACATAGCTCTGGGTTGAGAATGACTGAAAATCGTAAACTTCTGCAAACTGCTGTAAATTGTTAACAAAAATCAGTAGCTTAAGTGCCCATAACATCCAGAAATTCAACAAAGAAGAAAAAAAGTGAAGTAAAAAAAACTCATAAGGGGCTAGAAAACAGTTTGGAGGAGGGGAAGAAAAGCAGATGGTACTGACAACTGTACTAGCAACTGAAGGAGAACGTTCTTCAATCATCCTAGAGAGAAATATAGACTAAAATGCACTCCTGACATTTTCAAGACAAGTGGCTCCTTGTTAGAATACATATACATGAATAACAACAGGCTGTAATAAATAGATGTTTTAACAAGGCATTCAGAGGAAATAACTGGCATGCAATCTACTGAAAAGTAGACTAAAGAAAAAATGGTGGAACAGCAACTAAAATATGAACAATTGGCAAAGTAACTGGCTGAACACAAGGATAGGTCACACAGGGACAATTTTGGGCTTACAGCAGTACCAAAATAAATGGAAGGGAACAGCTGTAAAGACGTTATGAGAAAATGCTTCAGCACATGTACTGGACTTTCTACTGCTGACAGTAAAATATAAGTTCACAGTAAATACTGATAACTTGAGACTGAGAATGCAGCACAGACCTACACGGATTACACAGCAGACTTAGCTAAAAGAGATTCTCTCTTTTGTGGAAGAAAAGAACAATCTTAACAGCTGGAAACACAAGTATCTATGTGGATAATGACTTTGGACTACAAACACAAACCACAAGAAATGCTTTTCTTCCTTCTATAAGACTCTGCAGAGAAATGGAACTTCATTTCAAGTTACTGTATCCTGTACTACTGCAAGTCTTCTATCCACTTCACTTAAAAACCTACAAGGATTCTCAAAACACAAGACAAACAAAAGGAAAAGAATTGGAAGCTGGAGATGTGGGTGAAGGGACGAGTCAGAAGTAACCAGTCAATAAATGAAGAAAGGCAAACTAGGGACATTTCAATGGAAAGATTTCCTACAAAGCTCTTTCCTGTTTTCCAAATGTATGGATGAAACGACTTCCAAAAAGTGATAGATTCCATAAAAATGTGAACACAGAGAGGGAAGTATTTAAACTGATTATATAATTACAGAGAAAAATATCTTTGATATAGGAGCTGTACTCTGAATGATACTTTCAAACCACAGAAAATTAAGCACTGCTGAGGAAATAAATGAAAACATTACTACATTTTAAAATTTACTTAAAATGAAACTCACCAGAAAGCATGCAGTATTAGTTTTCAAACTGCAAAATGTTGCTACTTTGCTTCCAACATATTCCTCCACTATCACTGACACTGTGTTGGAAACAAAGTAGCAATAGTTTGCAGTGTGAAAAGTAATAGAAACTTTCATCAGAAAGCATGCAGTACTAATGTCCCCTTCTGCAATAGGAAAAATTAATGAATGATGAATGAAAAAGGAAACAAATATGTTGGAAGCAATTAGGTCATAATGTATAACATTAGCTCCATTAAACTGTACAACAGTTACAAAAATGCATATAAAGGTAGAGAGACAGGGTTCCTGTTGTACTGTCGACAGCTTAGGTTGTCAAATGCTTATACATCGACACCTAATCATCGAAAGCTTACAACAGCGAATGGCCACTTTATCGAATTCTTTCCTCGGGAAAGAATTTGTGTGGCCATTATCGAGGATTTGCCCTTTCCTCAATGTAGAGCGATCTCGGAGTTGGTATATTTAGTTAGGGGGTTGTGGGGGGCACAGCCCTCCACTATATTTGGGTGTGTTTGTTTATTTTGTTTACGGATGGCCACTCGAATTCTTTCCCGAGGAAAGAATTTGATTATGTGGCCGTTCACTATTATAAGCTTTCAATGGTTAAGTGTCACTGTTTTCGGATTCGACAACCTAAGCTGTCAATGTTATGATACAGACACAAGAGACAAGCATGCTGACTGACAAAAAGTAGATGGCACCACCTAGGTAAACAAGCACAGAAGGACAGCTTCAGAAGTAACATATTTAAACTGCTAGCTTTAAGAAAATTAAGTGGAGATTAACATTACATGAGCACAGCAGTTTAAATACATGGGAATGTATTCTCGATAAAGGATGTTTGGCATTATAAAGTGTAGGTTGCACACTGAAAGATATTTAGAAAACATTGAAATCTGTAAGTACCAGTAAGAAAAAAAATATCGGATACTGCATATTACTTGGTTAAAATGCCATTTCTTATCAGGGTGCAGTCTGAGAAGTTTCCAGCCTGCAAACTGAACTAATTGAAAAGCTAAAATTGATTACAAGAGGAGAGAGAGTTACTTGTCTAGACAGTTAACAAGTATGACCTTTTGAAAATAACATGCACGACATCTAATGCAGTTAATGGGAAAATGATAAAAATATGCAACAGTTGCATGAAGGACTAAATCTGTATCTTTTCCTACAGCTTAATGTGACAAACTTTTTAAAAAACATCTTTATTAACATCACACATTGCACAGTGACATGTGTACACATTCAGTTATAAAAGAGAAACCATACCATTACAACTATTTTTCCTTCAGAAAAAAACTGTACTTGTATGATGTGTACAAACAATTATTCAATTTAACATCACATAGATTGCTCAAGTCTTTTTTATTATTAAACAAGAAACACCTTTATTAAATTATTACGTATTACACACGCAATCTTACATTTATATAAATGAAAATAAACCATACCGATAATTTCACATCCAAACATTATACATTGCAAACCATGATGACACAACTGTAGCTGCAAACATTACACATCTCTTATAAATCTATCCGGTCATTGTCAGTCAGACATTATATAGCTCATTCAAATCCCGTCTTCTTTTCAACCTTGTTCCTCTTCTGCATTTATTGTTCCCACACTTTCCATTTTTCCTATGCAATGTGCTCCTACCCTTTTCTAAAGATCCATTTCCAGTTGTTTTATCTCTGTTACTATATTCATTACTTCTAGTAAGGTTGGTTTAGACTTTGATTTCCATTTTCTAGTAATTGCTTTTTTGGCAGTCACCATAATTAGACTCAACAAGGCCTTACTATGTCTGGGCAATTCCAATTCTGTATCATAGCTCAAAAAAAGTAATTTCCCTAGTTACACCAATTTGTTCACCCAGCATCTCTGACAGAGCAATCTGAAGAGAATCTTTAAAGTCTGCCAACTCATTAAGCTCCAAGAAAATATGTTCCCAGTTGCCTGTTTCTTCCCCATCACACCTCCAACATTTTCTGTCTACATGAGGAAAAATTGTTTGGAGTCTACTTGGGGTATAACAATACCTATGTAAACACTTCCAAGCAAAGATCTTAAATCTTCTAAACTTTGTTGCATATTTGGGAGACATACATATACCCCCCCTCACTGTTTCTTTGTGAATTGATTAGCCAAGTTTTCTTCCCAATCCTTTCTAACCACCTCCGACTGATTCTTATAGTTACCATGCAAGTATGCTCTGCTAATTATTCCTTTCTTAAAGGCAACTTCTGTTCTACATTCTACTCAAAACTCTACCAGTGCTGGTCTTTCATTTAAGACTCCCCACCACCACTTCTTTACTCTGCCTATAATCTTTGATAGGGAAGCAATCTCTAACCTGCAGTCCAAATAAGTTACTGACGTCTTCTCATTCTATTACCTTTCCCCCTCTAGTTATTTGCCCCCAATCCTTGGTACCTTGGCCAGTTTTTGCAAATAAATTCCAGCCCCCCTCTTGCCTATTGTCTGTATCCCCAATTGAAGTCATCCCTATTGACAGAAACTCCTTTCTCCATTGCCATATTGGCTTAGTTCTTAGAATACTCTGCTACTTTATGAATATAATATTCTGTATGATTATTGTTTTCCTTAAAGGTCTGCATCCAAACCCCCAGTTTTTCATTGTTTCTTGCGCATCTTCAGTTGTTTCTTGCCATCTCCATTTGTGCTTTTGTCACATCTTACAAAATGTTTCGTTTTCCTGAAAGCCCCCAAACAAAAATAGAAACACACCCCAATACCCACAAAACCTATCAACTTAATAACACACAAAACTATGTACATCTTCAAAGGCCCTATCCCTGTATTCTGTCTCCTAAAAGGCTTTTGATGGGAGATCTTTGCCCGGCATACAGGGCATTGCCAGACCCCGCTCTGATAGACCTCCTCCATATCCACAAAACAAACAGCACAAGAATTACCCATTCTAAAGACCTACACCTTGCCTGTGATATATATATAGGACCTGCTGGAGAGACAAGTATGCATCCCACAGACTACCATGTCTATGGAACAGGCTCCCCATCCAAGTGAAGCAGAGTTCCTCCCTAATGTAATTCAAGTGCAACTTGGACAACTGGATGGGGAACCGGAAATTCATCCCTGGTTTGGCACCTATGTCAATGATGGACACCGGCAACCTCTAAGTGGTTCATCTCCCAGGCCCATGCTTACATTTTTCAAGGGTATCAGAACTGGTCAAAGATTTAGGATGCATGGCTAGGCTTAAAAAGGCTCTTGTGATCGTTAGCCTAGTAAACCCCTATGAACCTATACTAAAGTTTTACCCTCCTAATAGGGGCACATGTTCCAAACTGACAGCCACACACACACACACACTTGAGATAACCTAAAAGAAAGGATAAACATGCTAAGACACATGGTACAGCCTATATTTCTATTAAGTACTGTCTGGCTTTCCCTTATCTGTACAGCTCTCTCCGATGGGAAAACACTTGAATACTTTCAGAAAACATCTTCTCCAAGCCATTTCTCTTTATCAGACTGCCTACTACAGATGCGAGAACCATACACAAAACTGCCAAGTATACATTTGTTTACTAGAAAAAAGCCTTATAATATTCAATATTCTTTTTCATTTACTTACTTTCCCTTAAAAGCAGTTACTAGATTAAGTTAATGGCATTAACCCAGTCACTCCCCTATGCAATAACTAAATTTTTCTTTTGTCATCATGCTCTTTTAACCAGATTTTTTTTACATACTGCAGTGCTTACATTTCTTAAAACTAAGCAAAAGAAAAAAGTACAGTTGTGTACACTTACCATAAATGTAGATGTTCGAGTGTATTCACTGTTGCAGTCATTACATTTGGGTAATCTGCTGGCAGGTTGCCCTCAGTCGGCCTGAATTCCAAAGTCTTGGGATCTATGTTGGTTGCTGTCTTCTCTTCCATGACGTCAGGGGTATAAAAACATGCAGCCATCGCTATTTTCTTTATTTTTTCTTGTCCCCGATGTCAGGTGCCCCCAAAAAGGTAGCAATATTATAAATATTTATACATATACATGCATCAATATAAACTTTACCTTCATCTACAAGCAAATACATCACATAGGTTGCAGAAGATAGAGAAAGAAAGAAAAAACTGTAGATTGACAGGGGGATGGCGGGAAGGTAACCTGGGCTACAACAGTGAATACACTCTAACATCTACATTTATGGTAAATGTACACAACTGTACTATGTTCTTCGTGTTTCACTGTTGCAGTCATTACATTTGGGTAGAATCCCAAAGCTATGGATGGGAGGCTGGGGCTACACAGCATTAGGTGAGGCTATAAGGCCCTGCAGCACTGCAGTGGCAAAGCCTGCCCTGGACTTGCATAGTAGAGAGGCAAATGGCAATGTTTTGTAAAGGTGTGAACAGAACTCCAAGTAGCAACCTTTAGAATGTCCTTGGCTGGTACTCTTCTGAGAACTCTTCTGAGAAAGGCTGCTGAAGTAGCTGCAGCTCTGGTGGAGTGAGACCTAATGCCCTTGGGCACAGGTTTGCCATGGTGTAAGTAGCAGAAATGGATGCAGTGGCTTACCCACTTTGAAATTGTCTTCTTTGAAATAGCCTTTCCTTCTGATCCTGCAGCATATGACACTAGTAATTGCTCAGTTTTTCTTAGAGCTTTAGTCCTGCTCAAGTAGAATATTAGCTGTCTGTGTACGTCCAAGGAATGCATAATTCTCTCCCCTTTGTTCTGCGGATTTGGATAAAAAGTTGGCAGATGAATTGTTTGGTTAAGAGCCACACTGGAAATGGCCTTAGGCATATAAATGTAGGATTTGTCCTCAGAGACACCCTGTCTGGGTAAACTATGATAAAAGGCTCTACAGCCATGAGGGCCTGTAGCTCTGAAACTCTTCTTGCTGAAGTAATTGCTAGTACCAGAGCTGTCTTCCATGATAAGAACTTTATGTCAGCAGTAGCAGCTGGTTCAAATGGAGGTAGGGTGAGCTTTTCCAACACATAATTGAGGTCCCATGCAGGTAATGGTGATCTTCTAGAAGGCCTTAAATTTTTGGCACCTCTAAGATACAGCTTTAGTAAAGGATGAGAAAAGATCGGTGGCTCTGTATTGTAATGAGCCGAAATGGCAGCGGCATGGATTTTGATTGATGAGAAAGATAGGCCTTTGTCAAGTATCTCAGTTAAGTATTGTAAAATCTGAGGAATATGTGGTTCTGCTGTTTCAGTTCCTTGTGCTTGATTCCAAGCACAGAATCTCTTCCATTTGTCAACATAAGATTTTCTAGTACTAGGCCTTCTGGCTTCCAAAATGACATCCATCACAGCTTTACTGAGAGGTGTTGTTTGTATGATATCAGGATTAGCCATGCTGCCAGGTTCAGAGTCTGTAGTCGATTGTGCAGGATCAGATTGTTTTGCTGGGACAGTAGTTGTGGTTTTTGAGGCAAGGTCCAAGCTGGGTTTTGTGACAAGTTCCTTAGGATTGGGTACCAGTATTGGCGGGGCCAGTCCAGGGCAATTAATATCATCTTCGGCTTCTCTTGTCTGACTTTTAGGAGGACCTTGGGTAGAAGAGGCAGAGGAGGAAAGGCGTAAACTGATAGGTTTTTCCAGCTGAAGGATAGGGCATCCACTTTCCATGCTTGTCTGTGATAAGTCCTTGTGCAGAATCTTTTCAGTTGATAATTTTGAGGAGAGGCAAATAGATCTATGTCTGGGCTCCCCCATTTCTCTGTTATCATGCTGAAGACTTGTGGATTTAGTTTCCACTCGTAAGGCTCCATAAGGTTTCTGCTTAAATCGTCTGCCAGAGTGTTTTGTTTTTCTGGCAGGAATTGAGCTTGAATATGTATTTGGTAGGTCAAAGCTGTGTTCCACAGTGCCATAGCTAATCTGCAAAGGGGGTATGAGTGTGTGCCCCCTTGCTTGTTTATATACCACATGACTGTGGTGTTGTCAGTCTTTATCAGTAATTGTCCTGTATGAAGTAAGTCCTTGAAGGCTGTTAGGGCATTTTGAACAACTAGCATCTCTTTCTGGTTGATATGTAGATGCATTTGATTTGGTGCCCATATGCCCTGAATGCATCTTCCTGCCATGTGGGCCCCCCAGGCATAATCTGATGCATCTGTTGTTAAGGTTTGGCTGGCAGGGGGTAGAGTGAAGGGCCCTCCCTTGTTTTGGTGACAGGCCTTTGCCCACCATAGAAACTCCTGTTGCAAGCAGGGAATGAGAGGAATCATTGTTTCCAGACTGTGTGTATGTTGACTCCATAAACTTTTTAGGTACCACTGAAGTTTCCTCATATGCAGTCTTGCATATGGAATTAGTAGGATGCCATGAAGCCCAGAGCCTGCAGAATTTGTCTTGCAGAAGACTGGGTTTTTGTTGCCATCAGTTTGAAGTAAGTAGTCAGTTGCCTTTGTTTGTCTGGCGTGAGGTAAGCCATCTGGGCAGTTGTATTCAAGCTTGCACCCAGGAAGGTTATCTTTTGAGAGGGTACCAGTTGCGATTTCTTTTCATTTATTGTGTACCCTAGGCATGTTAGAAGCCTTTTCAGAAACACCAGGTGTCGTAGAAGAGTGTCCTTGTTCTCTGCTTGTATGAGACAGTCATCCAAGTAAGGATATATTTGAATACTACTTTGTCTGCAAAATGCAATTACTGGTGCCAGGCACTTTGTAAAGACCCTGGGCACAGTAGATAAGCCAAAGAGCAGTGCAGCGAATTGGTAATGCATTAAGCCAGCTTTGAATCTGAGGTATCTTCTGCACGACTGTCTTATTGGGGCATGCTGATATGCCTCTTTTAGGTCTAAAGTCACCAGCCAAGCATTCTTGCCCAGCATGGGCAGAAGCTGCTGCAAAGTGAGCATTTTGAATTTTGGAATGTCCAGGTATGTGTTCAGAACGATAAATCCAGTATTGGCCACCAAGCCTTGCCCTTTCTGGGTACCAAGAACAGTCTTGAGTAAAAACCTTGTCCTTTTTCCTGTTCTGGTACTGTTTGAATGGCCCCCATATCTATGAGGGATGTAACCTGTTTCTGTGCCTCTGCACATTGTTTTTTTGGCTGATCTGGCCAACCATTTGTCATTGGCAGAGTGTGGAAATGGAATATGTATCCCTGTGATACGATGTTTAGCACCCACATGTCCTGGGTTATTAACTGCCAATTTTGAGTAAAAAGTGCTAGTTTTCCCCCTATGGGTGCTGCCAAAAGATAAGTGCTTGGTGTAGACAGAGGGAAGTCATTGGGATTTGCTTTCTGTAGGTTTGTGCTTTATCTCCTCCAGATTTGGAGGTGGATGCACCCCATTGCTTTGACCTGTACGAGTCTTAAGCCTGGTACCTGGAACCATTAGAGTGTCTAGATTTGCCCCTTTGAGCTCTGTCTGACACAGGAAGGACCATTTTTTGTAGGCCAGTGTCTACTAAATCTTGGTGGCTGCACCTGTAAGAAATCTTTAACAGTTTGCATAGACTTAGCTTTGTCTTCCATTTTCTTTAAAACCTCTTCTGCCTTAACACCAAACAGAGAATCATGCTGTAAAGGTGCATCTTGCAACTTAGCTTTAACATGATCAGGCAAATTTTGTTCCTTTAACCAGGCATGTCTCCTAATCACAGATCCAGTAACTGCGGCCCTGCAGGAGGCCTCTAAAGAATCAAAACCACATTGCAAAGTATGCTTTCCAACTTGTTCAGCTGCATGCAATAATTCCTACAAGTCTTTATTTTCTGCACATTCTGAAATCAACATAATTTTCTGTTTCAGCAATCCCATTACATGTTGCTGGTACTTAAGCATATGAAATTGACAATTTAAGGCCCTGATTGCCAAGGTTGCAGATGTATAAACCTTTCTCCCCCATCTGCCCAGTGCCCTAGAATCTCTGTCAGAGGGGGTAGGGTTTTTTGCTGTCGAGGCCTTAACTCCTTTTGGACCCTGTGAAATAGTTTCAGGATCAGCAGCAGGGTTTCTAAATAAAAATTTATGTGAGTCGGGGATTCTGTAACATCTGTCAGGCTTACTGGGAGCCGGAGGTAAGGAGTCAGGGGTCAAGCTGGACTCCGAAAACACATCATCCACAATGTCTAAAACAGGGGGAATGGCTAAAGGCTTGTGCTGAGGGAGAAGGAGGAAATCCTTGAGCCTCTTTTTTGATTCTGAGAAGTCTTGACTCTCCCAGTGAAAATGCTCCCTCAACGTATGCAAGGTTTCTCCAAATGAATAATCCTCAGAAGGAGATGCAGATGGAATAGACTCCTCAGCATCAGAATCCTCATAGGGAGGTATAGATTATTCCTGATCAGAAGAGGAATCAGAAGAAATAGAAACCTGATCTGAAGATTCATAATCAGTGTCTTGCCTAGGCCTTTTATCTGGAGGGGGATGGGTACCACTGATCAAGGTAATAAGGTCTTCAGCCATTTTGATTATCTGTTTTTTAGGCAAAGAGGCCTGTGCACGTGGCTCATATGTCGGTTTTTTAGGTTTAGAAGTTGCTTTTCATAGGTTCGTACTAGGCTATCTGTCCTAGGGCATTTATAAGCCTAGCCAGAGTGTGTGTGGCTTTCACCACCCCTTAGGATGAGAATACTACTCCCATTTAGGGTTTAGTTTGCTGTGCCTCTGTCTAGTATTGACACAGAGATGACCCCCGGGGTAAACCTACGATCTCCCATCCACTCGTCAAGATTTCTCTTGAATAGAGTTAGTGAGGGGCTCTGCCTAACATGGAATGGGATTCTGTTCCAGAGTGTAGGGAGCCTCTGGGTTATGAATCTGTCCCTCCAGCACGTCCTATTTATTTCTGTGTTGAGGTTTAAGTCTCTTGCTCTCGTGGCTCTGATGGATTTGGATTTTCTGAGATGGAGCATGTCCATTAATTCCGGATTGGACATGGCCTTGTATGTCAGGCACAGGTCACCTCTGAGTAGGCGGTATGCGACTGAATAGAGCTGGAGTTTTTTCAGTCGGGCAGCATATGACATATGTTTAAGACCCTTTATCCTCTTGGTGAGGAACTTTTGGGGTCTTTCCAACTGCTGCAGGTGTCGGGTAAGATACATCCCAAATGGGGCATTGTACTCAATCATTGGCCTGATAAGAGAACAGTACAGGGGCACAATGACCTCTCGATCTAGATGTGAAACCCTTCATGAGAAAGTGGGCAATATAGAAGGTCTTCCTAACCACTTTGGCAATGTGAGTGTCAAATGAGAGGTTACTGTCAACCTGGGTCCCTAGGTCCCGGATTACCTCTTCCGTACTTAATGGATTACCACTTATGTGGTAATTTGTGGGTACCTTGTTTTTCCCAAAGGGTATGACTATACATTTTTTGGCGTTCAGCTTAAGGCCATGGCTCTGGCACCAATTATCTGTTTCTGTGAGGCCTCTCTGAAGGATGTTTGTGTCTGCTGGAGTATCAATTATGGTGCCCAGTTTGCAGTCATCTGCGAACTTTGTCAGCCACAGTCCTCCTTTGTTTGCCTGTACCTCGGAAAAATAAATGCCGAACAAGAGGGGTCCCAGGACTGAGCCCTGTGGGACACCGCTTGTGACTGGCTTAGAGTCTGACACAGCTCCAGCAACTCTGACCCTGTGGGTTCTGTCCTTGAGCCAGTTTGCAACCCATCTCGTGACATATGGGTTTACATTTAAGCTGGTGAGTTTGTCTATGATGCCCGAGTGGGGTATTGTGTCAAAGGCTTTTGCAAGGTCAAGGTAGGCTGTATGAACTGCCTTACCCTCATCAATGGCCTTAGTGACTGTTTCATAAAAGTCGACCAAGTTCAAAAGGCAGGATCTGCCCTTGACAAAGCCAAATTGGGTAGGATCCAATGTCTGTAGGTCCCCAATGTCTTTGTTTAAGAGTTCCATAATGATCCTCTCCATAGCTTTGCAGACCAGGCTCGTCAAGCTTATGGGGCGGTAATTTCCAGGGTCCGTAGAAGCACCGCCTTTGTGAAGTGGGACCACTGTTGCCGTACGCCACTCTTTGGGTACGTATCCTGTAGTAAGGCTAAGATTAAACAGCAGCCTTATGTGTGTGTTTAGTTCCTCTTGGAATTCATGTAGCACACAGCCCGGGACACCGTCCGGTCCCATTGATGCTGTGTTTTTAGCTTTAGAGAGGGCGGCTCTCACCTGGGCATCTGAGATGTTAGGGAGGCTACACTCTGCTGGGATAGTTATTTCTCCTTTGGGGGGGGGAGAAATTTGCACTGAACCTGTCTGCCAGAATGTTGGCAATGTCAGTGGGTTCAGTGTATTTTGTGTCATTTTGGACTAACTCTGAGCATATCTGGGAGTTTCCACCCAGGTTTCTAACACAGCTAAAGAAGGCCTTGTGACTGTCTTTTGTGTCTTTTGTGATTTTTCCCTCAAAGTTGGCCTTGGATGATTGTATGAGTGATCGTAGTTTTTTGCTAGTACTGATCAGAGATGCCTTCCCTTTTAGGGATTTTGCTCTGTCATGTAGTAGCTTCCTCCTTCTGTTGTAAAGTTTGTTTATGGCTGGGGTCCACCAGACCGGGTGCCTGCCTTTGGGGGAATGGGTCTTGGTTTTATTTGGGATTGCATGATCCATGCATTCTTGAAGGTGCCCGTAGAAGGCATGTGTAAAGGATTCAGCAGTGTGGGTTGTGGTTTCCACTGGCCCAGGGACCTTGAAGGATACCACTTCAGTCTTAAGAAGTGTGAAGTTGGCTTTTGAGAAGTTCTTCACTGTGGTCTTTTGTGCAAGGGTGGGGCGGATGTGGATTTCCAGTGAGATTAATTTATGGTCTGATCTTACTAATGAGGGATATACTTCCGGTGTGGAGCATTTTGTCCCTATGTTTGTGATGATCAGGTCTAGTATATTGCCTCCTCTTGTGGGAATGGTGACTAGTTGTTCCATCGCATTTGAGTTTATGAATTCTAGGAACCTTTGGGCTAGGGTGTTAGGGCTTGAGTAATGT
This sequence comes from Protopterus annectens, assembly GCF_019279795.1. Taxonomy (NCBI): domain Eukaryota; kingdom Metazoa; phylum Chordata; order Ceratodontiformes; family Protopteridae; genus Protopterus; species Protopterus annectens. The sequence goes on along the minus strand of NC_056739.1, from coordinate 74,062,449 downwards.
TCCCAGTCTATGTTTGGGTAGTTGAAGTCTCCCAATATGATGGTATTTGGAGAGACATTCATACTCTCCAGTGTCTTCAGGAAGACTGTGTGGGTTTCCTGAGTTTGAGAGGGTGGTCTGTAGCATATTACAAACTGTAAGGCAGTTTTGCCTATGGTTAGTTGCACCTGGATGGTCTCCGATGCTTCGTGCGTTGCCACTAACCTGGAGGTGTGGGTATCTTTGATGAATATGGATACTCCCCCTCCTTTTGTGGTCCGGTCCAAGTTTTGGGGCCGGAAAGCATGATATGAGGTAAAACCTGGTAGTGCTGGAGTGCTCTCAGGAGCCTTGAACCAGGTTTCAGTCACTGCACAGACATCGATGTTCTCCATACTGAGGGCGTGCATCTTGAGGTTTAGACTTCTGGCACTGAGCAGCATTACCCTTAGTTTTTTTCCACTTGTGTTTTCTAGGGAGGTAGGTTTGTCATTTGAGCCTTGCCTAAAAAAGGCACTATGGGGGTGGCAAGAGCCTTGGTCAATATCCGGAAGCCCAGGGGTGACAGGTGCAAGCCATCCCTTGCGAAGCAGCGTGGCTTGTCGTGCTTGTCTTTAGTTTTGCAGCTGTCATGGCAGAACAGGTAGCTTACATCCTTCTAAGTTGAGAACTGCTGATTGAGGGCTCAGTGTCTGTTATTTTAAAAGTGTATTAATTCTGGTTTAAGCACTTGGGCTTCAGGCCAGTTCGTGGTCTGCACTCGTGTGGGAGGAGAGGCTGGCCTCTGCCCTTCTGAGCTGGGAATTTCTGGTTAAAGGCTTATAGTGCCTGCATATTTGAACTGCTTCTTACTGAAATTGGTACACCTTGTTTGCTGTAGCATAGACTAGATACAGGCCTGCTGGATCTAGCTTTGTTTGTGTAACTTGAGCACTAATCCAGACATTCTCTAAAGTATTCAATGGTATTTATTACTGCTTGGTTGTAACTTGATTAAAGTGTAGCTATCATTCAAGTCTTTTGGATTAAGCACTTGGGGTTCAGACCAGTTGTTTTACATTAGGAAGGTTTGTGGCCTGCACTGTGGTGGCAGGACAGGTAGCTTACATCCTTCTAAGTTGGGAACTGCTGATTGAGGGCTCAGTGTCTGTTATTCTAAAAGTGTATTAGTTCTGGTTTAAGCACTTGGGCTTCAGGCCAGTTATTTTACATTAGGAAGGTTCGTGGTCTGCACTTTTGTGGGAGGACAGGCTGGACTCTGCCCTTCTGAGCTGGGAATTTCTGGTTAAAGGCTTATAGTGCCTGCATATTTGAACTGTTTCTTACTGAAATTGGTACACCTTGTTTGCTGTAGCATAGACTAGATCCAGGCCTATTGAATCTTGCTTTGTTTGTATGCTTGTTGTTTGTTTGCTTGTTATTTCCCTGAAATGCTAATTCCACCTAAAACGTGGCTTTTCAGCACTTCTGTGAATCCCTAGTGATATCTGCATTGCTTACTGTACTTATTTCCTTGTTTCACTTGAAAGAAAGTTACTGTTTGTCATTTTTGCATTTAAGTTACCTGTAACACATTGCATTTAAGTTACCTGGCACTTGCTCACTAAAGCAATTATATAAGTCAGCACTAAAAAATTAAAAGCACTACATCCTCACAAACTCCCCTTGAGTACCTTGTTCCCCATTGGCCCTTTTTTTCAATTATAAAGGAATTCCCAATACTATTCTAGCATATCCAAAGGTCACTTGTCAATCTCCTCTCTGGTCCAGCTGGTGAATCTGGGAATCTTGAGGCAATGTTACAACTGCCTCATGTACACAGACAACCCTCTCCTCCTCCCAACAAATTCTAACACATGTGAGAGATGCAACCATATAGCCAAACTGGAGGCTAAGCTCTCTCAACTTAGTACTGGCGTAACCAGTCAGGAGGAGAAGGAAACCACACTCACTACAATTCCAGTCTCACATAGACCTACCACGACAGCAAACCAAACACATAAACACTCAAAAACATACTCAGAGGCTCTAAATAAAAATCTGCCTAAGCAGCAGAGACCTCCAAAGCAGACACCCAAGCAACCGCTACCCCAAAACAAAACACGTGCAACACATAGCTCACAAAGCCAGTGTGCCGAACAGTCACAGCCCTTAAGGCTAACAACACACCTGATACACTTGTAATAGGTGACTCTATCGTCAGGCACACTGACGTCCCGCACACCAAGCTGAACAAGGAGAAGGTCACGGTGAGCTGTCTGTCAAGCGCTAGGATCCGCCACATAACACAAGCACTCAGGTCACTCCAAGGCAAGTACAAATATGACTCAGTCATTGTCCATGCTGGTGTGAATGACCTGAGACGTACCTCCCTGGACTACATGAAAAGAGACATAGAGGAGCTCTCTGAGCATGTAGTCCAGGCTGGTATGACCCTGACCTTGAGTAGCATCTTACCCTCACCAAGAATGATGCCACAATATGAAGACAAGATGATCAATTTCAACAACTGGCTTAAGTATTGGTGTCATTCAAAGGGGATCCAATGCCTGTCAGTCTGGGATGCCATGCTCGACAAGCCACGATGCTTCACTAGGGACGGCTTGCACCTGTCACCCCTGGGCTTTCGGATATTGGCAAAGGATCTTGCTTCCCCCATAGTGCCTTTTTTAGGCAAGGCTCAAAAGACAAACCCACCTCCATAGGTATCACAAGGGATAAGAAACTAAGAGTAATGCTACTCAACGCCAGAAGTCTAAACCTCAATATGCACGTACTCGAAACTCTCCTTAGCATGATATCTGTGCAGTAACAGAAACCTGGTTCAAGGCTCCCGAGAGCACCCCAGCACTACCAGGTTATACCTCATACCATGCTTTTCGGCCCCAAAACTTAGACCAAACCACAAAAGGAGGGGGAGTATCAATATTCATCAAAGATACCCACACCTCCAGGTTGGTGGCACAGCACGAAGCATCAGAGACTATCCATGTGCAACTAACAGTGGGTAAAACAGCCTTCCAGTTTATAGCCTGCTACAGACCACTCTCCCAAACCCAGGAACCCCACTCGGCCTTCCTGAGAACACTGGAAAATATGAAGATCTCTCCAAACACCATTATATTGGGCGACTTCAACTACCCAAACATAGACTGGGAGCATTACTCTAGCTCCAACACCCTAGCCCAAAGGTTCCTAGAATTTATAAACTCAAATGCTATGGAACAACTTGTTACCACTCCCACAAGAGGGGAAAACATACTGGACCTGATCATCACCAACATGGGGACTCTATAATCCATACTAGAAGTGTATCCCTCACTGGTAAGATCAGACCATAAACTAATCTCACTGGATATTCAAATCCTGACCCCACCCCCTGCCCAGAAAACCACAATGAAAAACTTCTATAAAGCAAATTTCACACTTCTCAAAACCGAGGTGGAATCCTTCAAATCCCCCCAGCCTGTGGAAAATACGGTCCAGACTGCAGAATCCTTTATAAACACATTCTATGAACACCTTCAGGACTGCATGGATCATGCAATCCCAAATAAAACCAAGACCCAATCCTCCAAAGGCAGATGTCCGGTCTGGTGGACCCCAGCCATAAACAAACTATACAATAGAAGGAGGAAGCTACTACATGATAAAGCAAAATCCCAAAAAGGGAAGGCAACTCTGATCAGTATTAGCAAAAAACTATGGGCACTCATAAAATCGTCTAAGGCCAGCTTCGAGAGAAAAATTGCACAGGACACCAAGGATAATCACAAGGCTTTCCTTAGTTATGTTAGGAACCTGGGTGGTAACTCCCAGATATGCTCAGAATTAGTCCAAAATGACAAAAAATACACCGAACCCACAGACATTGCCAACATCCTAGCTGACAGGTTCAGTGCAAACTTCTCCCCCCCTCCCCACCAAAAGGGCAAATATCTATCCCAGCAGAGTGCTGCCCCCCTGACATCTCAGATGCTCAGGTAAGAGCCGCCCTCTCCAAAGCAAAAAATACAGCATCAATGGGACCAGACTGTGTCCAGGGCTGCGTCCTACATGAACTCCAAGAAGAGCTAAACCCAAACATAAAACTACTGTTCAATCTCAGCCTTACTACAGGATATGTACCCAAAGAGTGGCGTACAGCAACTGTGGTCCCTCTCCACAAAGGTGGTGCCTCAACAGATCCTGGAAACTATCGCCCCATAAGCCTGACTAGCTTGGTCTGCAAAGCTATGGAAAGGATCATCATGGACCTCATAAATAAAGATATTGGGGACCTACAGACACTGGATCCTACCCAGTTCGACTTTGTTAGGGGCAGATCCTGCCTCTTAAACCTGGTTGATTTCTTTGAAACAGTCACCAAGGCCATTGACGAGGGGAAGGTGGTCCACACAGCCTACTTGGACCTCACAAAAGCCTTCGATACAATACCCCACTCGGGCATTATAGATAAGCTCACCAGCTTAAATATAAACCCCTATGTCACTAGATGGGTTGCAAACTGGCTCAAGGACAGAACCCACATGGTTAAAATTGCTGGAGCCATGTCAGACTGGCGTCCCACAAGGCTCAGTCCTGGGACCTCTCTTGTTCGGTATATATTTCTCGGAGGTACAGGCCAACACGGAAGGACTGTGGCTGACCAAGTTCGCAGATGACTGCAAACTGGGCACCATAATCGACTCTACAGCCAACACAAGCATCCTCCAAAAGGGCCTCACAGAAACAGACAACTGGTGCCAGAGCCATGGCCTCAAGCCAAACGCCAAAAAGTGTATAGTCATCCCCTTTGGCAAAAACAAAGTGCCCACAATTTACCACATAGGTGGTAATCCATTAAGTACAGAAGAATTAATTAGGGACCTGGGGACCGAAGTTGATAGCAATCTCTCATTTGACAACCACGTGGCCAAAGTGGTTAGAAAAACATTTTATATAGCCCACCTAATCATGAAGGGATTCACATCTAGATCAGGGGAGGTCATCGTGCCTCTTTACTCACCCCTCATCAGGCCCATCGTGCCTCTTTACTCATCCCTCATCAGGCCCATAATCGAGTACAATGCCCCTTTTGGGATGTACCTTACCAGACACCTGCAGCAACTGTAAAGACCCCAAAAGTACCTCACCAAGAGGATCAAAGGGCTCAAACAGATGCCATATGCTGCCCGGTTAAAGAAACTCCAGCTCTACACTCAGTGGCATACCGCCTGCTCAGAGGCGATCTGTGCCCGACGTATAAAGCCATGTCCAACCCGGAATTAATGGACATGCTGCACCTCAGAAAATCCAAATCCCATTGAGCTACGTGCTCGAGAGATTTGAACCTCAGCACTGAAATAAACAGGACATGTTGGAGGGACAGATTCATAACCCAGAGGCTCCCTTCACTCTGGAATAAAATCCCAGTCGAGGTTAGGCAGAGTCCCTCACTGACTCTCTTCAAGAGGAATCTTGATGAGTGGATGGGAGATCGTAGGTTTACCCCGGGTATCACTTCTGTGTCACTGTTAGACAGAGACACAGTACACTAACCTCGAAAAAGGGCATAGCAGAATTAATTTAAAATGGGTGGCAAAAGCCAAACACACTCTGGCTAGGCTTATAAATGCCCTAGGGCAGATAGCCTAGTATGAACCTATGAACCTACGTCGTCGGTTTGATGTACAAATGTTGAGGTCTGAATACACCCTCAGAAGCTGGTGACAGCTCAGCGGCTCCAGACCCATCAAAGGGAGATACATCCGTCGGTCCAATACCTTGAGTATCTTACGGCATGCCGGACTCCACATGGGTGCCAGTAGAGGCCTGCGACTCGAAGGTAGCGGGTATCAGGGGCTGCGAATTCGCCTGAGTACCAGCGAACCAGCGACTGGCTTAGGAGAAGCTTTGTCGTCGGTTTTGGATCTCGACTGCCTTTCTCAGTCCTTTTTTGCATTTTTTATGTACTCTGGTAGTCTGATTGCTATCCGACAACATTTCTGGGTAGTTAAATCTGTTTCCAAAATACTTTGATACAAAAATATACCGACGCTTAATAGTGCATTGGTTAAATCTAGCACAAAACCGACAGCCAGGCACGTTGTGATCAGGGCCTAGGCAAGGAATACAGTATAAATGGAAATCCTTATGAGGTATGGGATTCCCACAAGTAATACAATTATTAACTTTTTCTGACATCAGTAGAAAGCAAGAAAAAAAAGTTTCCCCAACGGGGTACTTCGCTTTAGTGAAGACTTTGGTTCTGAAACTCAAACTCGAATATTTCAGTAGTTGACCGACCGGCACTTATGAAATGCTTCTGCTTCAGGCACCACGCGGCAAGAAAGACTAAAGAAAATGGCGTTGGCTGCATGTTTTATACCCCTGATGTCATAGAAGAGAAGACAGCAACCAATACAGGACCCAAGACTTTGGAATTCAGGCCGACTGAGGGCAACCTGCTAGCAGATTACCCAAATGTAATGACTGCAACAGTGAAACACGAAGAACATCACAGGAGCACCTATTTACATTAGCATAAAAATGGTAAGAGAAAAGTGCCTTAACACCCAAAAGTACATCCAAAACCAAAAGAAAACAGTTTAGGGCACTAATGATGTGTAATCTGTATCAGACTAATAAAAGTGGTTGCTGGACTTGAAGGACTCTCCTTTCATTAGTGCCCTAAACTATTTACATTAGCATCCCAATTACAAGTAAAAATAACTGAGAAAAATTCACTTCATAACATGCAAAGAAAATCATGTGCCATTAAAATAGTATTATTAAGAAAAAAATTGTTTTATTAACAGTTAACTTTCTCCTTCCTCTTCTCCTCTCCCGAGTATTTTTTCTGAACATTATTGACATGAAGTAGGGCATTATGCTTTAGAGACCCCTACAAGTTTAACAAAGTCCAAAAAAAGTCCAATATTTTTAGATTTTCTTGATCTGTCCTGTTTCGCAAATATAATTATTCTTTATAATCCCACATTTGTCAATTTCCAAGTTACTGTTTTTTTTCTCCAAACATTTATGACACAAAGTAGGGCATATGTTTATAGAGTTTCCTACAAGTTTAACAAAGTCCAATATTTCCAGATTCTCTATCTATTCCTGTTCATCTCCATCTCCCAAATCATGTCTCTGCTTCATTTCCAATATAATCTCCATTTTTTTAGTTGACACTTGTGTTTTTTTTTCCTTCTCTTAACCATTTTCCATTAAAACACTGGAAAAGACTTCACTGGCACATTCTCTTGGAGGTCTTTAGAAGAACAAGAATGCAATCTCTGTTTTCACAGCTCACTTTTTATTGGACAACCTTTTGTATTTCTTCCTTATGATGTACTTAACCGAAAGATGATTTTATCCCTCCAGGGAAAAACATTTTGAAGATAGCAGAGTTTTGCAGTTTGTGGTGCTGCGGTAGCGTTGTCGCCTCATAGCAAGACGCTGTCCCGTTCGATTCTCAACTAGAGCGTCTTCTGTGTGGAGGCATACGTGAAATGGGGCGTGCCTTCGTTGAAGGTTGTGCGTCAGGGCTGGTAACCTGGTACGTAAAAATCCACTACCAATCATTAGCGGACCGGAGTTCCGCTGTGGCGACCCCTAACCAGGAAAACCCGAAAGACACAAACAAACCACCTTATGTGAACACACCTGTTTAAACGTCTTCCATTTTCTCCAGCATTTTATTGTTCAGTGTTTCATTTATTTTAGTCAGGTCTGTGTGCAGTTGCCTTATACTTTCGTCTAGATTACTTTAAGTCATTTCTGGAACTTGCACTGCTTTTTGCTGAACAGCTGCAGTACTTATCCCAGTCGGTGTTTTTTGTCATCTTTTGTACCTTATTTTCCTTCAGGTCCTGTGTATTCCTTTTTTCTTGGTATCCAGGCAGTGCACTTACTAGCCAGTTACTGAAATTTACCCAGACATCTAGGTCCACTGGCTTTCGCTGCTAATTTCTGTTTTTACACTGAGAGAGCTTGAATTAAGCTGTTACTCAATGTGCAGCTGTCGTGGAAGGCTGACGGACTGCTCAGGTCTTGCGTCTTCCCTGAAATATAACTCTCCTAAACATTATTCTATAAGTATTGTCCCCACGGATTCCATTTACTTCTACGTAGTCTCCTCCTTCTCTTTTATAAACATTCCTCCCCCAGTTCTTTTAACTCCTTTATAATATTCAACAGTTCCATTCCAATCGGTATTGCCTTTAATTTTCATTTGCTTTTTTGGCAGATAATAGCATTAAATTTATTATGGCCTTAGTGTGTCTCTGCAATTAAGTTTCCTCATCTCAACTCATAAAAGTTCAACTAGAAAAGAAAAAGCAGCAAATGCACTGTGTGCAAAATTCTGTCTCTGTGTCTTGGGAATTCACCTCTATTCAATGCTCATAACAGTCCACAACACCTTCAATGAAACCAGGTAGAAGTGAATAAAAGTTTATTGCAATGCCAACAAACAAAGAATGGTTAAGCGCTTTCACTTGAATAAAACAAGCTTCCTCAGAACACCATAGTTTGCATCACGGTTGTTTAAATAACTTTTTTGGCGCAAAAATTCAGTTTGAAATTTTAAAGATATACACACATCCTATAACCATTGTTCTCTGTTCATAAAATCTTAAATAATATTCATATTATTTCTAAAATCAATGTTACATATAATATATGTTGATAAAATGAATAAGTTAAAAAACTGAAAAAATGTTAAAGACATTTACATCTAGATCATATCAAAACATGTTTAAAAACATATGACAATGTACCTTATAAATAGTTCATTTTAAGGCCAGTAGTGGTTTGACAGATACAGTGCCATTTAAACCTGGTATAGTCGAAGCATCCGTGTATATTTGCCACCACAATTCTTTATATAATAATAAATTATTAAAGTCACCCCCTCTATTATTGGTGTGCACAATGTCCACTACACCAAAATTAAAATAATGTTTGTCACCATGTTGTTTAATATGTTTATGCAAAGCATTTTTTTCATCCTTCCTTCTGATGCTATAAAGGTGAGAGTATATACGTTCATTTAAACTCCTTTGAGTCTTACCTATATAGAATCCTGAACATGTTCTACAGATGGCAATATACACCACCATTTTAGTTGTACAGTTGCCCCCACAGAATTTAATTCTAGTGTGTTTGTAATTATCCAATTTCACACTGTCTCCCTGAAATATGGTGTGACATTGTTTACATGCCCCACATTTTGCAGTTTTCATGTATTCTGTCTTCTTAATAAAGATACCCTTCTCTAACATGGATTTTATGTTGGCCCCTACCTTGTAAACAAACCTTGGGCATTCACCTAATGTGGGTGCTATATCTTGATCAGCAGATATTATATGCCAGTTATTCATCAGAATCTTCTTGGCTTTACCTGAATATATGCCAAATTCCAAAATGCAAGATTTGCCAAAAATGCAAGTTTCAGACTTCATATCATGCAATATATCCACAGTCGAAACAGTAGCTGTCCTATATTTTTCACCCAACAAAGGCTTGTACTGGTTACCCCATTTCCTCACAACATAATTACTTACATTTTCCATGACTCTAACGTCATACCCTCTGTCCTCAAATAAGGACGTTATAAATTTCACCTCATCCAACATGTCCTCATACCGTGAGGTCATCCTAACTGCTCTAATAAGCTGACCCTTATATATATTCGTGAATTGTTTCTTCGGATGGTAGCTAGAATATTCCAAATAACTATTCGAAAAAGTGTTCTTTCTATAAATTTTGGATTTAAACTCATCCCCTGTTTTTGACACAAATGTGTCTAAATAAGCCACACCTTCGTGACTACTAGAGGAGGAGGTATATTTTAAAAAATTACTGCTACTGTTAATGTATTGTAAAAATAATGCTAGCTGTTGTTCTCCACCATCCCAAATCAAATATATGTCATCAAGGTATCTGACGTAATATTTTATGTATGTCATAAAGTGACCATCTAAAATAGTCCTCTCTTCCCATTTTTTTTGTATGTCTTCAAAATGTCATCTCAACTCAAAAGAGTCATTTCCTTAGTTAAAATAATTTGCTACCCCAACATTTCTGACAAAGTACCCTGTCAAGAATCTCTAAAATCTATCAGCCTGTTATATTGCCAGATACCCATTTCTCATTACACCTCCTGCAATTGTGGTCTACCTTTAGGAAAACAAAAACTTCTGAAATCTACTCATAATATAAAAATACCTATGCAAATATTTCCATGTTTGTTTGTGTCTTTCGGCTTTTCCCGGTTAGGGGTCGCCACAGCAGAACTCTGGGTCCGCTAATGATTGGCAGTAGATTTTTACGTGCTGGCTTGCCGGGCCTAACGCACAACCTTCAACGAAGGAACGCCCATTCATGCATGTCGCCACACAGAAGATGCTATTTCCATGTAAAAATCCTAAATGATCTAGATGCTGTTGCATGCTTGGGAGCCACACAAATACCCTTCCCCATTGTTTCCTTGTACATTGAGAAATCATAACTGAAAGGCAGCCTTTTCTAACCACTTTTGACAGACTCGTATAGTTATCATGTATTATATGCCCTGCTAATTGTCTCTTTTTTTTATCTGCAGCTTCTATTAACTCACCCAGAGCTGGTCTTTCATTTAACAGTCCCCTATCTCATTCTTTACTGCTACAATCGGTTATCAATCCCTGGTAGGGAAGTTGGTCTCCAAGTGGCAGTCTGAACTTCTGCTTGGCCCACTCTGACGTTTTGTTCCCAAAACCTTGGTGCTTTACTAAATTTTCACCAATAAATTTCAGCTTCCTCTTCTGTATTTTCTGTGCCCCTGCTTAGCTCTTTTCTGCATTCCCATGTTGGCTTAGTTCTCAAAATATTTTCTTCCACTTTGTGCATATAACATTTTGGATGGTTGTTACGGCTCTTCTTAACATCTTCATCAAATATCCTACTTCTTCCTCCTTTTGTGATCCCCCCTCCCATTTCAACATAATTTCTTTCCATTTTAAATTGGAGTCTTCTGCTTGCGCTGTGTATGAACCTTGACCGTGTAGCTCTAGTCTAAAGCATCCCTTCAAATCTGGAAATCCTAAGCCACCTTGCTCTGTGGGAAGAAATAGCTTGTCCTACTTTCCTTCCCAAATAAATTCCTTCAGTTCTTAATTATGGTCCACAGTTTCTCCACTGGTAGATAAAAATATGCCTGACCTGCATATAACACTAAAGGGGGAGGGGTTAAGGTGTTTGCTTTACAAACACAAGGTACAGGGTTTGAATCTCACAGGGGATAATTGGCTAGGATTAAAATGGCTTGCAAGGGCAGTTAGCCTACTACTAACCTATGAGTAAAAACATTTTCATTGCTTGGACCTTACTGCCCACATCCATTGTTAAGAACTTCCAACTTCTCACATTTTATAATATCTTATCCTTAACTACAATAATAGAATCCATTAAAATCCAAATACTTAAAAAAAAAAAAAAAAAAAAAACATGAAACTGTGTGAAAATGCTCTATAAGAAACATCTTTTTCTGGATTTATCAAACACAAAATAATACCATTGTGAGTCCCTTATTTTCACTGCCAATGGTTCTAAGTATAAGGCAAACAACAAAGAAAAAGGACACCCTGCCTGGTTCCTCTGTTCTAAGGTAAACTTGTAAGAGAGGAACCTTCCTGCCTTGATTTTTGCTTCCGACCCTTCACGTCACTCCTAATTTACCCCTTTATTCTATTAGGAAATGCCACCATTGCTTTCCTCATAAAATCCCAGGGAACCTTTTGCATCAAGATCCACCAGCAATAATGAGATCTTCTTGCACTGTTTCCCTTCGGATCATCATTGTACTATTAATTTTATCAAATGTTTGTATCCCTTCCATAAAATCACACTGATGCACATATCCATAGCTGGCTCAGCAGCTAAAGAAAGACTTCAGCTTTTGTTTTTACTGTAGAACGCTTTGTACTCAACTGACTTCCTACAGCAATGAAATCCTCATCCTCTCAGCTCTTCAACTCAAAAGAAAAAAAAGGACATTGTCTTTTACTGTCGAAGGCAGTTTAGTACTTTCCTACCAGTTTTCTACAGACCCCCCCTCAAACTCAGTGCTTCAACTGAAGAGAAACAAAAAAACCTAACTTGTGCCAGCATTTTGGTACAACACATGCACTCTTGATTGCACCCTTTAAGACCAGGGACAGGTGCCCTCTTCAACCCCCCTTGTCATACCACTGTTAATCCATATCTATTCATATTTTATCCATAGATAGATATTATTCATATCCATCAGTCTGACATCACTTTAGGTATTCTATTAGCCAGTATAGACATAAATACATACATTATTTTCATTATTTGAATTGCTAGAAATTGAAGGTAATACTGCAGTATCTTTTTCAATGTTATATCTCTTTTTGCTATATACAAACCTGTGTCTATTTACAATCAGTGTTCATTACTGTATATACCCATGATGTACATACTCTGTTTCTAAATATTTAAGTAAGCTACTGTAAATTGTTTTCCTCTCATGCTTGTACATTTACATATATTTTAAATTCCTTCTGATATCATATAACTGTATTTTATGTACATGTCAAAACTGTTAAATGTGGAGCTTTACTCCCCAGGCCTCCACTGAAAAGGTTTTCTCCTACTTGAACTTTCCTGATAAACAAAATATAAATAATCACAGTTCAAAATAGAAACTGGTTTATATGAAAAGTACAGTTTTGTACCTACCATAAATGTAGATGTCCGAACAGGAATGCATCTGCAGTCCTTACAAATGGGTTGTCCTGTCGTCAGGCAGCCCTTCGGTCGGCCGGATTCCAAAGTCTGGGTCTGGCCTCGGCTGGTGTCGCACTTCACCCGACGTCATAGCTGCAGTTCTTCGGGTATAAAGGCATCAGCCGACGCCATTTTCCTCAGTGTTTCTTGCCCCAGATGCCAGTTGCCCTCTTGGATAGCTAAATTTTGGATAAATGCCAATGTTTCCAAATAGTAGAAGGCAAACACAAAAAATAAGCATGTATGTACATATATACAAACAAATACACCATAAGAGATCCCCAGCTAGCTATTAGATGGGCAAATACCCTAGGAATACCACAGAGGGAAGGAGGGTGGGTAATCCTGACTGCAGATGCATTCCTGTTCGGACATCTACATTTATGGTAGGTACAAAACTGTACTATGTCCTTCAAGGATGCATCTGCAGTCCTTACAAATGGGTAGAATACCATAGGCAAACTAGGGGAGGAAGAAGAAATTATGGTGTAGTTAGGATCCCTTGCAAAACAGCAGTGGCAAACCCTGCTCGGGATCTAGAGTATAAAGGTAAGTTATAATGCTTGGCAAATGTATGCACGGAGGTCCAAGTAGCAGCCTCTATAATGTCTTTGGTAGCCACTCCTCGTAAGAAAGCTGTGGTAGTGGCTGTAGCCCTTGTAGAATGAGGCCTTATGTTCTGTGGAGTTTGCTTTCCATGGTAGGAGTAACAGAATCTGATGCAATTTCCTATCCACTTGGAGATTGTCTGTTTTGAAATTGCTTTTCCTTCCCTTCCTGTTGCATATGCTACCAGAAGCTGGTCAGTTTTTCTATTGCCCTTGGTTCTGTCCAGGTAGTAGCGCAACTGTCTATGTACATCCAAAGTATGCAGCAGTCTTTCCCCCCTGTTCTGTGGATTGGGGAAGAAGGTAGGTAGGTGGATAGCCCGGTTTAAAGACACTCTGGATACCACCTTAGGCATAAAAGTAGGATTTGTTCTCATGGACACTATCTTGATGGAAGATTAGGAAGGGTTGTACTGCCATTAAAGCCTGTAGCTCAGAAACCCTTCTTGCTGAGGTAATTGCCAGCAGAAAAGCAGTTTTCCAGGATAGGTGTTGAAGATCTGCTGTTGCTGCTGGTTCGAAAGGGGGGAGTGTCAATTTTTCTAGCACAAAGTTCAAGTCCCATGCTGGTAATGGTGGTTTCCTGGGAGGTTTTACATTTTAATTCCTCTCAGAAACTGCCTGAGTAGAGGATGCGAGAAGACAGGGGATCAAGCTGTATTCTGCAGAAATAGCTGATGCATGTATCTTGATGGAGGAATAGGACAGGCCTGTATGGAAAAGCTCTGCCAAATACTCCAGGATGTTGGCAATGTCTACCTTTGACACATCTTTTCCCCTTTCAGTACTCCAAATGAGAAACCTTTTCCATTTTCCTGCATAGTTCCTTCTTGTTGAGGGTCTGCGGGCCTCAAGGATAATGTCTTTAACCCTTTGGGATAAATCTGGGTTAGTTGCTCTTATGTAATGTCCCAGGCAGTCAGCTGCAGAGTTTTCAGGTTTGGATGCAGGGTGTTGCAGCCGCTCTGAGTTAACAGCAAAGGAATCAGGGGTAGTGTCCACATTTCCCCCCCCGAGACATGCTCCTCAGTAATGGGTACCAATGTTGTCTTGGCCAGTCTGGAGCTATCAGAATGATCCTTGGACGTTCCTCTTTGATCTTCAATAGCACCTTGTGCATCAAAGGAAGAGGTGGGAATGCATATGCTGTCAGGCCTTTCCAACTGAAGGATAGAGAGTCCACCTTCCAAGCAACAGGGTGGTACGTCCTTGTGCAGAATTTCTTGAGCTGGTGATTGAGTGGGGATGCGAATAGGTCTATTTGTGGCAGTCCCCATTTCTTTGTGATGACCTTGAAGATGTCCGGGTGTAGTGTCCATTCGTGAGCATCCGAGGTAGTTCTGCTTAATATGTCTGCTAGGATGTTTTCTTTTCCCGGTACAAAAATTGCTTGTAACTGAATGTTGTAGCTCAGAGCCATATTCCATAGGTCCAGTGCCATCCGGCATAGAGGGTATGAATGAGTGCCTCCCTGTTTGTTGATGTACCACATGACTGTGGTGTTGTCTGTCCTTATCATCAACTGCCCTTCTTGGAGGAATGGTCTGAAATTCTGGATTGCTAGCTTGACTGCCAGCATTTCCTTTTGATTTATGTGCAGGTGCAGCTGATCTGGAGTCCATAAGCCTTGTATGCACTTGTCCAGCATGTGGGCCCCCCAACCGAGGTCTGAGGCGTCCGTTGTGATGGTTTGGCTTGGTTGAATGCTGTGGAAGGGCAAACCTGGGTTTGACTGGCATGCCTGAGCCCACCATAGGAACTCTTGTTTCAGGCATGGGATTAGTGGTATTTCGGTTTGTAGGCTGTGCCTGTGTTGAGACCATAAATTCTTCAGGTACCACTGTAGCTTTCTCATATGCAGTCTGGCATGAGGGACCAGGATTATGCAGGATGCCATGAAGCCCAAGGCCTGCAGTACTTTCCTTGCTGTTAGTTTGTTCTGCTTTGTTAATGCCAAGAAGTAGAGAGGAAGTTGTTCTTGTTTTTCTGCAGTTAGGAATGCCATCTGTTTTACTGTGTCCAATTCTGCATCTAAGAAGGTTATTCTTTGGGATGGTATCAGTCTTGATTTTTTTATATTGACTGTATATCCCAGGGCTTGCAGTGTTTAATGACTCTTTGTAAGTCTTCTGTTAGCTTGTTTTTGTTGTCCGCTTGTATCAGGCAGTCGTCCAGGTATGGATATATTTGGATTCCCTGAAGCCTGCAGTGAGCGATTACTGATGCCAGGCATTTCGTGAACACTCTGGGCGCAGATAAGCCAAAGGGCAATGCTGAGAATTGATAATGCTCTGATCCTGCAAGAAATCTGAGGTATCTTCTGCAATTTGGTCGTATGGGGACGTGCAGGTATGCCTCCTTGAGATCTAGAGTCACCAGCCAATACTCCTTGCCCAGCATGGGAAGAAGTTGCTGTAGGGTCAGCATTTTGAATTTTGGAACAATGATGAATGTGTTTAAAGCGGACAGGTCGAGAATAGGCCTCCATTTTTTCTCTTTTCTTGGTACCAGGAATAGTCTGGAGTAAAATCCCCTTCCTTGTTCCATAGATGGTACCCTTTCCACAGCTCTCATCTTTACTAATTGAGCTATTTGTTTTAGAGCTTCTGTCTTTTGATTTGGTGGTAGGTTTGGCATTCCTCTTTTTCCTGGTAAAGTATGGAAATGAAACCTGTAGCCTTGGTCTATGGTTTGCAAAATCCACTTGTCTCTTGTGATGTAGTGCCAGTTTTTTGAAAATAAGGCTAACTTTCCGCCTAAGGGTGCTGCTATTTGTTCCCTGGTAGGCGGTGTCAGAGCCAAGTCACTGTGATTGTCCTGTTGCAGTGGTAGTAGTTGTGTCTGTGCCTCGCTGGTTGTTACCTTGCCACTGGCGTCCCCTGTAGGCACCTCCTCTGGATTGATTTCTGCCTCTTGAACGCCTATTCCTGCCTCTCTGAGTTTTAGAGGAGTCTGGAAAGGACCAATTTTTGGAAGGCCAGTTCCTGCTAAACCTTGGAGGCTGAACCTGTAAGAAATCTTTCACTGTTTGTACAGATTTTGCCTTCTCTTCCATTTTCTTCAGTACCTGTTGAGCAGGAGAACCAAATAAACTGACCTTATCCATAGGAGCATCTAATAGTTTTGCTTTAACATGATCCAGCAAGACCTGTTCTTTCAACCATGCATGCCTTCTTATAACTGTGCCAGTCATGGCTGATCTAAAGGAAGCCTCCAGTGCATCATAGCCACATTTTAAAGAATGGTTACTAACCTGCTGAATGTTATGCACCATTTCTAGAACATATTTCTTATCTAAAGAATAATCAGAGGACAATTTCTTGGTTAACTGATCAAGCATAAACTCCTGGTATTGGATCATATGAAACTGACAGTTCAATGCCCTAGCTGAGAGAGTAGCAGAGGTGTATACTTTTTTACCCCATCTCTCTAAGGACCTGGATTCCCTTTCAGAAGGGAGAGGGTTTTTAACTGAGGTCGAAGCTACTGCCTTAGGCCCCTGGGAGATAGTCTTGGGATCTGCAAAAGGAGCCTTGTATAAATGATGATGTGTGTCCGGGACCCTGTAGAACCTATCGGGCTTAGCAGGGGCTGGAGGCAAAGTATCAGGAGCAGTGCAAGCATCATTAAATGCATCATCTACAACAGGGAGAACTGGAGGTATAGCTAAAGGCCTATGTTGTGGTAAATGCAAAAAGGTCCTAAGCCTTTTCCTTGAATCTGAGAAATCTTGTCCCTGCCATTGGAATTGCTCTCTCATGGCATGTAAGGTTTCCCCAAAGGAAAATTCCTCTGGTGGAGAGGCAGAAGGAATCGATTCCTCAGCATCGGAGTCTTCATAAGTAGAAAAAGGAGCCTCTGGATGGTCTGTATTGTCTGTATCATCAGAAGAATCATCTGAGGACACTGGCTCAGGGGGCTCTGCTCTAGGTCTCTTTTCTGGAGGAGGTTGAGAGGCCCTGTCTGGATGAGATAGGGATCCCCTTATTAAAGAGATGAGATCCTCTGCCAGAGTGAGCATTTGGGAACTGGAACTGGGCCTGTGAGAGGGGGGCTTAACAGGCACAGACTTAGAAGTTTTGGCTGCTTTAGCCCTGGCAAAGGCCTTTATGGACATGGCTGCAGGCGGCCTAGCAGCACCACGTGCAGGAGTTGAAACATCCAAAGGGATGGTGTCCGATAATTCTTGAGAAACCACAGTAGCAGGTTGAATTTCAGAGGCCGATTCAACGAGGTTAGAAGGGGCCTCGGTAGTAGTCATGGATTCGGCTGAAGATAGAACCGTTTGCTCAGTTTCGGCCGAAACCGAGACACTCGCGGTTTGCTTAACCGCGGTTTCGGCCGAAACCGCGGACCGCGAGTGTCAGTCCTTTTCTTTGCGTTTCTTAATAACTTGTGAAGTCGGAGGATCCGATGGCATTATGTACGCAAAATCTGAGCCGAAAAACTGTTCAGCAAACTCCGACAGACGTCTAAGTGTCCGTCGATTGAAAGAAGCACAGGCTAAACAAGCTGCTACGTCGTGGTCTGGGCCTAAACAAGGTAAGCAGTAAGAGTGGAAATCTTTATGAGGTATTTGTTTCCCACAAGTTAAACAGTTATTCACTTTTTCTGACATCGGCTGAGGCAAGAAAGAGTCCCCAACGGGGTACTTAGCTTTTTAGAAGTCTTCGAAGTAGTATTCGGTAGTAGTAATCTCTGGATCTGACCGACCGGCACTTGCGAACAGCTTCTGCTTCGGGCGCCACGCGGCAAGAAAGACGGAGGAAAATGGCGTTGGCTGATGCCTTTATACCCGAAGAACTGCAGCTATGACGTCGGGTGAAGTGCGACACCAGCCGAGGCCAGACCCAGACTTTGGAATCCGGCCGACCGAAGGGCTGCCTGACGACAGGACAACCCATTTGTAAGGACTGCAGATGCATCCTTGAAGGACATCTGGATTTAAAAGGTCTTTGCCCTCTTTGAAGAGGATGCTGGCACTGTGCCCTCTTTGGGTAGTACAGACACAACAGCTTTCATCAAAAATGCTGATACTGTCCCTCCTTTTCAAATATTGTTAACCAAAATGTTTCAGGTCTTTATCATTTTCTTTCCTCCTAAGTTCAAAACTTCAACAGGAACAGCATATGTTCCTAGAGACTTGTGTACTGATTGATTATACATCACAATTTTTATCTTATCCTCTCAAATCTTAACTATTAATTCTTGAGCCACATTGTCCTCTAACCTTGGCTTAAGCATTCCATAAATGCTTGGGTGCCCTTTCCTTGGTTCCCCACCTCCACTGCTCTATGCAGATTTTCTGAAAAAAATCATAGCCCTACAGGATTCTCTGTTTGCTTTTATAGTCATAGGCTCCCTTTACTTGGCAACATCCCTATGCTATGGGGTTCTTAGAAAAATATTTGCTTAACAGAGACCTGTCTAAACTCATCAAAGAACTCTCATTTTTCCTTTAACAATTAATTGCTCCTCTTCTTTTTCTACAAGTTTCCCTTTCATCTCCAGTACTTAACCTATGTTAACCCCTATAAATAATTACTATTTCTTCTTTCCCACATCTCTCACTCATTGATACAATACTTTTATTTCATTTTCATTTTATTCTACTCCTCGTCTGCCCTTCTGAAGAAATTTGAACATTATGTAGCAACTCTTGAAACGTTTTCACTAACCATTCCTTAAAATTCTTTTTAACAGGCAAGTAGAAATGTGCCAATGTCTCATTTTTTACTGGATTACCATGCATCTTTATCTTAGTCGTTATTGGTGCAAAGTCTGAAACAGTTACTGGATGCATTTCAAATCTGTCCAATCTAGCCCAGTTATTGTACCTTGCAGACTATAAACATTCTGCCTGGGTTCCTAATAATTTCACATCTTCCACTCCAAATATTCTCATATATTTCTCTAAAGATATATAATATTTTGTTCTATTTTCTCCTTCTAGATCCCTCTGCTACATCTTCACTACTGCATATCAGGTTCCAGTCCTCACCCATGACTACTATGCCTTGCTGAAAGCTAATTACCTCTCCTACACCTCTCTTAAGCTCATTAACAATAGTTTGAGATGGAATATAAATACATACCACTGTAATCCTTCTCCTCTGCCAATAACTCTATTACCACAAATCTAGTTTTGTCTTTCTTCTCCTCCTCTACCACCACTGGAGCCCCTCTTGCAATCAGTATTATTACCCCCCATTTCCTTGTCCCTGATACTCTGCAATACTTTATTTGTCAAGTTGACAAGTTCATTTCTATTTAAGTGAATCTCCTGTAACACTATTTGTGCTCTACACTTCTTAAAATAACCCAGTACTCCTCGTTTCTTGTGCATACTTTCAATGTCATTCACATTCCATGATATGACTGATAAGGCAGTCATTCCAATAAGATGCTGTTACTTTCACATGTTCTACAAGAAAAAAATTACAACTGTTAACTTACACATGCATTGCTGTTTGGCAGGCATTTAGGCAATTGCAGCTTTGTATCTTCATTTAGACCAATGTCTCATTTTCCCAGACTTTCCATTTCAATAAAAACATCCAAAAAACAAAAAAAATTACATTTACACTTTCAATCTCCAACCCCTTTTAACTCATAAACACACCATTATACAAAAAAATTCCACCCACAGGCTTCACCCATTCTAAAGTAAGGTTTAATCATGCTAACAAAGCAAGTTAGAGCCTGTGCTTAATTTTGCACCCTCACTGGA
Organism: Protopterus annectens; assembly: GCF_019279795.1. Lineage (NCBI taxonomy): Eukaryota > Metazoa > Chordata > Ceratodontiformes > Protopteridae > Protopterus > Protopterus annectens. The sequence goes on along the minus strand of NC_056739.1, from coordinate 74,042,355 downwards.
TAGTGCTGACTGGGATTTTATGACCGTATTACAGCCTTAAGCAAAAATGCATTTTGCTATCATTAAATGAACAGATGTTGCATTGTTGCAATTCATATCGAGGTGGTTGTTACTAGTAGGAATTTATCTGCTTTTATTCTTTTCAAAAGTAACACACTTCACTTGAACTACTTGTCATTTAAAGTATTAATTTTAGTGCTCCTTAATAAACCTATCTCACAGTTCAATCATTTCTTGATACATTCCCTAGATCTGCAGACTTTATTCTGTAGGGCTCTTCTGGCAGGAAAAAAAAAAAAAAAAAAAAAAACAGAAAAATAGTCCTACTTTAACGCCATTGGCATTAGCAAGTCACTGATACAACTGTTACGGTTTGTGACCTCAAAGTGCGTCTGTGCATCTGCTGCTGGCAAAAGGGATAGCTTATTTGCTGATTTTCTCTGCCAGTACAAAGTCAGGGCTTCCACTCCCTTGGCAACCACATCTTTGACTGCACAGGCTTTTGGCTGAATACCGATCCATCAACTTATATATGTGTGCTGACTGCACTGCATCTTGACATATACTAGAGCTCCTGCTACATTTATGCATTTTTATAGAGTCGTTTGCACTTTAAGAATGCGTTTAAGGATTACTACTTTTAAAACTGCATTTGACTGTTATGATGAATCCAGAGCCATTCAACCTTGAATATTTACTCCACGTTGATGAACTGTATTTTATCTTGTAAATTACCAGTACTACTTTAATAACTCTGCATCACTTCCTGTATCCTTGCGCTCGGTTCTAACTTTTAGTACCTTCAATTATTGCCATAGCTGTTTATTGCGAGTTTTTACGCTTTTGTTTGATTTTATAGTCATAACTTGGTTAGTTTCTGAATTTTGTGAGCCCCATCCAATGTTTGTACATTACAACATCTTTGGTCTGGGGAACTTCCGAGATGAATGCACAGTGATCGACAGCTTCACGTCAGCTCTCTCAGTGTGAAAACAGAAACTGAGGAAAAAAAAAAGACCAGTGAAATTGTAAGTTTGGGTAAAATTCAGTTACTAGCTAGTGCCTAGATGCCAGCAAAGAAGAAATTTGGAGAACCTGAAAGAAATCCAACCAGAAAAGGTGAAGAGGAAATACTATCTGGGAAGAATCTTACAGCAGTTCAGCAAAAAAAACAGTTCAAGTTTCAGCTTTGGTGGAAGAGACGGCTTCCAGTAATCTAGAGAAAAAAAATCATTCAAATGTGCTCAAAGCTGATTAAAATACAGAAAACACCGAAGAAGTATATAAACTCAAATAAAAGGCTGTGGAAAATTTTGAAGAAGCTTTAATCAGTTATTCAGATGAACTAATAAAAATGCAAAAATTAGAGATCGAAATGAAGAAAAATGTGGCAGAGGATGAATCTGCTCAAGAACAGCTCTTTCAAAAACTGGAAGAGTTAGACGACAGTGCACACAGGGAAATCCTGAGATTTGCTGCTGTACCAAAGAAACTGATAGGAACAGACTGCATTGATTTTACAAAAGCACAAGCAAGCAACTGGACTGGTGTACCACGGCAGGATTTGTTAACTAAAAGGGCACATTGCATGCATGCTACAAATCTGGCCATAAGAAAGCAGCCAAGACCTATATTATTAATAAAGCAATCATACTAGCAAGAAGTAGCTGATCCTGCAAAACTGTGGCAGAAGGGAAAAGTACTAAAAGCTTGAACTGAGACTGGTTCAAAGCTCCAGAGAGCACCCCTGCAATACCAGGCTATAACTCATACCACACTTTTCAGCCACCAAACCAGGACCGAAACACTAAAGGTGGAGTAGTGCCCATAGTCACCACGGATATTCACACCTCCAAGCTGGTTGCCCAACACAATGCATCTGAAATTCTCCAGTTGCAACTAACACTAGGCAAGACTGCAATACAAATTGTAGCTTGCTACAGATTCCCCACCATGTCCAAAGATTCTCACTACACCTTTCTAAACATACTGGGAAATATTAAGATACAACCAAACATCCTAATACTGGGTGATTTCAACTACCCTGCCATTAACTGGGAAAACTACTCCTGTACCAACAACTTTGCTCAACGGTTCTTGGAATTCATAAATTCCAATGCCCTAGAGCAACTAATTCATAGTCCCATCAGGGGTACCAAAATTCTAGACCTGGTCATTACCAACATGGGAGAGCGATGCTCCACACCAGTGGTCACCCCCCTCATTGGTCAGATCAGACCATAAGCTAATCACCCTTGAGACCCACATTACACCCCCCCCCCTTTAAGGAAACCTCTGTAAAAAAACTTCTCCAAAATCAACTTCATGCTTCTCAAGTCAGAATTAACAAACCTCATGACACCCATGCAGATGGGAACTGGAAGTTCAACTGCTGAATTCTACACTAAGGTGCTGTACACGAGCACATTCACTCATGCATGGACCGAGCCATCCCAAATAGAACCAAGATGCTGTCCTCTAAAAAAGGAAGCCAATCTGATGGTCCCCTGGCATAAACAAGCTGTAGAACAGAAGGAAGAAACTGTTGCAAAAAAGTGGAAGAAACTAGGATTCAAAAAACTTCCTCACCATCCTCAGTAGAAAGCTCAGATCCCTTATAAAATCCTCCAACGCTAGTTACAAAAACAAAATTCCCAAAGATTCAAAAGACAACCACAAGGCATTCTACAGCTATGTCAAGAATCTAAATGGCAATACTCAGATCTGCTCTGAGCTACAGCAGAATGGCACTAGATATACTGATTGCAAGGATATTGCCAATATCCTGGCAGATAGATTCAGTGCCAAATTCACCCCCTAAAGGGTCCATCTCAATACCAAAAGAAAGCCAAATTCCATTAATCTCGGCCACTCAGGTAAAAACTGCACACTCCAGGCCAAGAATACAGCATCCATGGGACCAGACGACATCTCGGGCTGTGGACTGCATGAACTACAAAATGAACTGGCACCTCACCCTGTGTGTCACGTTTAATCACAGCCTCACCTCAGGCTTCGTCCCCACAGAGTGGCACACAGCTACAGTCAACCCACTCCACAAGGACGGATCCACTTTGGATCCCAGGAACTACCATCCCATCAGTCTGACGAGCCTGATCTGCAAGGATATGGAACGTATTATCATGGAACTTATAAATAAACAAAGACATTGGCAACCTTCAAACACTGGACCCCACCCAGTTTGGGTTCATGAAGGGCTGATCTTGCCTCCTGAACCTGACTGACTTCTTCAAATCAGTCTCCAGAGCAGTAGGCGAGGGTAAAATGGTTCACACAGCCTACTTGGACCTCGCCAAGGCTTTCGACACTATCCTCCACTCTGGAATCATAGATAAACTTAGTAAGCTGGGCATTAATCCCTACGTCACTCGATGGGTTGCAAACTGGCTTACTGACAGAACACACACTATAAAAGCAGCCGACTCCAAATCCAGCTCCAGACAAATGACAAGTGGTGCACCACAGCGTTCTGTCCTGGGACCACTCTTGTTTGGTATCTACTTCTCTGAAGTACAGGCCAACACTAAGGAACTCTGGATTATAAAGTTTGTAGATAACTGCAAGCTGGGGAGCCATTATTGAATCTCCAAATGATGTGAATACAGTACAAAAGGGCCTTACCAAAACAGATGCCTGGTGCCAGAGCCATGGGCTCAAGCTAAATGCCAAAAAATGCACAACTGTCCCCTTTGGGAAAAAACACATACCTGTGAACTACCACATAGGTGGCAGTACACTAAACACCGAAAGTGTGATGAGACCTAGGGACACAGCTGGACAGTGGTCTCACCTTTAATAACCACATAGCCACAACAGTTAGAAAATCCTTCTACGTGGCACACCTCATCACTAAGGGCTTTTCATCCAGAAAAAAAGGAGGTCATAGTCCCTCTGTACTCATCCCTCGTTAGACCCATTACGGAATACAATGCCCAGTTTGGTATGTACCTCACAAGACATCTGCAACAACTAGAAAGGCCGCAGAAATACCTCACAAAAAGAATCACAGGTCTAAAGCAGATGCCTTATGCTGACTGTCTAAAGAAACTCCAGCTATACTCGGTCACATATCGCCTACTCAGAAGCGATCTCAGCCTAACATACAATGCCATGTCAAAGCCAGAGTTGTTGGACATGCTACATTTAAAGAAATTCCAATGCCTCATAGCCACACGCTCTAGTGATCTTAACCTTGTCATCACAATGAATAGAACATGCTGGAGGGATAGGTTCCTGACCCAGAGACTCCCCATACTCTGGAAAAGGCTGCCCATACATGTCAGGCAGAGTGCCTCAATGGCCCTCTTCAAGAGGAACCTTGACGATTGGATGAGAGATAGGAAATTTACCCTGGTGATCACATCAGTAGCCCTGCTAGACAGGGGTTAAGGAAAGTAAATATTTGTGAGAAGCAACAGGCAGGGAATCGTTATGGCTAGGCCTGTATAGGCCCTAGGGCTGATAACCTAGTACCTACTTAAGAACCTAAGAGATGGCAAAGTATTTGTAGAAAAAGAATATTACATGCAGAAGGGAAGCAAATTTATCCCAGCAATCAGGGAATCTCGAGAGGGAGGTGCGAGATACAAGCTACTACATATTTAGATACAGAACAAGCTTAGGAGGAAATAAAGTTTATCCAAGAAACAGTGATGGAGCAAATAAAGGGGACTATAATTCTCATTCTTCTGATAATAAAGGTCATAGAGAAACTTTGCCAGTGAAACATTTTTGAATGTTCCAAAGTAAAATGCTTCACAGAAAGAAAGAAAAAAGAACAGGAGATGAGCAGAAGAATCAGGAGTACTTTGGACTTGAACCAGAGTCTGGTGTTGGAAGATGGAAGTGGACTTGAACCAGAGTCTGGTGTTGGAAGATGGAAGTGAACAGGAACAAGCCCAGCATCACTTGAAGTTACTAAATCCATCACTGGAGTTGCAAGAAAGGTGGCTGAGAAAGAATGGACTTTTGCTGACTTTTTATATTTGTCAATGGACTATAAATTATATACCACACTTTATGTCATTAATGTTTAGAGGGAGACAAAAAGGAAAACCGTAACCAAGTAAAACAATTTTTTGTTCTGATTAAATACAGGTCTAAAATATTTCATGATATAAACTGCATGTTGTACAGTAAAAGCAATTTTGTGTAGTGTGTAGACAGGGGTATTTTAAATGTGGGGGAGTCTTTTCAGTGACTACTTTAATATTTTTTTAAAATGTACATCAAAGTAAACAAGTACTTTTTAGCTGCAAGAAATACAGGTTTTACAGTATAACAAGATAAGAACTGTTAGGTAAAAGCAAGTTTAAGTTAATATGTTGTGATCTTTGGCTGCTGGGGGTGGGTGAAAGATTAAAATATGTTCTCTTATTTTACATGTGTAAATGTGAAGATTAGTGCCCTTGTCTTAAGCTATAAACAAGTGTCTTTTGCAAGCAAGTAGCCTTGAAAATAAGGCTAAATGACAAAAGCCAAAAACAAATTTAAGATTCTTGCATCTGCAGATATTAGCTTGTTTTTTTTTCATTAGCCAATGTTCTCAGTGGCAATCAAGCATCTTCAGCTGAAGGTAGTTGTACATTCTACTCTGAGTGAAATTTACAAAAATTAATTCATGCATCTCCAGATTTGTTAGCTGTTTTTTTTCTCATTGCTGACTACTTTTACATGGAGATGAGCAGTCTGCAGGTTCAAGCAATTAATCTTGAGAGTTCTGAGCAACCTTTGACAAGGGAAATACAAAATTTAAAGGTACAAAGGCAAGCAGTTCAGTAAAAAATAAAGTTGGAAATTATGGAAAGTGAATAAGAGATAGCAGCCTCCCTGGTAGCCTTAATACTTTAATGTATTTAATAGAAAAGTGCACAATTTAACAGCCAGTATACTTTTTCTTAGGGCACAAAGTTAATGTTTTCTAAAAGCATGCAAGCCACTTTTCACATCTGGGGGGAATGGAGATAAGAAAACAGACAACAATCAGTGTACATGGGGACACAAGGTGTAACATTTGTTTCGGCATGGATAACCTTAATTTTAGGTTAGGTAATGCCTGTTTGGGCAGCTTTCGATTAGAGGCAACTCTTCCTATATGGAGGATTAAACTTCATTTTCTAAACATCTACACAGTTTTGTGCATTTGTTCTATGTTAATAGGGGACAGGCGTATTCTGAAAATGTATTTAGCTTTTTGTAGGAGAACTTTCATTAAAAGTCTTGAAAAATGTGACACAGGTTCAAATGGAGATAAGGTCAGCCGGCAAAAACTGAGTGCATGTAAAACAAAAGTTGTAGATACACATTCAAAAAACTGTTGTGTATAATAGATGGGAATGATGGCTTTTTATCATAATGGCTATGTTACTGACATTATCTTGGAATGTAAATGGCCTTACAGCTGTAGATAAAAGGAAAGAATAATGAATTATATTAAGATATGCAGAGTGCAGGAATGGCAGATGTGTTGCCAAAATTGACAGATACGGATCAATGTGGTTTTATGGAAGGCAGGCAAGCCATTGACCACATTAACAGAACAATGACAATCCAGAGGGAAGCAGATCATAAGAAAAAAATACCACTGTTGTTGGTGGGTCTAGACGCAGAGAAAACATTTAACAGAGTAATCTGGGATTTTATGAGTAGGGCAATGGAATCATTTGCATTCCCTGATACAATAATAAAGTTAATTAGGAGGATATATGAGGGATCAGAGACAAAAATTAAGGTGGGAGGGTTCCTCTCTGATAAGTTGTGTCTAAACAGAGGAACCCGTCAGGGGTGTCCTCTTTCCCCTTTGCTATTTGCAGTATATTTACAGCCATTTGGCAAAGAAAACATGGGACTGAGAAATTTAAGAATATAGTTGGTAAGGTAATCATAAAAAGTTGGCTTTATATGCAGATTATATTACTCTAGCTATACCTGATAAAAACCAAAAAAGGACATCTCAGTGTTGTGGAACATTCTGAGACAGTTTCATGTCCTTTTGGATATAAAATTAATGAAGACAACACAAAGGGCAAAGATGTATCCTATGCACCCACATGTGAAGTGTTTCAGCAATACCTATATTTACGGAGACATGTTAACATGAAGTACTTAGGAGTATGGTATTAAAAAAGGATTCTGTTATGGCAGCCAAGTATATGTGGGAAGAGACTCAACATAAGATAATATAAAAATTCAGATGCTGGAAACTTTTGTTTAGGGATATGGATACCAAGATACAAGCAGTGAAAATATTTTTAGTTCCTTTAGTTCTATATACAGCTCAAGCATATTTTTTATCACCCAGAAGAGAAATTTTAAATAGCAATTAAGAAAGAGTTGAAGGAATATATCTGGGAGGGGAAGAGGGCAAGGGTAAAAGTGGGATAAGCTGAACATTCCCACAGAACAAGGTGGTAAACCAACTGCATTTTATGCAGTGAATACTGTAACAGAGATAAAATAACTAAAAGTGGGATCTTTAGAAAAAGTACAGTTTTGTACCTACCATAAATGTAGATGTTCGAAGATCCACATTGCTGCAGTCATAACTTATGGGTAGTCCGCTGTCCTCGGTCAGCCCGAATACCAAAGTATAAGGCTGACGTCGGTCATGGGCGCCCAGATCTGACGTCAGAGCGTCAAGGTATTAAAGCACATGACCAACGTCATTTCCTCAGTCTTTTCTTGCCCCAGATGTCAGAAGGCCCTAAAAATAAAGGCCACAGCCAAAAATAGAACTCCCTAAAACCATGTACAAAAAACAGCTACAACCCAAATCATGCCACCACTCCAAACTACAGAGGGGAAGGAGGGAGGGTAAATTGGACTGCAGCAATGTGGATCTTCGAACATCTACATTTATGGTAGGTACAAAACTGTACTATGTTCTTCATCTCACATTGCTGCAGTCATAACTTATGGGTAGAATCCCAAAGCAGAGGTAAAGGGAGGCTGGCAAAATCATAAAGCATTGGGGGCTGCCAAAATGCCCTGTAAGATTGCAGTGGCAAATCCAGCCCTAGATTTGGAATAAAGAGGAAGATGGTAATGTTTAGAAAAAGTGTGCACTGAACTCCAAGTAGCCACTTCCAAAATATCTTTAGTAGCTACCCCCCTTAAAAAAGCAGTAGAAGTGGCAGTAGCCCTAGTGGAGTGAGGCCTGATGCCAGCTGGAATCTCCTTACCATGATGAGAATAACAAAAAGCAATACAAAGGCCAATCCACTTAGAAATAGTTTGTTTTGAAACAGGTTTCCCCTGAGAACCCAAAGCAAAAGAAACAAACAACTGCTGAGACTGTCTGAACCCTTTAGTCTTGCTCAAATAATAACGCAACTGCCTGTGAATATCCAAAGTGTGCAAAATTTTCTCCCCTTATTTTGGGGATCTGCATAAAAAGTAGGCAAATGAATAGATTGGTTCAAGGCCACATTCGAAACCACTTTAGGCATAAAAGTAGGGTTAGTACGCAGAGATACCCTGTCCTTATGAAAAATTAGGAAGGGCTCAACTGCCATTAGAGCCTGCAATTCAGAAACCCTTCTAGCAGACGTAATGGCCAACAAAAAAGCAGTCTTCCAAGACAAAAACTTTAACTCAGCCGTAGCTGCAGGTTCAAAAGGAGGTAAAGTAAGTTTTTCCAACACAAAATTGAAATCCCAAGCAGGAGTAGGAGCTCTACGCGGGGGTCTTAAGTTCTTTGCCCCTCTAAGGAACTGCTTAAACAAAGGATGAGAGAATAATGGTGGGTCACAGTCATAGTGAGCAGAAATGGCTGCAGCATGAACTTTTATAGAGGAGAAAGACAAACCCTTGTCCAATAATTCTGTAAGATATTGAAGAGAAACACTCAAATCAGGCCTGGAAACATCAAAGCTCTTTGCTTTGCTCCAAATAAAAAATCTCCTCCATTTATCAGCATAAACTTTCCTTGTACTAGGCCTCCTGGCCTCCAAAATAACATTCAAAACTTGTTGAGGAAGCTGCGACCCTCCAGGTTCTAGAACAGAATATGCCAGGCTGTTAGATGCAGGGACTGAATCCTGACATTGAGGAAATGATTGCCCTCCTGAGTCAAAAGGTGTGGAATCAAAGGCAAAGGATAAGGAGGTTCCCGTACTAAACTCCTCAGCAGAGGGTACCAGTGCTGTCGAGGCCAGTCTGGAGCTATTAGAATCATGGAGGGCTTGTTTTGCCTGACCTTCAAGAGAACCTTTGGAAGAAGAGGCAGAGGCGGAAAGGCATAAACGTGAAGATTGCTCCAACTGAATGATAGAGCATCCACTTTCCAAGCTGTGGGATGAAACATCTTTGTGCAAAACTTTGGCACCTGGAAATTTAGTGGAGAAGCGAACAGATCTATGTCTGGAGTCCCCCATATCATTGTCAACTGTCGAAATACATGAGGATCCAATTTCCACTCGTGGGGATCCACTATCCGTCTGCTCAAAACATCTGCTAAGGAGTTCTGTGCTCCTGGCAGAAACCTTGCTTGAAGAGTGAGTTGCAAACTGAGAGCAGTCTCCCACAAAATCATAGCTTGCCTGCAAAGAGGGTACGAATGGGTTCCCCTTGCTTGTTGATGTACCACATGACAGTTGTGTTGTCTGTTTGAATCAACACCTGCCCTGGGAGAAGTAAATCCTTGAAAGCCATCAATGCAAACTGGACTGCTAACATTTCCTTCAAGTTGATATGTAAATGTTGAAGTCTGGCAGGCCACGTGTCTTGCACCCATTTTCCATTGAGGTGTGCTCCCCAAGCCTTGTCCGAGGCATCCGTCGTTAAAATCTGACTCGCCTCTGGTCGGGTCACAGAGAGTCCCTTGTTTAGGTGACATTCCTGAGCCCACCACAAAAATTCCTTTTGAATGCAAGGTATTATTTGAATGACAGTGTCCAGATCTTGGCAGTGTTGTGTCCATACATTTTTGAGATACCATTGTAGCTTCCTCATATGCAGTTTGGCATTGGGAAGCACCAGAATACAAGATGCCATGAACCCCAAGGCTTGAAGGACTGTCCTTGCAGTCAGCCTGGACCGTAGAGACAACTGATGGAAGTAAATTGTAAGATTCTTTTGCTTTTCCGGGGTCAAAAAGGCCATCTGGGAAGCTGTATTCAGTCTCACACCCAGAAAGCACATTTCCTGAGAGGGTACTAGACTGGACTTTGTTTCGTTCACAGAATACCCTAGGCACCTTAACACTGTCATAACATACTGTAGATGGTGAAGAAGCTCGTGCTTGTCTTGAGCAAGAATCAGGCAATCGTCCAAATAAGGATAAATTTGTATTCCTCTTAACCTGAAGAAGGCTATCACTGGAGCCAGAACTTTTGTGAATACCCTAGGCAGTAGATAAGCCAAAGGGCAATGCAGAGAACTGATAATGTAAAGTCCCAGCCGAAGCGCAGGAATCTCCTGCAACTGAGCCTGATAGGAACATGAAGATAAGCCTCTTTGAGATCCAGAGTTACCATCCAGTGATCTTTGCCCAACAGAGGCAGAAGTTGTTGCAACGTCAACATTTTGAATTTTGGAATGTCCAGATATGTGTTGAGGATAGATAAATCCAAGATTGGTCTCCAAGTGTTTCCTTTCTTTGGTACAAGAAATAGGCGAGAGTAAAATCCGAGGCCCACTTCTGACTGAGGGACCTCCTGTATAGCCCCAATTTGAAGAAGCAAAGAAATCTGTTTGTGAGCCTCTACCCTTTGCTGAGGAGGAACGTCTGGCATGCCTTTGAAAGGAGGCAATGTGTGGAAATAAAACTTGCAGCCTCGGTCTATAATGTCCAACACCCATTTGTCCTGGGTGACTAGAAACCAATTTTGCTTGAAGAGTGCCAACTTTCCTCCCAAAGGAGCTGCCAGACAGGAAGGATCTGGCAGCTGGAGATGCAGGTCATTGGGCCTGTTTACGAAAGGACTGGCCCCTGCCCTCACCTGTAGATTGTGCTGGTGAACTCCACGGCCTAGGCCTGAAAGAACTCTGAGCTCTGCCCCTACCACGCCTAGATCTAACCCTAGACTGTGAATCAGAAGAAGGGTAAGTCCAACCCTTAGCAGGCCAGTTCCTGCTAAACTTAGGGGGCTGCACCTGCAAAAAATCTTTAACAGTCTGCATAGACTTAGCCTTGTCTTCCATTTTTTCAAGACAGACTCCACAGGAAAACCAAACAAAACTTCAGACTGCAAAGGAGCATCTAAAATCCTAGCTTTAACATGCTCTGACAAATTCTGATCCCTAAGCCAGGCGTGCCTGCGAATAACTGAACCAGTGGCAGCCACCCTGGAAGAAGCCTGCAAAGCATCAAAACCACACTGCAAAGCATGCTTACCCACCTGATCAGAGGCATGTACCAAATCCTGTAATTCCTTACACCCTATGCCCTCTGCCAAAGCATCCACTTTAGATTTTAACTGAGTAAGGAGAAAATTCTGGTACTTCAACATATGAAACTGGTAATTCAAAGCCCTCATTGCTAGAGTGGAAGAAGTATACACTTTCTTACCCCACCTTTCCAAAGCTCTAGCATCCTTATCCAAAGGAACTGGATTCTTCACAATAGAAGCCCTGACCCCCTTAGGTCCCTGGCTAATAGTTTCTGGGTCGGCCCTAGGGCTCTTGTACAGATATTTATGAGCCTCAGGCACTCTGTAATACCTATCTGGCTTAACTGGCGCAGGAGGCAAAGAATCTGGATTAAGGGAAGCCTCAGAGAAAACGTCTTGAACAACATCCAAAACAGGAGGTATAGCCAAGGGCCTATGCTGTGGTAAAAACAAAAATTCCCTAAGCCTCTTCCTGGAATCTGAGAAATCCTGACCTTCCCATTTAAAATGCTCCCTCATGGAATGCAGGGTTTCTGAAAAAGAAAAATCCTCTGGAGGAGAAGCAGAAGGAGTGGAATCCTCTGCGTCTGATTCAGAATAAGGAGGAAAACCCTGAATGTCTTCAGCCGAAGACTCTGAGTAATCTGAAGCCTGCTCCAAACTTTCCATTTCTGGCTCCACCCTAGGCCTCTTATCAGGAGGGGGCATAGAACCCCTGATTAAAGTAATTAAATCTTCTGCCATTTTAAGCATGTGTTTCTTAGGCACAGAACCTGCAGAACTAGGACTGACACCTGTGGTAGACAAACCAGGCCTGCCTTTGGAAGGTACCTTAGAGACAGAAGGAGAAGGCCTAACCACCTTAGGCAAGGAAGGGAGAACAGTAACCTGAGAGGCCCCCTCAGCTTGACCTGACTCCTGAGAGGCCACATCTTGCAAAACCAACGTCTCCCCCTGAGAGTCAGTTGAAACTTCGGCCGGATCAACCGAATCCACCGTAATGTCTAAAGCACCGTCGTCCGGAACGGACGAGTCATCTTGCTTGGACTGTAAAGATGCGAATGCGAATCACAATCCCAGCAATACCTCCAAAGATCCTCACCACTAAGGCACAAAAGCAGGAACAACGTCAGGAACACAAAGATGAGGACCACCACGATAATGCAGCCAAACACAAAATCTTCTTTATTTGTTACAGAACAGGAGAGATGAGCGCTTTCACGTACAAAACAGTACGCTTCTTCAGATCTATTCTCTTATGTCTAAAGCAAAGCTTATATAGTGCTTCTCATTAACTTAATTGCTATACTCATTAAGCAATTAATCAATTATCATTTTAATTGATGCTTTAAAACAAAAAGCTGTGCTTTAAATAGTGACTGTTACTGAAATTACACTAACAAGCAACTAAGAACAAAACACTTCATCATTTCTAAATAGAAAAACATATCGTATATATATCTATAAAGACTCATTCTAAAACATATATTTGCAATGCATTTTAAAAACAATCCATATTAGTGTAATACTATATAGAAACATATATAACATAAAAACTCATAAAATATATGTATAAAAACTCTTTTCCAGAGACATATAAGAGTATATAGTACATATATAAAAAAAATATATATATATATATATATATATATATATATATATATATATATACATAATTAAATGAGCGAAAAAACATATATATATATATATATATATATATATATATATATATATATATATATAGCTAAGCTCATAGCAGTATAGATTCTTTTCATTTATTCTATTAGTATTAAATGCAAAGAACAAAAGAAACTCAACTGCTATTATATATTACAATCATGAACCATGTATATTTTGTCGTTATAAAGCACTCTATGTGTAGTTAGGGAATATGTATCACTTTACCAGAAAGGCTCATCCAGACTCTGCTACACTTTGCTGTGAAGGAAAGGTTAGTTTGCTGTTATTTTTTGTATTTCTGTATTGCCTTTCTATGTTTTGAATACTGTAGTTTGTTTTCTTTACCTTGTGTTTTGCTTGCATTCTGTTTAACAGCATATTAAAACTTCAAAAGAGACCACAGCTCTCTCTGTTCTGAGTCAGGCAGAATTTTATAAGAACTGATTAATTAAGGACTCATTCATAAGACAGAAAAGGTCACTTAAGGTTAATCACTTGTTAACAGAGGGGGTGGAGCTAGGAACTAAAATTTCTATTTAAGGAGTAAACTAAAACATTTCAGAGCTTTACCAGAAAGGCTCATCCAGACTCTGCTACACTTTGCTGTGAAGGAAAGGTTAGTTTGCTGTTATTTTTTGTATTTCTGTATTGCCTTTCTATGTTTTGAATACTGTAGTTTGTTTTCTTTACCTTGTGTTTTGCTTGCAATCTGTTTAACAGCATATTAAAACTTCAAAAGAGACCACAGCTCTCTCTGTTCTGAGTCAGGCAGAATTTTATAAGAACTGATTAATTAAGGACTCATTCATAAGACAGAAAAGGTCACTTAAGGTTAATCACTTGTTAACAGAGGGGGTGGAGCTAGGAACTAAAATTTCTATTTAAGGAGTAAACTAAAACATTTCAGAGCTTTACCAGAAAGGCTCATCCAGACTCTGCTACACTTTGCTGTGAAGGAAAGGTTAGTTTGCTGTTATTTTTTTGTATTTCTGTATTGCCTTTCTATGTTTTGAATACTGTAGTTTGTTTTCTTTACCTTGTGTTTTGCTTGCATTCTGTTTAACAGCATATTAAAACTTCTAAAGAGACCACAGCTCTCTCTGTTCTGAGTCAGGCAGAATTTTTCCCTCCCTCCCACTCATTTAAGTTGTCTTGTTAAATACCACTGTCTTTCTAGTTGCCCGCCTCTTATGTTAATCTGACCATATATCTCATTTCTCTCTACTTTCACTGGCTTATGTGAGTAATCACAAAACCATCACTTTTGAAATCCCACCCCTTCAATTATTTAAATTTATTGGCCATCCTACAGTATTTCATAGTACCAAAATACAAAAGTAACCACCCCTTTCAGTCCATCTTGCTGTTTTAAAAATAGTAACTCTCCACTAAACCTTAACTTTTTAAACAGGTAAAACTCAAGTTACCTACTTTCATATCTAACTTCTCTAGTGCACACTGCAGAGTGCATTCTTTTCAATCTTACCTTTAAGCATCCCTGTTACTAGCACTTTCTCTAATACCTAAAAAGATCATCTCTGCTTGCTCCAAGTAGACTTTTCTCTATCTGTTAAACCTAGCACTTGCTCCTACAGTACTTATTACCTTGATACGGCACTCTTATAGATAGCACCCCAAAAGGCAAACCCCATTTCTCGGTCACTCACGTCCCCGGAATCTCTTTTAAAGTTTTTTGTCTAGTCCTTCTAGCATGTCGAGGATCAGTTGCTAGTGTCCTCTCCTGCTCAGCTGGTGAACCTGGGAATATTGAGGCAATGTTACAATTGCCTCATGTACACTGAACAACCCTCTCCTCCTCCCACAAAACACAAATACATGCGAGAGATGCAACTATACGGCCAAACTGGAGGCTGAGCTCTCTCAACATAGAACTGGCAAGACCAGTCAGGAGGAGAAGGTTACCACACACACTATAGACCCAGTCTCACATAGTACCATCACAACCTCAAATCATACACATAAACACACAAAGACATACTCGGCTCTGATCAAAATCTACCAAAACAGCAGAGGCCACCAAAGCAGACACCCAAACAACCACCACCTCAGAACACAACACCTGCAACACATAGACCTCACAGTCAGAGTGTCAAACAGTCACAGCCCTTAAGGCCAAACACAATGCCAGACACACTAGTCATTGGTGACTCCATAGTCAGACACACTGGCGTCCTGCTCACCAGACTGAGTAAGGAGAAGGTCACAGTAAGCTGCCTGTCGGGCGCTAGAATCCGCCACATAACGCAAGCACTCAGGTCTCTCAACAGCAGGTACAAATATGACTCAGTCATTGTCCACGCTGGTGTAAACGACCTGAGGCGTACCTCCTTGGACTACATGAAAAGAGACATTGAGGAGCTCTCTGATTATGTAGCCCAGGCAGGTATGACCCTGACCTTGAGCAGTATCCTACCTTCACCAAGAATGATGCCACAATACAGAGATAAGATGATCAGCTTTAACAATTGGCTTAAACTCTGGTGTCATTCAAAGGGGACAATGTCTGTCTGCCTGGGATGACATGCTGGACAAGCCACGCTGCTTGCAAGGGACGGCTTGCACCTGTCACCCTGGGATTCGGATATTGGCAAAGGCTCTTGCCACCCCCATAGTGCCTTTTTTAGGCAAGGCTCAAATTCTAAACCTACCACCCTAGAACACAAAAAAGGAAAAAAACTAAGGGTAATGCTGCTCAATGCCAGAAGTCTAAATCTCAAAATGCACGACTTTTCGAGGCCCTTCTCAGTATGGAGAACATCGATGTCTGTGCAGTGACAGAAACCTGGTTCAAGGCTCCTGAGAGCACCCCAGCACTATCAGGTTTTACCTCTTATCATGCGTTCCGGCCCCAAAATCCGGACAATACCAAGAAAGGAGGGTATCCATATTCATCAAAGACACCCACACCTCAAGACTGGTGGCAATGCGATGCATCGGAGACCATCCAGGTGCAATTAACCATAGGCAAGACTGCTCTGCAAATTGTAGCATGTTACAGGCAACCCTCACAAACTCAGGAACCTCACATGGCCATCCTGAAAACACTAGAGGGATAAATGTATCACCAAACACCATCATACTAGGTGACTTCAATTACCCTAATATAGACTGGGAACACTACTCAAGCCCAAACACCTAGCCCAAAAGTTCCTGGAATTCATAAACTCAAATGCCATGGAACAACTAGTCACCATCCCACAAGAGGAGAAAACATACTTGATCTCATCATCACGAACATGGGAGCACAATGTTCAACACCGGAAGTATACCCCTCACTGGTGAGATCAGATCACAAACTAATCTCGCTGGAGGTCCTCTTCCCACCCCACCTGAAATAAAAAGACCACAGTAAAGAACTTCTCGAAAGCCGACTTCACACTTCTAAAGACTAGTGTGGTCTCCTTTAAGGCCCCGAGCCGATGGAAAACAGTACTCAAGCAGCTGAATCACTTACAAATGCCTTCTACCAGCACCTGCAGGACTGCATGGATAAGGCAATCCCAAGCAAAACAAAGACTCTTTGTACCAAAGGCAAGCGTCCACTCTGGTGGACCCCAGCCATAAACAAACTCTACAACAAAAGGAGGAAGCTACTACAAGATAGAGCAAAATCCTTAAAAGGTAAGACACCCTTGATCACTATAAGTAAAAACTAAGAGCTCTCATAAAATCATCCAAAGCAAATTTTGAGAGAAAAATAGCTAAAGACTCAAAAGACAATCATAAGGCCTTCTTTAGCTATGTTAGAAACCTGGGAGGAAACTCCCAGATATGCTCAGAACTAGTTCAAAATGATGTGAAGATTACTGATCCTACAGACATTGCCAACATACTGGCTGACAGGTTCAGTGCAAACTTCTCCCCTCCCCACAAAGGAGAGATATCTATACCAAGCGATTGCAGCCCCCAAACATCTCCAACACCCAAGTGAGAACTGCTCTCTCCAAAGCAAAAAACACAGCATCCATGGGACCTGATGGTGTCCCCGGCTGTGTGCTCCACGAACTCAACGAGGAATTAAACCCACAGCTAGGACAGCTGTTTAATCATAGTCTTACCTCTGGATCATTACCCAGGAGTGGCGCACTGCAACTGTGGTCCCACTTCACAAAGGCGGTGCCTCCACCGACCCTGGAAATTACCGGCCCATTAGCTTGACAAGCCTTATCTGCAAAGCCATGGAGAGGATCATAATGGACCTCATAAATAAAGACATAGGAATTTGCAGACTTTGGATCCATCCCAGTTTGGCTTTGTCAAAGGCAGATCATGCCTTCTAAACTTGGTTGACTTTTTGAAACAGTCACCAAAGCCATTGATGAGGAAAGGCAGTCCATACAGCCTACCTCGATCTGGCGAAGGCCTTTGATACAATACCCCACTCGGGTATCATTGAAAAACTCATCAGCTTAAATGTTAACCCATACATCACAAGATGGGTTGCAAACTGGCTGAGTGACAGAACCCACAGGGTCAGAGTTGCTGGCGCCATGTCAGACTCAAAGCCTGTCACAAGTGGTGTACCACAGGGCTCAGTCCTGGGCCCACTCTTGTTTGGCATCTACTTTTCAGTACAAGCAAACACAGGAGGGTTATGGCTGACAAAGTTTGCAGATGACTGCAAACTTGGCCATAGTAGAAAACACATCTGACACAGATATCCTTCAGAAGGGTCTCACAGAAGCGGATAACTGGTGCCAGAGCCATGGCCTAAAGTTAAATGCCAAAAATGCATAGTCATACCCTTCGGGAAAAACAAGGTTACCCTAGCTACCAAATAGGTGGCAATCCACTGAGTACAGAAGAAGTTATCAGGGACCTGGGGACCCAGGTTGACAGTAGTCTGTCATTCGACACCCATGTAGCTAAAGTAGTTAGGAAGACCTTCTACATTGCCCACCTTATCATGAAGGGATTCTCATCTAGATCAAGGGAGGTCATAGTCTCCCTATACTCATCACTCATCAGACCAATGATTGAGTACAATGCCCCAATGTATCTGACCCGACACTTGCAGCAGCTGGAGAGGCCACAAAGTTCCTCACCAAAAGGATAAAGGGTCTCAAACATCTGTCCTATGCTGCCCGACTGAAAGAACTCCAGCTCTATTCAGTCGCTTACCGCTTGCTCAGAGGTGACCTTTGCCTAACATACAAGGCCATGTCAAACCCAGATTTGATGAATATGCTTCACCTCAAAAATCTAGATCCATCAGAGCCACAAGGGGCGGAGACTTAAACCTCGACACGGCTATTAATAGGACATGCTGGAGGGATAGATTCATCACCCAAAGACTCCCTATGCTGTGGAATAAAATCCCGGTATATGTGAGGCAGAGCACCTCGCTGGCCTTGTTCAAGAGAAATCTTGACCAATGGATGGGAGATCGCAGATATACCCCAGGGATTACCTCAGTGTCACTGCTCAACAGAGGCACAGCAAAATAATGGGTATAGTTCCCCATACTAAAGGGGTGGCGTAAGCCACAAAACTATGGGCTAGGCTTGTAAATGCCCTCGGGCAGATAGCCTAGTATGAACCTATGAACCTATGAACCTATGAACTGTTGGATCATGTAAACTGTGAACAACAAAACACACTGTTTATGCTGGACTCTGATTTTAATTTCCCCTAGCCAAATTGTAAAAGATTTAACTTTGCGCTTCTTCGCGGTAGCGGGCGTCGGAGGATCCGATGGCATATTGTAATTACACCGCTTACCAAAGACCAGCCTAGCACAATCTAACCTACGCTTAATGGTGCGCTTATTAAATCTAGCACAAAAGCGACACCCTACTACGTCGTGCTCAGGTCCCAAGCAAGGAATACAAAGAGAGTGGTAATCTCTATGCGGTATTTGTTTCCCACAAGAAATACAATTATTCACTTTTTCTGACATCCGGAAGTAACTGAGGCAAGAAAAAACAAAAAGATTCCCCAACGGGGAACTTAGCCCAACTTGGTTTCGGTCTGAAACTCAGAATACGAAAATTTCACGCTGCTTCTGCTTCGGACCATGCGGCAAAAAAGACTGAGGAAATGACGTTGGTCATGCGCTTTAATACCTTGACGCTCTGACATCAGATCTGGGCGCCCATGACCGACGTCAGCCTTATACTTTGGTATTCGGGCCGACCGAGGACAGCGGACTACCCATAAGTTACGACTGCAGCAATGTGAGATGAAGAACATCAATACAAACAAATTATACAGAAAATGGGAATTTTGGGAAAATACATGCAAAATACTGTTTTAAAGGATTGAGGTTTAAGGGGAATGCAGGAATTGAGCAATTTATGGAAGGTTAGGTTGATAACTGTATAAAAAATGTATGTGATGCAACTGTGAACATGTTAACATGGCTTCTTTTCTTTTATGTAAGTGTATGGTTGTCAGTGTCTGAAGTAAAAATTCAATAAAGGTGTTAAAGAAACACAGAAAGCAAATAATCATCAGCTACTTTTCTTTCCATTAATCGTATTAAATTAATTTACAACACAAACCGCTAGATTCAGTAACAATGTATTTGAAGGAACATTATTGTTAGTATACTGCATTACATATTAAAATCTGACAGGTGTATTAATTAATCTATAGTCGTGTCACATTTAGGATTACAACCATAAATGATGGACCACTGAATTACAGACTTGGCCTCCAATAAAAAAAAAATCTGACCTAGAACTACAGATCCTTTTAACCAGCAGTAACTTACTATGTGATGAAGATGACCATACATTTTCAAGGAGATGACTAGATGTAGACAAATGAATACTGCAGGTAGTAGTATTTGCATACAACTTAAAAGTAATCTGCTTTCTAGGTACACTTGTTAAGGTAAGGTCCAGAAAAGCAGTTTCATACTGTTGAACATTATAAATAAATGAAAGTCTGAACCTATTATCATGCAGTTTCAGATCCTGAAAAAATGATACTGAATAAACCATTACTTATGTTATTTACTTCATTTCTTTACCAGGAAAGTCTGCCTGGATAAACAAGCTCCTTTCCAGAGAAGATCCAGGCAAAAAAGTTCCATGAGAAATAACAGTAGTGTATGGGCACATACAGAATACTCCAGTAACAATTATCAGCATTACATACAAAGTAACAATGAATACAGCAGATAGTTATGAAATAAACAAGTACATTTTGCAGCAAAGTAATCACTGGGCACAATTACGTACAAGTACATTAGGTCAGATATAATTATATGCACTTTATCATAAGAAGAGCAGAAGGCAAAAAAAGAGAGAGAGGAGAAAGTCACTGACATTTGAGTGCACATAGGAGAGAGAGAGTTTAGGAATAATTTAGCCTGGAGAATAGCAGGAGGATAGACAGGAGACGAGCATGAACAGTTTCAATTTATCTTCAAAGATATGTATGTGGTTGACTTCCAATATGGCTGCACATAGAGTAACACCATAATTCTAGCTCTCCCAGTGTGAAAACTCAGAAGAGAAAGCCAGTGGACTTATATTTCTGGGTGAATTTTCAGTAACTGGCTATTAAGTGCACTGCCTGGATGCCAGGTAAAAGAAATACAGAGGACCTGAAAGAAAATCGGCTACAAAAGGTGAGGAGAAACAGACTGGGAAAAGTACTGCAGCTGTTTAGCAAAAATCAGTGCAATCTCCAGACATTACTTCCAGTAACCTAGAGGAAAATGTAAGACAACTGCACACAGACCTGATTAAAATAAACACTGATTGAGTATATCAACTCAAATAACAAAAGTCTTGAAACAATGGAAGAGACTTTAAACAGATATTCAGATAAGATGATAAAACAGCAAAATCAGAGGTTGAAATAAAGAAAAGGCTGGCTGAATATGAGACTGCTCAATAAGAGATATTTCAAAACATAATAGAATTAGACAACAGAGGACGCAGGTAAAAACTAAGATTTTCTGCTATACCAGCGAACCTGGAAGGTACAGACTGTATTAATTTTAGGAAAGCACAAATAAGCAACTGGACTGGTATTCCACACCAGGAGCTGTTAACTGAAAGGGCACATCATGTGTATGCTCCAAACCTGGCTATGAGAAAGCAACCTACACCTTTAATAGTAAAGATGAAATCTTACCAGCAGAAGGAGTTGATTTGGGGGGAAAATTGTGCCAGAAGACAAAGATTACTCAATGCACACCACATGGAAAAGGAGTAAACTTATTCCACTGTTCAGGGAATGTCAAGAGGTAGGTGTGAGATTCAAACTGCTGTATCCTGGCGGGACAAAAATATTTTTTGCAGTACATGCTAAGGAGGAAATACAAAAAGTTGTCCAACAAAAAGTGAGCTGTGAAACAGAAGGAGATTCTGCTTCTTGTTCTTCTGGTATTAATGACCACAGAGACACTGTGCCAATGAATCCTTTTTCTGTGGTTCAATGGAAAATGCTTGAAAGAAGGAAAAAAGCACAAAAGTTGACTAGAAGAATCAAGGATACACTGGAAGTGAAGAATAGACAGGATTTAGCAGTTGGAGATTAACAAGAATAATCAATTCCAAGCTGAGACATTACTCAAAACAACTTCAATAAAACTGTAAAAAATAAAGCTAAAAACAACTTTTAAAACTACAACACACTCATAGATAAAAGATAAGCATTTTCATCTGAATAAATTGAGACGTCATCAGATGAAAACAACTGATCACAAATTGTTTACTGTTTTGGAGAAGGTGGACACTGACTCAAGGGGTGGCCCATGGGCAACACTACTCTAACATCGGGAGTTATGGTGGCAATTTTTTTTTAATGCCACTGTGCCACCCGGCCTTAACGACATCATCTCTATAGTTAGGCTTCTTAAACTGAAGGCTTACAACAGACAATTTTAATTAGTTTATGGACATCCTAGTATTTGTGTGTTCCTGTTAATTATACTCAATCTTTATAGATATATATATATATATATATATATATATATACATATTCTTTTCTTGCGCTTTTTTGTATTTTATATTGCGTACTTGCACTTTATATAGTGACACACATTAATTTGGTCCATTTATCATTAATTCAGCATGGAATGAACTTTCAGTATTTGAATATAGAGTAATATTGTTTTAACGGAATGGTTGGAATATACAGTTTTCTTAGAATCATGCTGCTTTAAGAATTTTAGCTCCAAATTCAAAAATGAGGGATGAATACAAGAAAGGGTCATATGACCAGTTATTTTTATCTGAAGTCTCAGTTTATTCAGAGACAAAACCACTTAACTTTTATTTTATCTACGAGTGTGCTGTAATTTTAAACACTTTTTTAGCTTTATTTTTTACAGTTTAATGAAAGTTGTTCACGTAATATCTCAGTTTGGAATTGGTTGGTATGTTTTCTTCTGGTTTTGAAAGAACGGGAATTATATCAGTAAATTGAACATTGACAAATGTGGGATTACAAAGCAATAATTATATTTGTGAAACATGAAAAACAAGAAAATCTGGAAATATTGGACTTGTTAAACTGTAGGGGACTCTAAAACATATGCCCTACTTCATCTCATTAATATTTTAAAAATACTTAAGCGAGGGGAAGAGGAGAAAGTTAACTGTAAGTAAATAATTTTTCTTAAAAGTAATATTTTTACAGTGCATGATTCTCTTTGCATGCTATAAAGTTTTCTCAGTTACTATTAATTGCAATAGAGATACTAATGTAAACAGGTGCTCCCATTTTTCCTCCCTTTTTCTCTCTTTTGACTTACTCAGGTTTAAGAAATGTGGGTACTGCAATGTAAAAACAAGAAGAAAAGTCTGGTGAGGAGCATGACAAAAGTTTATGTACTTTTTCTCATTCTTGCATAGGGGAATGCCTGGATTAAGACCCTTAGCTTGATCTAAGTGTTGAGAGAAAGCAAGTAAATGAAAAAGAACACTGACTACAATAAACCATTTTTCGAGCAAATAAACATATGCATAGTAGCAACTCTGTATCTATTAACTAATCTGCACGGGTAAATGATTTGTTTAGTTAAAAGCATTCTGTAGAGTCTCCTTGCTCCTTTATCTGTTTAAAAACTTACATTTTGTGGCTCGCTGCTGTCATAAAGATTTCTGTAGTGTTTACTGTCTAAAAGAGTGTAGGCTAATAGCTTTAGTATTGGTCCCCACCCTCCCTCCCTGTTGGTGTCTTGTTGTTATACTTGGTGGCTTTGCAGTTGCCCGCCCCTACTGTAAATATGATCTGGGACATCCTCCCAGTCTAGTGTCATCAGCTCATTCTACCTAATACAGAGAGAACATCTGAGAAGGCCTTCTGTTCCTCCTCTCTCCCTTTCTTATAGGTTCATAGGTTCATACTAGGCTATCTGCCCTAGGGCATTTATAAGCCTAGCCAGAGTATGTTTGGCTTTCGCCACCCATTTTAAATTAATTTTGCTATGCCCTTTTTCGAGGTTAGTATACTGTGCCTCTGTCTAATAGTGACACAGAAGTGATACCCGGGGTAAACCTATGATCTCCCATCCACTCATCAAGATTCCTCTTGAAGAGAGTCAATGAGGGACTCTGCCTAACCTGGACTGGGATTTTATTCCAGAGTGAAGGGAGCCTCTGGGTTATGAATCTGTCCCTCCAGCATGTCCTATTTATTTCAGTGCTGAGGTTCAAGTCTCTCGAGCGTGTAGCTCGATGGGATTTGGATTTCTTGAGGTGCAGCATGTCCCTTAATTCCGGGTTGGACATGGTCTTATACGTCAGGCACAGGTCACCTCTGAGCAGGCGGTATGCCACTGAGTAGAGCTGGAGTTTCTTTAACCGGGCAGCATATGGCATCTGTTTGAGCCCTTTGATGCCTGAATCTCCTTGTGTTCTGACTGTGCTTCTCAAACATTTTGGAAATGTAGAGTATATTTTAGTGCATTTATTAAAACTGTATTTGCGTTAATATTGCTACAACTCAAGTGCGCTAAGTTGCACTGCATCTGAATTGTGTTTTAGCTGCTTTTCTGTATATATATATATATATATATATATACACACACACACATATATATATATATATATATATATATATATATATATACATATATATATATATATATATATATATATATATATATATATATATATATAGAGACTAGCTACTTATTCTACTGTATTACTGCCTCAAATTGTTTTTCAGTTGTGCACTTGACTTGTTTACTTTAAAAAGTTTTAAATTGCTAATTTTGTAGAGTTTTAATTGGTTTAGGGCTACACACTCAAGTGCGTTAGCCTTTTCTGTGTTTATTTACTGTATTATTGCATTGTTTAGCCTGTTTTAACTAACAAAAAACAAATACTATCTTGTTTGCTCATTTCCCACCTTTCCTAGCTAATATAGACCAGATCCCAGGCTTTGCTTGTCTCAGGACTTTATTTTCTGTGTTCAGAGCAATCCAGACCTTGCTGTGGTAGAGGGAAGTCCTACTGCTTACCAGTGAAAGTGGTGAGCATTGTACTGCCTATCTAACACTAGAGGAGTGGTTTCCAGCTCCTAAATTGTAATTTTATTAGCCTTTTTGGGCCGATTTCTATCCCTTTCAACTTTCTGGCTTAAAAACGCGTGTTTGTGTATTTTCGCATCGTGCAGCACCAGGTGCCAGAAAGTCTGCTCTTCAAATTTTCCCTTAGAACTACATTGGTTTCTCAGTAGTAGCACTAAAATCTGAACCCCTGTGACTAGCACTTGCTCTAGAACCTGCTGGAAAGCACTAGGAAGCCTAAAACTGATACAAACACTCAACTCTCCTGGTCAATAAGGACAAATTAATCGTAGGCACTAAACAGCCTATAATTGCAAAGCATCTTGCAAAGGTAAGGGAAAACAGCTCTTGTACTTTACAAAAAAAAAAAAGCACCTAAACAGGCATGTCCAAGGGTCAGCTTCCGGTGATTTCTCCTGTCCACCTGGTGAATCTGGGCATACTGGGGCAATGCGGCAACTGCCTCATGTACAGAGATAACCCTCTCCTCCTACCACCCAACACAGAAACCTGTGAGAGATGCATTTACATAGTCAAACTGGAAACAAAGCTCTCTCCAGCCAAGATTGTGCTATAGAGTCCAGAGAAGAAGGTTAACACCTGCATTACACCTCAAGCAACACACAGCTCTTCAAAATCCACACCATCAACACCCACACATAGCAACACTAAACCCACATATGCGGAGGCTCTTAACATTAACCTGCCCAAGCAACAAGGACTTCTGAAGCTGAAACGCAAACAAACACCAGTCACAACCAAAGTGACACATAGCTCACAACACCAGTGTGCCACCCAACAACAGCCTCTAAGGCAAGACAATGTACCCAACACTTTAGTCATAGGTGACTCTATAGTCAGGTACACTGATTTCCCACTCACCAGGCTGAACAAGGAGAAAATTACAGTCAGCTGCCTGTCTGGTGCCAGGATCTGCCACATAACGCATGCACTCAAGTCACTCCACAACAAGTACAAATATGACTCGGTCATTGTCCATGTTGGAGTGAATGACTTGAGACTTACCTCCCTGGACTACATGAAAAGAGACCTGGAAGAGCTCTCGGATCATGTGGCCCAGGCAGGTATGGCCCTAGCCCTGAGTAGCATCCTGGCTTCGCCCAGAATGATACCACAGTAGAAGGACAAAATGATTGACTTCAACAATTGGCTAAGTTTCTGGTGTCATTCAAAGAGGATCCAGTATGTGTCTGCCTGGGACGACATGATCGACAAACCACGATGGGATTGGGATCAGTATATTTAATGCCATTCTGTTGTAGCTCAGAGCAGATCTGAGCATTGCCATTTAATTTCTTGACATAACTATAGAATGCCTTGGGGTAGTCTTTGGAATCTTTGGCAATTTATTTTTGTAACTAGCTTTTGAGGATTTTATGAGGGATCTCAGCTTCTTACTGAGGTTGGTAAGTGAGTTTTTTTGCTCTTTTTCTGCAACAGTTTCTTCCTTTTGTTGTATAGTTTGTTTGTGGCAGGGGACCACCAAATTGGCTATGCTTCTAGTGTCATTCAAAGGTGATCCAGTATTTGTCTGCCTGGGAAGAAATAATCGACAAACCACGATGCTTTGCCAGACATGGTCTGCACCAGTCACCCCTGGGATTCAGGTTACTGGCTAAAGCTGTTGCCACCCCTATAGTGCCTTTTTTAGGCAAGGTTCAAAGGACAAAACCACCACCGTAACCGATACAAGCATGCAAAATCTGAAGGTAATGCTACTCAATGCTAGAAGTCTAAACCTCAAAATGTCCTCTCTCGAGGCACTCCTAAAAATGGAGAACATCAATATCTGAGCTACAACAGAATGGCATTAAATATACTGATCCCAAGGATACTGCCACTATCCTGGCAGATCGATTTAGTGCCAACTTCACCCCCTCTCATCCCCTAAAGGGCCCATCTCAATACCAAAAAATTGCCAAATTCCGGTGATCATGGCCATACAGGTAGAAACTGCACTCTCCAAAGCTAAGAATACAGCATCCATGGGACCAGATAACATCACGGGCTGTGTACTACATGAAGTACAAAATGAATTGGCACCTCACCTAAGTGTCATGTTTAACCAAAGCCTCACCTCAGGCTTCGTGCTCACTGAGTGGCGCACAGCTACAGTTATCCCACTCCACAAGGGGGGATCCACCTTGGATCCCGGGAACTACCGTCCCACCAGTCTGACGAGCCTGATCTGCAAGGGCATGGAATGTATTATCATGGAACTTATAAACAAAGACATTGGCAACCTTCAAACACTGGACCCCACCCAGTTTGAGTTTGTGAAGGGCCGATCTAATCTCTCGAACCTGACTGACTTCTTCGAATCAGTCTCCAGAGCTGTGGACGAGGGTGAGGCAGTCCACACAGCCTATCTAGACCTCGCCAAGGCCTTCGACACCATCCCCCACTCTGGAATCATAGCTAAACTTACTAAGCTGGGCATAAATCCCTACGTCACTCGATGGGTTGCCAACTGGCTTACTGACAGAACCCAGACTGTAAAAGTAGCCGACTCCAAATCCAGCTCCAGACAAGTGGAGTACCTCAGGGTTCAGTCCTGGGACCGCTCTTGTTTGGCATCTACTTCTCTGAAGTACAGGCCAACACTAAGGGACTCTGGCTAACAAAGTTCGCAGATGACTGCAAACTGGGAGACATTATTGAATCCCCAAATGATGTGGTTATTCTACAAAAGGGCCTTACAGAAACAGATGCTTGGTGCCAGAGCCATGGGCTCAAGCTTAATGCCAAGAAATGTATAGTTATCCCCTTTGGGAAAAAACATGTACCCATGAATTACCACATAGGTGGCAGTACACTAAACATCGAAAGTGTGATGAGAGACTTAGGGACACAGGTGGACAGTGGTCTCACCTTCGATAACCACATCGCCACAACAGTCAGGAAATCCTTCTATGCAGCACACCTCATCACTAAGGGCTTTTCATCCAGGAAAAAGGAGGTCATTGTCCACTGTACTCATCCCTCATTAGACCCATTATAAAGTATAACGCCCCATTTGGTATGTACCTCACAAGACATCTGCAACAGCTGGAAAAGTCGCAGAAATACCTCACTAAAAGAATCACAGGCCTAAAGCAGATGCCATATGCTGACCATCTAAAAAAAACTCCAGCTATACTCTGTGGCATATCGTCTACTCAGAGGCGATCTCTGCTTAACATACAAGGCCATGTCAAATCCTGAGCTGTTGGACATGCTCCACTTAAAGAAATCCCAATCCCTCAGAGCCACACGCTCCAGGGATATAAATCTTGTCATCACAATGAACAAAACATGAAGGGATAGGTCTCTGACCCAGAGAATCCTCATACTCTGGAATAGACTGCCCATACATGTCAAGCAGAGCGCCTCCTTTGCCCTATTCAATAGGAACCTTGATGATTGGATTGGAGATAGGAAATTCACCTGGGGATCATGTCAGTCACCCCGCTAGACAGGGGTCCAGTGAAGTAAGTAGTGTGAGAAGAAATACCCAGAGAACTGTTATGGCTAGGCTTGTACAGGCCCTAGGGCCGATAGCCTATTACCAACCTATGAACTTAAGAAGTGGCTAGGAGATGATGTTTTCTGAAGGCATTCAAGTGTTTTCCTATCTGGGACAGCTACAAAGATGAGACAAAACCAGACAGCACTTGGTAGTTGCACTAGCTGTATTCCTGCATCTTAGCATGGATAACCTTTCTTTTAGGTTAAGCCAAGACTTGAGTGCGGCTGTCAGTTTGGGACATTATTCCTATTAGGAGGGTTAAACTTCAATAATTGAAGATGTACACAGTTTTGTATGTTAGTATTAAGTTAATACTTTTTAGGTGGGGTATTTTATATGAGGGCTTTCAATAAAACAAAACATTTTGTAAGATGTGACATAAGCTGAAATGAATATGACAAGAAACAACTACATAAAAGATCAACCTGGCAAACAGTGTATGCATTTAACACAAAAGCTGGAACCAGACACTTGACAAAAAGCTGTTACACATAAAATGTGTGAATAATAACTTTCACATAAGAATGCTTTCTGTGATGTATTTAAATGTGAATGGTTTCACAGATAAATACAAAAAAGAAAGAGTAGTGAACTATATTACAAATGTAGAGTGCTAATAGCTATGCCACAGGAGACAAACTTGAAAGAACCGAACATGTGAATTTGATGAAAAAAGGTTTTCAGGATGGATATTCAGCGGAATATCTGGGGCAAAGGAAAAGAGGAGTACTTATATTAATTGTCAGAGAAGCTCCAGTAGCGATATATGAGGATAAAAAAGATGATAATGATAGATTTGTAGTACTAAGGGGCTACTGGCAAGGGAGGAGGAATACACTGGCATGTATTTACATTTCACCTAAAACTGCTACAGTAAACTCTCAGTTAACCGGCACCCATGGGGATTTGTAAATGCCAGATAACTGTAGTTTCTGGTTGCTTGAGAGCTACTATTAAAAATAGGCCTGACTAATACTGTACCCTATACTATTTATTTGGTTTGCCTTGTTCTTAGGTTGGGGAGAGAGGGAATTTATTTCTATCTTCCTTTTTATAGGTTCATAGGTGTGTACTAGGCTAATGGCCCTGGAGCCTTTACAAACCTAACCCATAGGATTACCCTGGCATCATGCCACCCAACCTTAGTTCCCAATTCCTCTGTCGAGCAGAGCCACTAGAGTGATCCCCGGGGTGAATTTTCTATTTCCCATCCACTCATCAAGATTTCTCTTGAAGAGAGCCAGTGAGGTGGCTCTGCTTGACATGTATGGGAACTCTACTCCATAGCATGGCCAGTCTCTGGGTTATGAAACTGTCCCTCAAGCTTGTTCTGCTGATTGTGGTAATGAGGTCGAGGTCTCTGGAGCATGTGGTGTGGAGAGATTGGGATTTCTTTAGATGTAGCATTCCTAACAGAGCTAGGTCAGACATGACTTTGTAAGTCAAGCAGAGAGTGTCTCTAAGTAGGCGATATGAGACACAAAATAGTTGGAGTTTTTTTGAGTTTGTCCATATAGGACAAGTGTTTAAGGCCTAGGATCTTCTTTGTGAGGTACTTTTGCGGCCTCTCCAGTTGTTGCACGTGTCTAGTGAGGTACATGCTAAATGGGGCATTGTACTCTATGACTGGCCTAACGAGGGAAGTGAAGAGGGAGACAATGACCTCTTTCTTCCTGGATGCAAAACCCTTAGTAATGAGATGTGCCACATAGAAGGACTTTCTGACCACAGTGGCAATGTGGTGGTCAAAAGAGAGGTTGCTGTCAACCTGTGTTCCCAGCTCTCTTATAACCCCTTCTGTGTTCAGCGGACTGCCATTGATGTGGTAATTCATGGGAACCGGGCTTTTCCCAAAGGGGATGACACATTTTATGGCAATGAGCTTAAGGCCATGGTTCTGACACCAGTCATTGGTCTCAGTGAGGCCTTTCTGTAGGATGTTAACATCACTTAGGGAGTTAATAATAGCTCCCAACTTGAAATCATCTGTGAACTTTGTTAGCCAGAGCCCGTTCGTGTTGGCCTGGACTTCACAGAAGTACATACCAAACAGGAGCAGACCCGGCACTGAACCCTGTGGGACTCCACTTATGACTGGTCGGCAATCTGACTTGGAGGTCAGCTACTTTCACACTGTGGGTTCTATCTGTGAGCCAGTTTGCAACCCACCTTGTGATATAGGGGTTAATGCCTAGCTTAGTGAGTTTTTCCATGATTCCTGAGTGGGAAATGGTATCAAAGGCTTTGGCCAGATCAAGGTGGGCTGTATGAACCACCTTGCCATCATCCACAGCTCTGGTGACCGACTCAAAGAAGTCGACCAGGTTGAGCAGGCATGATCTACCTTTCACAAAACCAAACTGTGCGGGATCCAGAGTTTGGAGATTCGCTATATCCTTATTTATTAGGTCCAGAGCTTTGCATGTCAGACTCGTCAGGCTAATGGGGCAATAGTTCCCAGGGTCTGAAGTCACTCCTCCTTTGTGGAGAGGGATGACTGAAGCAGTGCGCCATTCAGTAGGGACAAAGCCTGAGGTGAGGCTATGATTGAACAGGGCACATAGGTGAGGTGCCAGTTCGCTCTGTAGTTCATGTAGAACACAGCCAGGGATATTGCCAGGTCCCATAGAAGCTGTATTCTTGGCCTTGGATAGTGCGGTTTTAACCTGTGCAGCAGTAATACTGGGTGTCTGGCAATCTACTGATATTGTGATTGGTCCTTTGGTGGGGGAGAGAGGAGTAAGGTTGGCACTTAATCTGTCGGCCAGTATATTGGCAATATCTGTTGACTTTTGAGGAGGTACCATTGTGCAGTAGCTCAGAGCAAATCTGGGTATTGCCGTGGAGATTCTTTACATAACTATAGAAGGCCTTGTGGTTGTCTTTACTATATGGTGCAATTCTGTTTTCATAGCTAGATTTAGATGATAGGATGAAAAATCTCAACTTTTTGTTGAGGCTAATAAGAGAGTTTTTCCAGTCTTGGGAATTCACATCAGTTTCCTCCTTCTGCTGTAGAGTTTGTTTATGACAGGGGATCACCAGATTGGCTTCCTTTTTTTTTTTTTTTTTTTTTTTTTTTGAGGAGAGCATCTTGCTTCTATTGGGTATGGTGAGATCCAAAAGTCTACAAACATAAGGTATGTTTCTGCGGGGAGAAAAAGTGCAACACATGAAAATTGTACTGTATTTCTTCAATTTTTTTTCCTGGTTGCTTGAGAGTTCAGGTTAACAGAGATTACTGTACAATGGAGCCTAACAAAATTCTGGGAGGAATACTCAGCTTTCAGCAAGGAATATTATTTACAGGTGGGGACTGGAATATGATGTGCACACTGAAGATGTGTCGGGGGCCCAGAAGGGAAAATATTGCAAAGGAGAGTAGATTTTTGAAGAAATTTATAAAAATATTTGGCATGGAAGATGTGAATTCAGTACAAGGAGTTTGGAATGAATAGACATATTATTCCTCAAGATACAAAAACTGGGCTAGGCTAGACAGAATTTACATTTCACATGAACATGTACTTATAAAGTACAGTTTTGTACCTACCATAAATGTAGATGTCCGATAGATATGCAACTGCAGTCCTGACATATGGGTTGTCCTGCCTCAGGCAGCCCTTCGGTCCGCCGGATTCCAAAGTCTGGGTCCGGTGTCGGCTGATGTCGCCTCTTCCCCGACGTCAGAGCGGCTGGGGTATAAAAGCATCCGCCGACGTCATCTTCTTCAGTGTTTCTTGCCCCACATGCCAGGTGCCCTCCAAAGAAGGCTAAATTTGGTGAATGGATAAAAAAAAATTCCAGACATGCACAACAGCAATAAACAGATACACCATAACAGATATCCCCAGCTAATAGAGAAAAGGGGGAATGGACCCATAAGGAAAATTACAGAGGGGTAGGAGGGAGGGAAAACCTGACTGCAGTTGCATATCTATCGGACATCTACATTTATGGTAGGTACAAAACTGTACTATGTCCTTCAAGAATGCAACTGCAGTCCTGAAATATGGGTTGAATACCATAGCCAAGCTGGGGGTGGTAGGATCTAAGAAAGGGATGGTGTAGCTAAAATGCCCTGCAGGACTGCCGAAGCAAAGCCTGCTCAGGATCTGGAGTATAAAGGCAGGTTGTAGTGTTTGGTAAATGTATGCACGGAGCTCCATGTAGCAGCCTCTAGAATGTCCTTTATAGCCACTCCTCTTAGAAAGGCTGTGGATGTGGCTATAGCTCTGGTGGAGTGTGGCCTAATATTGGCTGGCACACCTTTTCCATGGAAAGAGTAACAGAATCTGATGCAGTGTCCAATCCATTTTGAAATTGTTTGTTTGGAGATTGCCTTTCCTTGTACTCCAGCAGCATAAGCTACAAACAGCTGGTCAGACTTTCTGGTGGTCTTTGTTCTGTCCAAGTAGTAACATAATTGTCTGGGCATGTCCAAAGTGTGCAGCAGCTTTTCCCCCTTATTTTGAGGATTGGGAAAGAAAGTAGGCGGGTGAATTGCTTGATTTAGAGACACCCTGGATATCACTTTTGGCATGAATGAAGGATTGGTTCTTAGAAAAACTCTGTCCTGATGAAAAATGAGAAAAGGAGGTACTGCCATGAGGGCCTGTATCGCCGAGACTCTTCTTGCTGAGGTAACTGCCAACAGGAAAACCGTTTTTCAGGAGAGAAATTGTATTTCTGAAGATGCTGCTGGTTCAAAAGGAGGAAGAGTTAATTTTTCCAAGACAAAATTGAGGTCCCATGCAGGTACTGGTGGTTTTCTGGGAGGTTTGATATTCTTTATTCCTCTTAGAAACTGTCTTAGCAAGGAATGCGAAAACACAGGTGGGTCACAGTTGTATTTTGCTGAGATTGCTGAAGCGTGAATTTTTATGGAAGAATATACGAGAGCCCACTATGAAACATTTCTGCCAAGTATTCTAATATCTGTGGTATGCTCATTACGGATGCATCCTGACCCTTGTTGGCATTCCAGATGATGAATCTCTTCCACTTGGCTGAATAGGTTTTTCTGGTGGAAGGTCTGCGTGCTTCCAGTAAGATCTCTTGAACTTTTTTGGAAAGAGAGATATGGGTAGAAGTCATGGAACCCTCCAAGCTGTCAGCTGCAATGTTTGCAGGTTTGGATGAACAGTCCTGTAACTGTGCTGAGTTAGAAGCAGAGGCCATTGAGGCAGGGGCCACGGTTTGGTGCGAGATATGCTCAGTAGCAATGGGTACCAGTGCTGCCTTGGCCAGTCTGGAGCTATCAAAATGCCTTTTGGTTGTTCTGCTTTGATCTTCAGTAACACCTTGGTCAGTAATGGTAGAGGAGGGAATGCATAAATTGTTAGGGAATTCCAGCTGAAGGAGAGAGCATCCGTTCTCCAGGCTAGAGGATGGTGCGTCCTTGAACAGAACTTCTCCAGGTGATGATTGAGGTGAGAAGCAAAGAGATCTATGTCCGGTCTTCCCCATGCACTTGTTATTTGTGAAAAAAAAGTGTGGATGCAGCATCCATTCGTGCGGGTCCAAGAAATTTCTGCTCAGCCTGTCCGCCAGAACATTTTCCTTGCCTGGAACAAACTGGGATTGCAAGTGGATGTTCAGTTTCAGGGACTTTTCCCAAAGAATCATTGTTAGTCTGCAGAGGGGATAAGAATGAGTGCCTCCCTGCTTGTTTATATACCACATGACAGTGGTGTTGTCTGTCCTTATTAGCAGATGACCTTGTTGAAGGGATTTCCCGAAGGCCTCGATTGCATGTATCACTGCCAACATCTCTTTTTGATTTATGTGCTGATGCATTTCCCTGGGAGTACATTGCCCTTGAATGCATCTGCCCTCCATGTGCGCCCCCATCCATGATCTGAGGCATCTGTTGTAATGATTTGACTTGCTTGAGGTTTGTTGAAAGACATGCCTTTGTTTAAATGACTTGCTTGAGCCCACCACAAAAATTCCCTTTGCAGGCATGGAATGAGTGGTATTACGTCTTCTAGGTTGTGGCTGTGTTGAGACCATAAGCTTTTTATGTACCATTGTAGCTTTCTCATGTGTAGTCTTGCCAGAGGGATCAGAAGAATGCAAGATGCCATGAACCCCAGGGCCTGTAGGATTTTCCTTGCAGTCAGCTGGGTGAGCTTTGCTAGGCTTTTGAAGTAATCTGGTAAATGTTCTTGTTTTTCCTCTGTGAGGAAAGCCATTTGTGATTTTGTGTCCGGTTTGGCTCCTAGAAAAATAATCTGTTGGGATGGCAGTAGTCTTGATTTTTGAATGTTGACTGTGTATCCCAAAGCCTGTAGTAATTGAATGACATAGTCCAAGTTTCTTATCAAGGTTTGTTTGCTGTCTGCTTGTATAAGGCAGTCGTCCAGGTAAGGGTATATTTGAATCCCCTGGAGCCTGCAATGTGCAACTACTGATGCCAGGCATTTCGTGAATACTCTGGGCGCAGTATATAAGCCAAACGGCAATGCTGAGAATTGATAATGCTCTGACCTTGCAATAAATCTGAGGTATCTTCTGCAACTGTGTCTGATTGGGACATGCAGGTATGCCTCCTTGAGGTCCAGAGTAACCAGCCAAGACCCCTTGCCCAGCATGGGAAGGAGTTGCTGTAACGTCAGCATTTTGAATTTTGGCACAATGAGAAAAGTGTTTAGAGTGGACAAGTCCAGTATAGATCTCCATTGCTTTTCTTTTCTTGGAACAAGGAACAGTCTTGAATAGAATCCCTGGCCTTGTTCCTGAGGAGGAACCTTTTCTATTGCTTTTATTTGTAACAGCTTTGAAACTTGTATGAGTACCTCTGCCCTTTGATTTTGTGGCAGGTTTGGCATGCCTCGTCTTGTTGGTAAGGTATGGAAGTGGAACCTGTAACCTTTGTCTATTATGTCCAGAATCCATTTGTCCTTGGTTAAAATATGCCAGTTCTTTGAGAATAAGGATAGTTTTCCGCCTAGAGGTGCTTCTCTTTGAGCCTTGGTCGGCGGTGAGAAAGTCAAGTCATTGTGATTGTCCCTGTGGTGCAGCTGAACTCCCTGCGCCACTTCTCTGATTTGGTGGTTGCCATTGGCAGCCCCTGTAGGAGCCTCGGTATTGCCCTCTACCTCGAGCACACCTGTTTTTTCCCCTTTGAAACTTGTCAGTGTCTGGAAAGGACCAATTCTTTGAAGGCCAATTCCTGCTGAATCTGGGTGGCTGAACCTGGAGGAAATCTTTGACTGTCTTGTACTGATTTAGCCTTTTCCTCAATAGACTTCAACACATCCTGTGCATTAGCACCAAAAAGCTTCTGTTTTTCCAGAGGTGCATCTAGGAGCTTTACTTTAACATGGCCTGGCAGTGGCTGTTCTTTCAACCAAGCATGTCTACGTATAACGGCCCCTGTCATAGTTGCCCTACATGAAGCTTCCAATGCATCATAACCACACTGAAGAAAATGATTGCTAACCTGCTGAGTGTTATGAACCAAGTCCTGCAAGGCCTTTCTATCTATAGGCTCAGGAGAGGCTAACATTTTCTGCAAATCATCCATTAAGTAATCCTGGTACTGAAACATATGAAAGACAGTTAAGTGACCTCATGGCAAGGGTGGAAGAGGTATAAACTTTTTTGCCCCATCTCTCCAGGGACCTAGATTCCCTGTCCGCGGGCAAAGGGTTTTTGGCCGAGGAAGTAGCCACTCCTTTGGGCCCCTGAGAAATAGTTTCTAGATCCACAGAGTGGGCCTTAAAGAGATGCTTGTGAGTTTCAGGAACCCTGTAATATCTGTCTGGCTTGACAGGAGCAGGAGGGAGAGAATCAGGGGAAGCACTGGAGTCTGAGTATACATCATCCAAGACATCCAACACTGGAGGAATAGCTACAGGTCTGTGCTGGGGTAACTTGAGGAAGGTACGTAGCCTTTTCCTGGAGTCAGAAAATTCCTGGCCCTGCCACTGAAAATGTTCTCTCATGGAGTGGAGAACTTCTCCGAAAGAAATATCCTCTGGAGGAGAGGCAGAAGGAATTGATTCCTCAGCATCAGAGTCCTCGTAGGCCTGGAAGGATTCTTCCTGGGTATCCGAGTGCTCTGAATCCCTAGAGGCTTCATCTGAAGAGAGGGTGTCTGCTCAGCCCTAGGCCTTTTATCTGCAGGCGGCTGAGAACCTCTGTCTGGATGCGCCTGAGAACCTCTGATTAGAGAGATTAGATCTGCAGCTAGAGTCATGATCTGTTTATCAGAAGAGGGGCCCTGGGAAAAAGATTTAGGAGGATGGGCCTTAGCCTGGCTGGCAGCCTTAGCACGTGTGTAGGCCTTGATGGACATGGAGACCGGAGGCCTAGCTGCCCCACGTGCAGGAGTAACTTTATCCACTGGTATGGTGTCAGGTAAATCTTGAGCTTCGGTTTCGGGAGGAAAATCAACAACCGGCACCGGGGAAACCTCCGGGACCGAAGTACGCGGTAAAGCGGTGTCGTCGGCCTGGAGCGGTTGAATTACCGCCTCCGAAGAGACCGATGCACTCGCGGGAGGCTTAGGCGTGGTATCAGTGGACAACACGGGCCGAGGATATCGGTCCCGGTCCTTTCGTTTTTTGGAAATATGTGCTGTCGTTTGTTCCGATGGCATGATATAAGCGTAATTTTCGCCAAAAAAGTCTTTGGCAAATTCTGCCCGGCGCCTGAGTGTGCGCTTATTAAAGCAAGCACAGGCAGCACAGGCTGAGACGTCGTGGTCTGGGCCCAGGCAGGGAAGGCAGTAAGAATGGAAGTCCTTATGAGGTATTTGTTTACCACAAGACAAACAATTATTAACTTTTTCAATTTTTTCTGATATCGGCTGAGGCAAGAAAAAGGTTCCCCAACGGGGTACTTAGCTTTTTGATGACTTCGGTAACTGAAAACACAGGAGCTGGCCGACCGGCACTTGCGAACTGCTTCTGCTTCGGGCACCGCGCGGCAAGAAAGACTGAAGAAGATGGCGTCGGCGGATGCTTTTATACCCCAGCCACTCTGACGTCGGGAAAGAGGCGACATCAGCCGACGCTGGACCCAGACTTTGGAATCCGGCTGACCGAAGGGCTGCCTGAGGCAGGACAACCCATATGTCAGGACTGCAGTTGCATTCTTGAAGGACATCTGAAGGTCTTGATGTGCACCCAATAACTATTTCAGATCATGCACCAGTAATAACCAATATAAAACCACAGGGTAATGAAATAAAAATAAGACACTGGTGCTTACCCACCTGTTGAAAAGAGAGGAATTTAAGGAATGGGTAGTGGAGATTATTCAGCAGCTATTGAGAAGCTAAAAATTTATTCTGAAAATATAGCTAGGGAGTGGAATAAAATTAAAGTGGAGATTAAAACTATGGTGGAAGTACAAGAAAGAGATATGGTTAAGAAATAAGAATTATTTATAGGGACTGACAAATGTTAAAGTATTGCAGAATAGGGGGGATCTCACAGACCAAGAAGAGGAGCAACTGCAAAATGTTAAATAGAAAACAAGGGAATGCCTCAATAATATGCATGAGTTTAGAAAGATTGCGGTTAAGCAACTGTTTTTTGATAACTCTACAGCACAAAAATGATTCGGGCAACAGAAAGTAGAAAGGGCAGTCACCAAGCTTGGCTTACATTCAAAATGTGGAATGGCAGTTTTACGACTGCCACTTGTTCGAAATCGCAGTATTCAAGTTCCGCAATGCCGAACTGCAATAATTACGAACCATAATAACGAATGTAGAACTGCATTTGTTATTATGAGTTTAGCATTGTGAATGCAGATCTTCATACAGTGGGGAGTGGGGAATTTCCTTTTTTCCTCACTGTAGTCACGATCTTGGAGTTGGTATATTTAAGATGGGTGTGGGGGGGAGCAGCTCGGCTTGCCCCAATGCAAAACATTGCTGCTAATACTGACTTTCGATTCCGAAAGTTTGGTGTTGTGAATGGGACCATTGCGGTGATGATTTCTGACTTTATGAAGGAATCAGTGAGTACATTTTCGTAGTTTTGGTTTGGCACTCTGCATAAACGTACAATTGCCATTCCGAATTTTGATAGTAAACCACCAAGCTTAGGGAGCCTATAACAAGGAAGATAACAAGAGATTGTGCAGAGGTACTAAAAATATTTCGGAAACACTATGAAAGCCTGTATAAAGCAGAGAAACATGGAAATCAAGAAAAAGGTACAAGTGGAAATGTTTATAGAAGAATTAAATACGCCAAAGTTAGAGGTAGATGAGGCTCAATAACTAAAAGTTAGGATAGGAGGATACGAGATAAAAATGGTGATGTATAACCAATCTGCAGGAATGTCTCCAGGAACAGATGGCATTCCCATGGAAGTCTGGAAGGAATGAAGGAAAAAATGATAAAGATCTGGAAGGCTTTGTTTAACTGTATTTTAACAGGAAGAGAAGTACCAGTATCTTGGAAGAAAGCTGTGGTGGCTGTAAAACTTAGAGGGTAAAGACCAATCAGAGCCAGGTTTATAAAGGCCCATTTCAATACCAAACCATGACTATAAAGTGTTTATATCTATAATAGCTGAAAGAATGGGAAAAGTGATGCTAAAATCGATTGATATGGATCAATGTGGTTTTGTGGAGGGGAGGCAAACATTTGACAACATTAACAAAAAACTGATGATCCAGACAGGAACGAGAACTGAAGAACACACCACTGTGGTCGGTGGATCTTGATGCAGAGAAAGCACTTGACAGAGTAAGCTGGACTTTATGAGCAGGGCATTGGAAGTATGTGCATTCCCTGATGAAACTAGTTGATTAGGAGGATACAAGAGGGATTGGAGATGAAAATTAAAGTGGGTGGGTTCCTGTCGGATGATTTCTGCTTGAGCAAAGGAATCAGACAGAGGTGTCCTCTTTTCCCTTTGTTATTTGCATTACATATAGAACCATTGGCAAAGAAAATAAGGAACTCAGAAATTCATGGATAACACTGGTATGGCAGTCAAGGAAAGCTGGCTCTATTTGCAGATGATGTTACTGAACCTCAGGAACCAGCCACAAACAAAGAAGGCTCTCAACTTGAATGTATTTCAATCTGTAAAAATCACTAAAAATACTTAATAAAAATAAAAAAAACAGTCCTATAAAAAGATTAAGTGCTTTTGTCTGTCATCCTTCAGACGTCATCACAATCATTGAACAATCTAAATGAATCCTTTAAATATTCCTCCATGAGGGTCACATGACCAGGTTCGACAAATCAGACAAATTCGACAGATGACCCCAAAACCAAATACAAATGACTTCACACATTGTATGATTTCAACCTCAAAATACTACTGATAAATACATGACCATTCAACCTGGGGGGGGGGGGGTTTGCATGGCATTTACCCAGAGTTGCCACTGCAATTCACTAGCTTCAATCAAATCTTCCCAGGGTCCTCCCGTGGAATTTCTCATAATATCATCTAAACCAAAAAAACAAACTTGTGTTCAGGATGAATATCAATGTGTCTGGCCAGGGAATTTCTAAGATTTTCCTTCCAGATGTCCAGAAAATGCTCATATATTCATTCCCTTGACTGAGTTTTACTCACATAAAACCAGTTACATTTATGACAAAGCCAGGTACACCACCTCCTGAGTGTTACAATTACAGTGGAACCCAGTTTTAATTTTTATTCCTTTAACAATGACCTGGTCACTAACCAGTATGTACTTACATTGACTACAAAATCCACATTTTAGTAGTCCCAAACTTCTTACTGCTTATAAAACCATCTGGGACACCATTGTGTTGCAAAACATTTTTCAAAGTTCTACCCCTTCAATAAACCGAAGGTGGGTCTTTCCCTTATTTTGTCAGTTGTTGTTGTTTGTCTTTCGGCTTTTCCCGGTAAGGGGTCGCCACAGCGGAACTCCGGTCCGCTAATGATTGGCAGTAGATTTTTATGAACCGCCGAGGTGTCAGCTCGACGCCCAACCCTCAACGAAGGCACGCCCATTTACACACGCATGTCTTTCGAATGCTACCCAACCGCGAGGAGGACATGCAGACTCCACACAGAAGGCACTCCCAAGCCAAGCCAAGAATCGAATGGGAGAACCTCTTGCTGTGAGGTAACAATGCTACCGCCATACCACTGCGGCAATTTTCCCTTATTTTGTCAGTAATACCATTAAAACAGGAAAAAAACTGACCAATTCTTATACATCACCTCCCTGATATTGTGATCTTGCAACCAGTATTCCATAATGAAAGACAAGTTAAAGTTACTTCTTGTAGTGGAGGTTTGGCCAAACATATTCCCAACTGAATAGTAAGAGGTCTTTAATAGGGGCAAAATGTCCCTGTTCACTCTCTTACTCACAACTTCAAATCTGACCTTAGAAATTAACTTGTCCGGATACCCCCT
This sequence comes from Protopterus annectens, assembly GCF_019279795.1. Lineage (NCBI taxonomy): Eukaryota > Metazoa > Chordata > Ceratodontiformes > Protopteridae > Protopterus > Protopterus annectens. The sequence goes on along the minus strand of NC_056739.1, from coordinate 74,001,918 downwards.
AGCCAGAAACATATCGGTCAGATGTTGACTTTCTAACATAAAATCATTGTCCTCAGAAATCATTCTGGCCAAACATATGTATTGCCCTTCCACTATGCCCAGTTTTTTTATGTTTAGGGTGATTGCTCTTACAGTGCAGAAAACTTTTACAATATGTGGGCTTTCTGTATATAGTACTAACAAAACACTGCTCCAGATCATTTCTAAAAAGCTTGACATCCAGATAATTAATAATACAGTCAAAAGTATAAGTAATTTTTTTGAGAAATGATGTGGTAAAGTTTAAATAGTCAATGAAACCATCCATTTCACTACTAGGTCTGTCCCAAACAATAAATAGATCATCCAAATATTTAAGATATAACCTCCAGGGCCTAGTAGGAAAGTTGTCAGACACAAACTGCTTTTCCACTGAATAAGAAAGATGTTAGCAAAAATGGGGGAACAAGAGGCTCTCATAGCTACACCTCTGACCTGTTGGAAATATTGCCATTCCAGATACACATGTGTTTTTGAGTACCGTTTCCAAACACGCATCCAAGACACTGATCTCATTATTGCTCAGACTGGTAGAGTCACACAGAAATTCATGAAACCAAGCCAGACCAATAGAATGAGGAATGACGTTGAATATCACGCACCACACATCAATTGTAACAAAAACATAATCCCTGGAATAATCCAAATTTTTGATCTTCAACAAAAAGTCCTAGGAATCCCGACACAAGTAATTAAAAGGTTTCAACCACAAGTCTGCCAAATATCTGTTTTTTTTTTTTTTTTTTTTTTTTACACATGGGGATTTGGGATTTCTCAGACTTGGTCACGTGATCCTCATGAAAGGATATTTAAATGATTCTGATGAAGTCTGGAGGATGACAGAAGAAAGCTCAATCTTTTTATATCACTGTTTTTTTTACTTTCATTAAGTGTTCTTAGTGATTTGTATAGACTAAAATACATCATGTTGAGAGCTTTCTGCTTGTGGATAGTTCCTGAGGTTCGGTAATTTGTGAATTTTGTTGGCTTCATGTCAGGTTCCTGTTTATTCTGCGTAATGTTATTTTATACCTGATAAAACCAGAAAAGGACATTTCAGTATTTTGGAACATTTTGAGACCGTTTCAAATCTTTTCGGGATACAAAAATAATAAAACTAAAGGGCAATAACAGTAAATTATGTACCCACACATAAATTGGTTCTGCAATATCCATATGTATGGGGACATGATAAATGAAGTACTTAAAAAGTTTGGATTAAAAATGATTCACATGACGCAGCTAAGGATATGTGGGAAGAGACTAAACAAAAAATAATAAAAAAAACTGGGACACTGAAAGCTCTGTTATATGGAGATGGATAGTAAGATAAAAACTGGGACACTGAAAGCTCTGTTATATGGAGATGGATAGTAAGATACAAGCAGTTAAAATGTTTTTAGTCCCTTTAGTATTATACACAGGTCAAGCATATTTCTATCCACCAGAGGAGAAGTTGTGAATAGCAATTAATAAAGAGCTGAAAGATTTTAAATGGGAGGAGAAGATGGCAAGAGTCAAGTGGGACAAGCTGATTCTTCCAACAGAACAAGTGGGATTGGAATCACCTGATTTTAAAGGTGTACTCCAGAGCGACACAGTTAAGGCTCCTACACACAGCACAAGCAGAAAACTACAATTCATAGTTGAAAGAGACGATAAGTTCATAGGTGAGTACTAGGCTAATGGCCCTGGAACCTTTACAAGCCTTGCCCATAGACGTGCCCTAGCATTGTGCCACCTGATGTTTATTCCCAGTGGCTCTATCAAGCAGAGCCACTGGAGTGATCCCCAGGGTGAACTTTCTATTTCCCATCCACTCAGTAGGATGTCTGCATCACTTGGAGAGTTAATAGTGGCTCCCAACTTGCAGTCGTCTATGAACTTGGTCAGCCAGAGTCCCTCCGTGTTGGCCTGGACTTCTGAGAAGTAAATGCCAAACAGGAGAGAACCCCGGACCGATCCCTGTGGGATGCCACTTGTGACTGGTCGGCAGTCTGACTTGGAGTCTACTACTTTCACACTGTGGGTTCTGTGAGCAAATTTGCAACCCACCTAACGATATAGGGGTTGATGCCCGTTTGGTAAGTTTATCAATAATTCCTGACTGAGGAATGGTATCGAAGGCTTTGGCCAGATCAAGGCAGGCTGTATGTACTTGCCTTTTCATCCACAGCTGTGGTGACTGACTCAAAGAAGTCAACCAGGTTGAACAGGCATGATCTACCTTTCACAAAATCAAATTGTGTGGGATCTAGAGTTCAAAGATTCCCTATATCCTTGTTAATTAGGTCCATGATGATGCGCTCCATATCCTTACATAGACTCGTCAGGCTAATGGGGTGATAATTTCCAGGGTCTGTAGTCGCTCCTCCTTTATGGAGAGGGATGACTGTAGTAGTGTGCCATTCAGTAGGGACAAAGCCTGAGGTGAGGCTGTGAGTGAACAGGGCACACAGATATGGTGCCACTTCACCTTGTAATTCATGTAGAACACAGCCAGGGATATTAAAAGGTCTCATGGAAGCTGTATGCTTGGTCTTGGACGATGCATCTTTAACCTGTGCTGCAGTAATGCTGGATGCCTGGGATTCTTCCAGTATTGAGATTGGTCCTTTGGTGGGGAAAGAGGGGTAAAGTTGGCACTGAATCTGTTGGCCAGTATGTTGACAATATCTGTTGGCTCAGTACAGGAGGTACCATTGTGCAGTAACTCGGAGCAAATCTGGGTATTGCCGTGGAGATTCTTGATATAACTATAGAAGGTTTTGTGGTTGTTTTTAATGTCTGCCGCAATTCTGCCTTCATAGCTGGCTTTGGAGGTTTTGATGAGGGATCTCAACTTTTTGTTGAGGCTAATAAGGAAATGTTTCCAGTCTTGGGACTTCACCTTTTTCTGTAACAGTTTCTTCCTTCTGTTGTAGAGTTTATTAATGCCAGGGGGCCACCAGATTGGCTTCCTTTTTTTGGAAGAGAGCATCTTGGTTCTGTTAGGTATGGCTAGTTCCATGCATTTATGTACGCATTAGTACAGTACATTGGTGTATGATTTGGCAGTCATGCATCTATCTTCCATTGGCACGGGTGCCATGAAGTTAGCCACCTTTGTTTTTAGGAGTCCAAAGTCAGCTTTGGAGAAGTTTTTCATGGTGGATACCTTTGCAGGGGGTGTGGGTGAGATGTGGATTTCCATGGTGATTAGTTTGTGGTCTGATCTAACCAGGGAGGAATTGACTATTGGTGTAGAGCAATGGTTGCCCATGTTAGCAATAACCAGGTCAAGGATGTTGCTTCCTATAGTGGGGGTAAGAATGAGCTGGTCCAGGGCACTGGAATTGATGAATTGCAGGAAGCGTTGGGCAGGAGTAGTTTTCCCAGTTGATGAAGGGTTAGTTGATGTCACCTAATATGAGTGTGTTGGGTTGGATCTTAATGGTTTCCAGGATGCTTAGGAATGTGGTGTAAGAGTATTGGGACATGGTTGGGGACCTATAGCAGGCTACAACCTGAATCGCCATCTTACCCAGTGTTAGTTGTACCTGGAGTATCTCAGATGCGTTATGCTAGGCTACTAGTCTGGAGGTGTGCATATCCTTTATGAATATGGAGACCCCACCACCTTTGGAGCTTCGGTCCATGTTCTGGGGCTGAAAGGTGTGGAATGAGTTAGAGCCTGGTAGCGCAGGGGTGTTTCTGCTGCTTTAAACCATGTCTCCATTACAGCACAAATGTCGATGTTCTCCATTTTGAGGAGTGCTTCAAGTGAGTGCATCTTGACATTTAGACTTCTTGTGCTGAGCAGCATGACCTTCAGATTGCATTTATTTACAGATGTTATGGTGGTAATTTGGTCTTTGGAACACTACCTAAAAAAGGCACTACAGGGGTGGCAAGAGCCTTAGCCAGTACCCGGAAACCCAGGGGTGACAGATGCAGGCCATCTCTGGGAAAACATAGAGGTCTGTCAATCATGTCATTCTAAGTAGATACTGGATCCCCTTAGAATGACACCAGAAACTTAGCCAATTACTGAAGTCAATCTTTTTCAGTTTGTACTGTGGTATCATTCTGGGCGATGGTGGGATACTGCTCAGGGCTAGGGTCATACTTGCCTGAGCCACATAATCCGAGAGCTTCACCATGTCTCTTTTCATGTAGTCCAGTAAGGTGTGTCTCAGATCATTCACACGCACATGGACAATGACATAGTCATACTTGTTGTGGAGTGACCTGACTGCATGCGTTATGTGTCAGATTCTGGCACCTGATAGACAGCTGTTACCTTCTCCTTATTCAACCAAGTGGGACATTAGTGTGCCACACTACTGAGTCACCTATGATTATTGCATTGGGCAAGCTGTTTTGCCTTAGGGCCTTGGGTTGAGAGCACACTGTGTAGGTGAGCTGTGTGTCTTGTGGTTTGTGCTATATTGTGGTGGTTGAGTGCATTTCTGCCTCGGAGATCTCTGCTGTTTGGGTAGATTTCTATTGAGAGCCTCCTTGAAGGTGGGTGCGTGGTTTGCATTTTTATGCGAGGGCTCTGATGGTGGGTGTTCTGGAGGGTTATGTGTTCCATGTGGTGTGGTGCAACTGTTGACCTTCTCCTCTTGACCAGCTATTCCGGTCTTGGTTGGAGGGTGCATGCCTTCCAATTTGGAGATAGAAGTGCATCTCTCACAAGTCTGAGTGTTGGGAGGTAAGAGGAGAGGGTTGTCTGTGTACATGAGGCAGTTGCTACACTGCCTCAGAATGCCCAAGTTCACCAGGTTAATAGGAGAAAGCACAGGAAACTGATCTTTAGACATGCCAGGAGGTATGGTCATCATTACTAAGTACTGGAGCCATTTCCTTATAGGACGTCTAGTGCTAGTGTGTGCTACAATAATTGCTACAAAAAGCCTGACGAAGTGCTAGGTAAATAAGCTAATTAAAATGCAAGAGAGAAGAGATCTAGCAAGAAAAATTGAAGAGCAGACTTTCTGGCACCGATAATATACTTTAAATGCAGTGCGCAAGCTAGAACACTTTAGTGTGTAGCAATATTAAAGCAAATACAGTTAAAATAAATGCAGTTAAATGAAATAAATGACTTAAATTAAGAGCAGAAAGCAGTATAATCAGAAAAAAAATCAAAATGGAGGCACAAAGTCTCTTTCTCCTTTCTGTTGCTCTTGTAGTCTGCAGGATGCCAAAACAAAATCTGCCGGGTTTAAACAAGCGCAAACACTGGCTTTTAAACCAGAAAGTTGAAAGCGATAGAAAAACTGCCCAAACGGCCAATAAACTCCAATTTCAGAGCCAGAAACCACTCCTCTTGTGGTAGGTAGGCTACCTAGTGCTTACCACTCCCACTGATAAGCTGGAAGGCTTCCTTCTAGCACAGAAAGATCTGGGGAACTCAGAAACTTACAAAACAGTCCTGGATACAGCAAATCTGTATCTGGACTACTCTAGTAACAGGAAAGGCGTAAAACAAGCTTAGAACTTTTTTGATGATGATGATGATGATGAAACGGGAGAAGCTCAAGAAACAAGGAGAGACTGGGATTCTGGATGCAAATCTTTTAAGGAGAATAATCATACAAAATATTATATCCATAAAGTACTACAACATATTCTAAGAATAAGCCAACATGGGAATGGAGAAAGGGCATTCTGTCAATAGGGATGATTGCAATTAAGTATGCAGACAATAGGCAAGAGGAGGCTGGAATTTTTTTGGAGAAAACTGCAATGTGAGCAAATAACTAGAGAGGGAAAGGTAAGCTGCATGTTAGGGATTGCCCTCCCTATCAAGGATTGACAAAACAATCCCAAACAGCAAATCAAACAAAGTTCAAGTATAAAAATCCCAAGTGCAGAGGAAATGGAGAGAATCCAAAAAGCAGTAAATCAACAAATAAACTTAATTTGTAAGCACTTTTGCAATTATAAAAATTGCTTCATCAGATAAACATCACTGAATAAGAACAGTTTAAATACAACACAAACTACATTTCATCCAATCACATTACTAAAAAAACCCTCCAAAACTAACTAATTGACTCTTAAAGGAGAAATGCATAAAAGAGACAAAGGGCATTAGAAAAACATATATTTATAGACATTATAAACTATAAAATATAGAAATATAAATATTATATTATAGAGTCTTTTTATATAAATACAAATGTTATTTTATATATATATATATATATATATATATATATATATATATATATATATATATCCAAGTACAAATGTTCTTTATATATATATATATATATATATATATATATATATATATATATATATATATATATAAATAAATAAATCTTTATACAAGTACAAATGTTCTTTTATATATATATATATATATATATATATATATATATATATATATATTTATAAATTGTGATCTATCCCATCTGCCCCATATAGAGTCATACTCTTTTTCTTTTGCGGTCTTCTGGATTTAAGGACAGGTTTAAGTGTAACACTATCATTAAGTCCGTACCCCCTATGGGCAACCAATCTAAGAATCCATTGTAGTTCTATCGTTTCAGCCAAATTAGTCTTGTCCCCCATCCTACCATTGTCCCTTAATACATACAAGACTTGGAATAAAAATCTATGGTCTTCAGCCATCAACATCGTGTGTTTGGCTAATGCACTAAAATCATATTTCTTAGTGGTACAATATATGTGGTCCCTAATCCGTTTACATAAGTGTCTATTTGTTTTTCCAGTGTAGAACTTAAAACATACTATGCAATGTGTAACAAACTACATGTTTAGTCTGACAGTCAGCTGCTGCTCTTAATTGCCAAAGATATCCTGTTTCAGGATTCTAAAAAATAATGATTTATCCAAAAACTGACACTTTGCACAATGTCCACATTTATGCATGCCCTTAAGCATATCTATCCCTTGTGTGTATAACCGAGGATAACTTAAAAACTGTTGAAAGTTCTTTTTATTTTTATACATAAAACGGGGTTGTGCCCCCACTACTGCAGATGTTCATTCATCAGTGACCAAAATATGCCAATTATTCTTAACCATATCCTTCACTCTATTCACGTCATCTGTATAAGACAATATTACCGATACTTGTGGCTGTACAGGTCTAACTAGTTGGTTTTGTTCCCTATTGCCAAAACATGGTTTAGCCCTACCTACCCTTTCATGCAATACTCGTGTACATGCCAAAGCAATTTCTGTTTCACTATATCCTCTAGTTCTAAATTCGAGGGACAATCTTTCAAGACTCTGTACAAAATCATCTTCCTCACATGATAATCTGGATATACGCATGGCTTGTCCACTAACTATTTGTTTAAATATATGCTTTGGATGCATGCTGTCCCTATGTAGAAAAGCAGGGCAATAGCATTCCTTCCTATGCAATTTGGTAGACAGTGTATTTCCTTTCTTATAAACTGTAACATCTAAGAAGTCAATAGTCTCTACAGATGTATTCATGGTAAATGTAAGAAAGGTACTGGTCTCATTCAAGTATCCCAAAAAGGCCACCAGATCATGTTCATTTCCGGCCCACAAAAAGAAAAGATAGTCAACAAACCTTCGATAAAACCTAACCTGGGAAGTATTTAGGCGTAAGATATGTTGGTTCTCCCATTCTGCCATAACCAAATTTGCATACGAGTTGGCACAACTGGTACCCATTACTATGTCTACTTTCTGCCAATAATAAACATCCTTAAACATAAACACATTATTCTCCAACACAATTTCCAACAGCATACATAAAACATCAATACACTGTTCAGAGAATTTACCATGTCTAGTTAGAAAACACTTAACCATGCTAATCCCTTCATTATTAGGTATACACGTAAAGAGAGATATAACATCAAGAGTTACTAGGAAATCTGAGAATAACCTCAGACCCTTTGTATTCCAATACAGGTCATTTAAAAAATGTTCCGTGTTCCTCAGAACTGTGGGACAATCATGCAATACTATACTCAACTGATGATCTAAATAAACAGAAATGGGTTTGGTAAGCCACCCTGCCCCCACCACTGTAGGTCTAAATAGGGGTAGGAGCTGATTCTTATGGATCTTAGGTAAGCCATATAACTGTGGTACTTTAGGTTCATGCACAGTAAAAAAGCCAAACAATTCTTGGTCAAAAAGGCCCATACACATACTAGCAGAAGAGGAGTCAATTCCTTCCTCTATTCAAAGAATGTCAAGACGCAGGTGTGAGACTCAAACTGCTGTACCAGCTGTTTAAAGGCATTCTTCCCTGGAGGGACAAAATCGTTTTTTGATGAAGTAGCTAAGGAGGAAATACAAAAGTTTGTCCAACAAAAAGTGAGCTGTGCAACACAAGGAAATTCCACTTCTTGTTCTTCTGGTAATAAAGACTACAGAGAGAGTGCACATGTGAAACCTTTTCCACTGTTTCAATGGACAATGTTGAAGAGAAGGAAGGGAGCATGAGAGTTCACTAGAAGAACTAAGAGTACATTGGAAATGAAGCAGAGACAGGATTTTGGAGATGGAGCTTAACAGTAACAATGTGGTTATAATGCAATAATTATATTTGTGAAATATGACAGAACAAGACAATCTGGAAATATTGGACTTTTTCAGAATTTGTTGGACTTTTGTGGGACTCAAAGTATATGCCCTACTTCATGTCACTAATGTTCAGAAAAATGCTTTGGTGAGGGGAAGAGAGGGGAGAAAGTTAAATGTAAATAAAGAAAACTTTTTTTGTTAATAGTACTATTTTTTGGTGTATGGTTTTCTTTGCATGCTAAAAATTACTGAGAAAACTTAAGTGTAATGGGTATTGCAAATATGTGCTGCTGTTCTTTTTTCCCTTCTCTCTTTCCTCTTGTTCAGTTTTAAGAAATGTAGGCACTGCAATGTACAAAACAAAAAAAGCCTGGTTAAAAGAGTATGACAAAAGAAAAATTAATGTACTTTTTCTCGTTGTTGCATGGGGGAAATGACTGGATTGGGTACCTTGGATTGATTTGGTGTCTTGAGAGAGGGCAGGGGGATGGAGTATTATGGGGCTTTCTTCTAGCAGATGGGTGTATGCTTGGTGGCAGTTCTATGTCTGGCCTTCAGGTCGCCAAAGAAACAATCTGATAAAGAGAATTAGACCGTCTCCATGAAGACATGAGAACCAGACAATCTGATAAACAGAAATCGGTTACTGTCTGGTGGAGAGTGAATGGCTGGGGAAAAAAGAAACAAGAAATTGGCTAGGAGATAATGCTCTCTGAAAACATTCAGGGGTTTTCCCAGCTAGGAGAGCTATAAAGATATGACAAAACCAGTTAGCACTTAGAAGCACAGGCTGCACCATGCGTCTTAGCATGGATAACTTTTCTTGGGACATTTGTTCCTATTAGGGGGTAAAACTTCAATATCTGAAGATGTACCCAGTTTTGTGTTTGTATTAAATTAATAGGTTTTAGGGGATATGGGGAAGGGTTGTCTGTTTTTTTTTTTTTTTTTTTTTTTTTGAGGGCTTTAAATGTAACAAAAAGTTTTGTAAGAGGTGACATAGGCTCAAATGGATATGACAAGAAACAACCATAAAAAAAGTTCAACCTGCCTGCCAGACAGTGTATGCATGTAACACAAAGCTGGAACTAGACATTTAACAAAAAAAAATGTGCTCTACATAAAAGGTAGGAATAATGACTCTTTAATACAAGGATTCTTTCTGTAATGTGTTTAAATGTGAACGGTCTCACAGATAAAAAATAGTGAACTTTATTAAAAAAGTAGAGTGCAAATAGCTATGTTACAGGAGACACGCTTGGAAAGAACTGAACATGTGAATTTGATAAAGAAAGGTTTTCAGGACGGTTATTCAGCGGAATATCTGGAACAAAGGAAAAAAGGAGTACTTAAATCAATTGCAAGAGGAGCTCCAATAGTGAAAAAAAGAGGATAAAAAATAATAATGGCAAATTTGTAGTGCTAAGAGGCTAATAGCAAAGGAGGAGGATTACAGTGGCATGTCTTTATATTCCACCCAAAACTACTATAATGGAGCTTAAGAAAATTCTGGAAGAAATAATCAGTTTTTAGCAAGGAATATTACTTATAAGTAGAGACTGGCATTTGATTTGCAGCAGTGAAGATGAGTCTGGGGGGTCCAGAAGGGAAAGTATAATAAAGGAGTTTTTTTTTTTTAAGAAATTTATGAAAGTAATTGATATGGAAGATGTGAATTCAGTAATAGGAATTCAAAGTGAATTTACATATTATTCCCCAAGATATAAAAACTGGACTAGGCTAGACAGAATTTACATTTCACAGGAACATGTGCATTTAATTGAAGGTCTTGATACGCACCCAATAACTAATTCAGATCATGCCCCAATAATAACCAATTATAACACAGGATAATGAAATAAAAATTAGGGGTTCAGGCGCCTAGGCAGCGAGACATTTCCCTGTGGTATGTTTGACTGGGGACACATGGCTTAAGTGACATTCAGCTGCAGAAAAATATGTCTGTTTGCAAATTCCCTGTGGGCAAAGAGAAGCACACACTGCCATGCTCACAGCTTTAATAGCCAAATGCATGGTGGCAGAAGAAGTAATGAGTGTTGTGCTCAGTGTACAGTACATACTTATATAACTACAACATGTAGAAGTGTGCTACAGCATGGAGGAAATCCTGCAGGATACTGTAGTCACATTTATGCTCCAGTATGCATTTTAAGTAATGTTCCCTAGACACTGCGCAGGGGGTAGTGGTCCACACACTCCAATTATAAAGGCACTGCCCATTGTGCACTGCATTTTTACTGCCGCTGACATGCCCTCTGGCCAGCCTGCTGCTGATGCCTGCCATATTGCCTGCTCTTTCATGTTCCCTTGGGGACCATGGACATTGTTTTCCCCCTGTACATTTGATTATTAAAGTTGTGGGCATGGCAGTGTATGCTTTTCTTTGCCCACAGGGAATTCACAAACAGCCATATTTCTCTGCAGCTGAATGTCATTTCAGCCATGTGTCCCCAGTGTCTTGGTGCCTGAACCCAAAAATTAGATACTGGCACTTTCCCACCTATCTGTTGAAAAGAGAAATTTAAGGAATGGGTAGTAAAGATTATTCAGGGGCTATTCAAAAGGATAGAAATTACTTCTGAAAATATAGCTAGGGAGTGGGATAAAATGAAGGTGGAGTTTAAAAATAGGGTGGAAATAAAAGAAATGGCAGATGCCTGATAGCAATGCAGTAATGTGCAGTGTATGGCTTGTTGAAAGCAAATATGGCTATTGTATTATAGCACTGCTCTGGTTTAGCTGTCAGGGTGGACCAGAGGTTGGTGAAAACAGGAGAAGCATACAGAACTGTAGGCAGCAGGTAGGTGGTTGCTTTCATTCAGACACGGTTTAGCTCTATACTACAGACCCAACTTCTGATGGTTTTTTTGACTGCTTGTTGGATGTGGATGTTTAATGTATGGCATAGTCTTCTATAACTTCTAGTAATTTAGTACATCACTATTTCTGTTATTTGCAGAGGTGATCTAAAAGTTAACTTTGCATTTGGTATGAGACTCAGGAGTAAAAAGAAGTTAGGCCTTTTTTTGGTTTTAGTATTACTTCTGATTTTACTAGCCACTTTTCTATACTGGAGAAAGAATCTTGTGTGAGCTGTTGGAAAATAATCAGATTTTTGGCAGATCAGATAAGGGTTTAATCACTGGCATATTGGACAAGTTTGGCATGTTTTAAGGCAGTGTATAAATTACTGACAAATTAAAACAGTAGTGATTCAACTAGGGAGCCCTGGGGAACACTGTCAGACACTAGTAAAATGGAAGCTATGCCAGATTGCCATTTAACTGCTTGGGATCAGTCACATGGGCTAGCTGAGGAACCAGGAGAGACTAGAGTAGGACAACTCAAGGGGGATTAGCTGATGAAGCAGTTTATTTTGAGAAACAATGTCAAAGGCTTTAGATAGGTACAATATTACCTGCATTCCAACTATAATTAATGCTGTTAGAGAAGTCTATCAGTGCAGTAGTGGTATTGTGGTTTGATGTAAAGCCATTGTGATTGGAGGAGAGGAGGTTATTACTAAGAATGTTGTCAGGGACTTGAGAATGGATGCATTTTTGATAGCGGGAACAATAATATAAACTTGTTTGGAAAAACAAAGGTGATTATAAACCATTTTTCTGCTCTACTATCCCAGATTTTTGATAAGGGAAACAATGTTACCTGCTGTGTAAAACAAAAGTGGTTATAAATTCATTTTTGCTCTACCACCCACCCCTAAAAATAAATCTGCAGTATCTCATTTTTGCTGATAAAAATTCCTTAATAAAAGGTCAGCATTTGTTGTGAAATTAAAAACAAACCAGTTATATAAATTAAATTTGAAAAAACAAAAAAAGTGATACTGTTAAACAAATCACGCTAGTCTCTACTAAAATAAAGTAATTTATTCCGGTCTGTTAGTGCTTTCGTGCATTAACAGATAGATGCACTTCTTCAGACATTAAATTAAAGGCTTTACAACGATAGATTTAGCAGTGTTAAATGTTAAAAAGTGGCAATATATAATATATATCTAAGTGCCTCTTTAAAATGTGTCTTAGGAAATATTTTAGAACGTTGGTTAATAATATATGTTTCCATTTATTTATAAAACATGACGAAATTGCATTTATAATTCGATATATATTTGATTTTTAATGGTTGATTTTTTAAGTAACAAAAAGCACTTAATACATATCTCTTTAAGTAGTTAGTGCATCAACTGTTTTAAATGTTTAATTGATAATGAGCTGTTGGGTGTGTGAACAAATTGGTTTCCTATATATGTTCCAGTCATTTTTTTAAAATGTTGTCTGAAGAAGTGCATCTATCTGTTAATGCACGAAAGCGCTAACAGAACGGAATAAATTACTTTATTTTAGTAGAGACTAGCGTGATTTGTTTAACAGTATCACTTTTTTGTTTTTTCAAGTTTGTGTTTCATGTTTTTGTTTATAAATTAAATTTGAGTTAGTGTTGTCCCGTAGAAGAAACCCAAGACTTAGTGTTGTCCCCTAGAAGAAACCCAAGAGTTTCTAGACCGAAATTACATACTATCCTGGTGGACAGACTCTAAACATCGATCAGTACCCAAAAAATAGTCACTAGACAGAATCGCATTATTCAGTTTTTATAACAAACCAGTGGTATCTTTAATACAGGAAGGCAGTTCAACAACAAAATTCATAAAGAGTAAGTCACTGGGATGTGTAAGACGATTTAAGAGTTTCAGATCAGCAATGGAGAGATAGTTTTAAACTGCTCAGAAAAATATAAATTGCATTTGTTCTGGCACATCTATGCAGCTGCCCTACATTTGGCTCATTAAAGTGAAAGTTTTTGAGACAGTACTACTCTCCACTGACTTACAGGAGTCTCACTGGGTCAGGGGACAACTGGGAGAGCAGCAGCACCAGCACCTAGTTAACCAGGAAAGGAGACTTTTTTTCTTTTGTATTCATGAATCTTTGCAGGGGTTTAGCCAAAACAAGTTCCGCTTCATAGACAACTGCCAGAGGACTTCTTGAAACATACGAGACTGAGTGAATATTACAGTTCCAAAATCAAATTATTTTAAGTCAGGAAGGAAGTATTTTGCTTTCCTACAATAACATGAACGCACTGAATTGTCACGACTGAATAGTAATGTTTGGATAAGCTACTGCAAAGTTTTTAAAGAAAAGTATATGTTGCAATACTACTCTTATCCTGTCATAACTGTAAATTGTAGTCCTTATGACTCAGGGAACCCAACACCCACCTTTACTCACACATTAGATACTTTTATTCAAATAGTTCATCTAACTAATTCAACTAATTTGATCTCCACTCTACGTGACAAATGTGTTTTCCCTTACACAACTTATTACAGCTCATTTGGCTTCTGTAAATAAAATTTGTTCTATTTTTCTATACCCCTCTGTTATCTTAAGTCTTATCTGCACCTTCTTTACCCATTAATCTAAACAGATACCTACTAAAGATTAACTACTGCAAATATATGCTTCCAACTAAACAAACAGCCTTACAATAAAATTACATGCTAAACAGACAGTTCCTCTCACAGGCTAGGTGAGGAGAATTGATCTCGCAGGAGGTGTCTATCCGCTCCTTTCACCCTCCCTGTTCTGGGGCTCAATTCACTCCTCTATCCTACTCTCAATTCCCACCCGCCCCTACACAATTTACATTTAGACTACATCAAATAACTCCCATAACGCCTGAGGCAAATACAGATAAAATCACCACATCCACACCCCCAGAGTCAATTAAAATCACCAACATCCAGTACGAAGATCCAAAACCAACTACTATGACACACCCCAGCTCTCTCATTTCTCTGCATACTAGCCTGCACTATCATGTCAACAATCACTCCATCATCTTACATTTCAGTCATCGATCACATCCACTTAACATCAATCAATATACAGTCAAATACTTCACTACAGCTACCAAACAAAAATGGCTCCTCAATTGGTAACAGCTGGACACAATAAAACCAAGTGGTGATGTTTACCCTAACCCCAGGTCACCACCCCCAAATACATCAGCCTCATCCACTCCCACAATCTCTCAAAAATATACTACAAATGTCCTCCCTGATATCAAGATATTTCATACCAACCTAAAAAGCACATGCAATAAACTAACAGAACTTCATACTTGGTTAAAAATGTATTCTTCTGACATTCTATCTACCATCAAAACCTGGCTTAAAACCATAAATTCAAAATGAAGTTCTTCCACCAGTTTTCAATATATTAAGACTAGACAGACTTCACAAAAGAGCAGGTGGCACAGCCATACTTTACAAAAATTTATTTTGATATATGTCCATATCATATCTCACTACAACAGTTTGAAAATGCAGAACTACTATTAACAGCTGCTTTTTTTTACATTCCTCCAGGTAAAAAATATCCTAACCCTAGAAAAAAATTCTGTACTGCATCCATATCCAACAAGAAATAAGAAGTTATGTACTCACCATAACGTTCCATCTGAGTAGGTATCTTCATTTGTCTGCAACCTTTGGGATACGGATCCGATCTCAGATCTGAGCCGGCAACTTCTATCACAGCATAGATCCAAGCTCCTAGCTCCTCCCTTTACCCACAATCCCCTACCAACCCTTACTGACCTCAGATAAAGTTTGCCCCATACCACAGCCAATACTGTGTACCAGAGGGAACTAATCTAAAGAACCCCAAGCAGGATCATTTTGGTCAGGGGGAAGGAGGGGGGGATGGTTGCAGACAAATGAAGATACCTACTCAGATGGAACGTTATGGTGAGTACATAACTTCTTAATCTAAAGTAGGAACTTCATTTGTCAGCAACCTTTGGGACAGAGTCCCCAGCTACCTGAATCTTGGGTGGTCTTCATGGAAGAATATTCCGGAGCACTGCAGAGCCAAAAGACACCCTACCTCGGGAGACAATATCTACTTTGTAATGACTGATAAAGGTATGAGATGAAGCCCAAGTGGCTGCGGAACAAATGTCATCCAGGGAAACCCTAGCCTTGAAGGCAGCCGAAGTAGCAACGGCTCTAGTAGAATGAGCACAGACTCCCTGAGGTGCAGACCTTCCCGAGCTCTGATATGCCAAGAGAATACAACTAGATATCCATCGGGAGAGGGTAACTTTAGAGACCGACTTGCTGAAACTGGATTTGGCAAAGGAGACAAACAACTGTTCGGATTGCCTATGACCAGCAGTTCGATGAATATAAAAACGTAGTTGTCTGTGCACGTCTAAATAGTGCAGCTTATACTCTCCTTTGTTTTGATAGTTGGGGAAGAATACTGGGAGATTAATAGATTGATTAATGTTAGCTTCCGAAGATACCTTGGGTAGAAAAGACGGATTGATCCTGAAGTAAACTCTGTCTGGGTGGAAAACCAAATACGGTGGTTTGATACAGAGAGCCTGGAGTTCAGAGACCCTCTTGGCTGAAGTTATGGCCACCAAAAAGGCCGTTTTCCAAGAGAGGTATTTAAGATCAACAGTGGCCGCAATCTCGAAAGGGGGGCTAGTCAAGGCCTGCAAAACTAGGGACAAATCCCATGGAGGTACCACCTCTTTGACTGGGGGCCTGAGGAGGAAGGTACCCTTAAGGAAGGTCTTATATAGCTTGGAAGTAATCAGCGGGCCAGACTCCTGCCCTACATGGTAGTGTGAAATTGCTGCAAGTTGTACCTTGATCGTTGAGGAACTAGCCCCCTGGTGAAAGAGAGAAGTTAGAAAATCTAGAACCGACACTACCGGCGCCATAAAGGGATCTAAATGACGGTGCTCTGTCCAAATGGAAAAACGTTTCCATTTACTCCGATAGATCCTTCTGGTGGAAGGCTTGTGAGCTGCTACTAGAATGGCTTTGACTGGTGATGAGATTCCGGGAGTCCTTATCAGGAATGGAACTGGAGCAACCAAGCAGTCAGCTTGAGGTTGGCCAGGTTCGGAGTCGGAAGACCTAGGGGGTGTGAAATGAGATCCGGGAGGGGATCCAGAATCCAGAACGGATTAATCAGGTGAGACCATAAGTAAGGGAACCACGTCTGACGAGGCCAGAATGGGTGGGGCAATGAGGATCATCTTGCTCCCCAACTGACTGGCTTTCTGATTAGTTTCAACATCAGGGGCAGAGGAGGATAAGCATAAAGCAGACCGGGAGGGCCAAGCATGAACTAGAGAGTCTCTCGGGGACTCCCCCGGAGGGGGGATCAGAGCGAAGTAATCGTTGCATTTGGTATTTGAGGGAGAGGCAAATAGATCGCAACAAGGTCGCCCCCATCGGGCAAATACTTGCTCTGCAACTAGAGGATTGAGAGACCATTCGTAAGGAGTCAGGATAGTACGACTGAGCCTGTCCGCTAAAATGTTGGACCGTCCCGGAATGTGCGTTGTGATGAAAAAGTGGTTGGTGGATATCGCCCATTCTCACACTCTCATGGCCTCGTGGCAGAAAGGGTAAGACCTGGTTCCCCCTGTTTGTTGATGTACCAGACGACTGACATGTTGTCAGTCTGTACTGCAATCGTCCCCACCAGAAGAGGGTTGTGAAGTGCTTGCAACGTCAAAAGCACCGCCCTCATCTCTAGGACATTGATATGCAATGAGGTCTCTATGTCATTCCACGTGCCTTGGACTGTTCTGCCCGAATAGTGCCCCCCCTCACCCCAAGCGAGAAGCGTCCGTGATCACTGTGGCAACTGGCGGAGGCAGCGAGAAGGGGCATCCCGTGTGGAGATTGGGGAGATTGGGGGACTGGAGCCACCACACGAGCGGCCTTTTGCAAACCCTGCTTAGGGGAATGGGATGAGACAGGGGATTGCGAGACAGGGACCATTGTACCTGGAGGGTCCAATGCATGACCCTCACATTCAGCCGGGCCAATGGCAGCAGCGGAATTGCTGCCGCCATGGACCCTAGAGCCCTCAGGACCAGTTCCGCCGGAGGGGCTTGAAGTTGAAGGATGGCCTGCACATGCAACCTCAGGTTCTGAAGCCGATCTGGAGTCAAGAAAGCAAGCATCAGTCTGGAGTCCAACCTCGCCCTTATGAAATCCAATACCTGTGTAGGAGCCAGGGAGGACTTAGTCATGTTGATGGTCAAACCTAAGAGTGGAGCCAGATTGAGGAAATAATCCCTGCATGAGCAAAGAAGATGCCTTATTGGGCCGGTAAGGAGCCAGTCGTCTAGGTATGGAAAGACCTGAATCCCCTGGAGTCTCAGGTGGGCCGCTATTGCTGCCAAAACCTTGGTGAACACCCTGGGGGGCTGAGGTGAGACCAAAGGGAAGGGCCCTGAACTGAAAATGGCTGGGTCCCAGCCGGAAGCGGAGAAACCTCCTGGAGCATCTGTCTATCAGAATATGATAGTACGCATCCTTGAGGTCTATTGAGCACATCCAGTCGTTCTCCCGCAGTAGTGAGAGAATAGATTGCAGTGTGACCATCCGGAACTTTACCTTTGGTACTGCCAGGTTCAAGAGAGACAGGTCCACGATGGGCCTCGCGTCCCCTGTCTTTTTTGGCACCAGAAAGAACCTGGAGTAAAACCCTGATCCGAGCTGATCTGGGGGGATGGGCTGGATGGCTCTTTTTTGTAAGAGCTGCTGAATTTCTGCAGCAGCCACCTCCCTCTGATCGGGTGGTAAATCGGGGAGGCTTCTGATTCTGGGGTTTACCAGAAAGGGAATTTGGTAGCCTCTGGATATAACCCAAAGCACCCAGCGATCCATTGTTATGGACTTCCACATTGCTAGGTGCCTCAAAGAACGTCCCCCCCCCCCAACTGCCTCCAGAGTGGAGCAGCCGGGCAACCCCTCAGGGGTTCTGAGTGGGCCTCTCAGAGAAGGGTTCTCTGGACCCAACATTCCTGGGACCCCCTCTGCCTCTAGGGCGGCGTCCTCCCTGTCCTCCTCTGCCACAAGAGGACTGGTTGTCCGGAGCAGACTGGGATTGATGCGATTTCCGGAACCGCATCTTCTTCTGACCCTTTTGGTTCTTGGCAAAGGACCTCTAGGGAGCAGAGAAGCGGACTCTGATGGCAGACAACGTCTTCCCGTCTTTCTTGCTCTGGACAAGGGTGTCGCGAACGGTTTTGCCAAACAAGGCAGAACCATCAAAAGGGGCATTCGCAAATGACGCCTTAAAGGGTTCCGAGAAGTCACAATGTCAGAGCCAGGCTTGCCTCCTCATGACCAGCCCGACTCCGCCTGCTCTAGCAGCTCCCTCAGTGGCGTGAGACAAAAGCCGCATAGAGGTGTTAGAAATAGAACGTAGGGTGGACATTCGGGAGGAGTACAGTTGCTTGTCCCCTTCCGACATGGACCCCGGGGGGAAGCAGTGTATTCTTGGATTAGATCCCGCTGCATCCGAATGACATTTGTCATAGAGTTCAGAGCCCTCATGGAGAAGGTCGCTGAACTGAAGGCCCGCTTCCCAAGGCGGTCCATTGCGCGAGACTCCTTACTCGGCGGATGAACCGTGGGGCTCTCCTGAGCCAACTCTCTCTTGGTGGCTGCCGCCACCAACATGGCATCCACAGGGGGACCTCTGCTCCAATGGGTTCTCTCTGTCGGGGGACTTAAGATTTTGTCTGGGCGGTTGGGAACAGGCTCTACAGTGTCCGGCTCCCTCCAAGCCCTAGTGGCTATAAGATCCACCAAGGGGTCGGGGGGAGGGGACACCCAAGAGGTAGATGGCCCTGCCTCGAACGCCTCTAGGAATACGGACTCATCGGAGGAAGCCTTGGGGGAAGACCCCCCCCCCTGATTCTGAGCATTTCCATGATGTCTCCAAAGGAGACATCCTCGGGGGGTGACCTTGGGGAGCCTTCCCCTTCATCCAAGTCCGTATCTTCGGTGAGGGACTCAGGGAAGTCCACGTGCCTCCTCTTGCATTTCGACTTGTGAGGAACCTCCCCGGGGGGGGCTGTCCGAGGAGACCTCACCAGCAATATCCTGTTCCAATGGAACACCTAGAGGCGCTGAAGCAGGCTGCCCCGAGGGCCGGGTGAGGGAAGCCAGGACCAGCTGAGAGGGAGTGCAGGGGGGAGCTGAAGCCAGGAACGGAGGCCTGGATGCACTCAAAAATACCCTCTCCACCAACACGAAAGCCGAGGGGGAGCCGCTCTCTAACGGATCCAAGATCCGGCTCCCACTCGGATCTGAGGCGGGGATTGGACCCGGAGCAGAGACTATCGGATCCGAAGGACCCATGCGCTTGACCGGGAAGGGGCCAAAAGCACACAGAGTCCCTCGGATCCGAAGCTCGGCCCACGGCTCCGAGAGGTCGGATCTGACAAACTCGAGGGAATCGTCGGAGCAGAAGTGCCTAGCACTGTTAGCTTTGACCCACCCCCGGATCCAACACTGCTCGGCTCCGAAAGCTCTGAACCCGGAAGGCGGGTCGGAGAAGGAGCGATAGGGGGCAAAAAGGGGGGTCGAGCTCCCCCCCGGAGGGGGGGGGGGAGGCAAGAGCACTCCCATCTGCATCTGGGCCTGGATGAACCTCCTCATCATCCGGTCCATGTCCACATCCGACATGCTGAAGGTGGACCTAGAGGAGGCCACCGAGGCAGGCCTGGAGTGCTGCTCAATGACCTCGACGGGGACCGGGTTACCTCCTCCTCGGGTCCCGGTGAGAAGCAAGGGGATCGGACCCGAGGAGGAGGCGAACCAGCAACCCTGGAGGGAGAAGCCCGTTTGGCAGACGAGGCCGAGGAGGAGTCCTCGGGCCGCCGCTTAAGGTGCTTCTCCTTCCGCTTCTCTTTCCTGGCCTCCCTCTCCTCCGGAGCCACAGTTGGAGGTTGAGTCCCGGTTGGAGGGAGGGAGGCAGGAGTGGCCACTATCGAAGACTGGGTAGCGGTCACAGAAGTACCGGAGGCCGGAGCTGGGTCTGGGGGCAAAAGGCCCTCCAGAATCAGCTTCGACTTCCGATCCTTAAGTGCCCTGGGGTTGAATGCAGCGCAAATCGCGCAACCCGAGGAGAGGTGTTCAACCCCAAGGCACCTAATGCACCGGGTGTGGCCATCAGCCGGTAAAAGCTTGTGGCCACACTCGGTGCATTTCGAAAAAATGGCTTTAGGGGCCTCCGACATCACTAAAAGAAAACACACTCGCTAGGCCCCTATACACCACACACACACTGCGACCAGCGAGGGCAGGGAGGAGAGATAAAAGAAATTAAAAAAAAATAAGCTAATTTAAACTGAAAAGAGTGAGATTAGCGCTAAGGGGGAACCTAACACACACACACACACACACACACACACACACACACACACACACACACACACACACACACACACACACACACACACACACACACACACTCGCTCAAAGAGAAAATAGGAAAAAAATTAAAACTTTCTTTTTCTCACTAAATCAACTAAGAGCTCTGTAATCTAGCTGTTGCTTGAAGAGCGGCAAACTAGATCTGGCGTCAGTAAGGGTTGGTAGGGGATTATGGGTAAAGGGAGGAGCTAGGAGCTAGGATCTGTGCTGTGATAGAAGTTGCCGGCTCGGATCCGAGATCGGATCCGTATCCCAAAGGTTGCTGACAAATGAAGTTCCTACTTCAGATCTGCAATTCTACATGTTAGTATAGACTGATCCACCATTAGCTCAGACAACCAAACCAATAGAATACAAGTATATGTTTATGTAAATACATCTGATGTTGGCGATAATGTGCCAACATTGAAGGATATGATTTTTATGCTTGAAAAGAAATTGTTTAAACTGAAATGTTTGCAAATTGATAATAGATATTTGCAGTGTTGCCTTAACCTTAAAGTGGTTCCACAGGGACTTAGAATGTTTAAATACCCCTTTGGAATAGTATACAATGAAGAAATTATTAATGAATTTCATTCCTTTTTTAATGAATGCGGGTTAGGGCTTATCAGAAAATTAATTAAACAAAATGACATGGCATTAACAGTTTTGAACAATCAAGTGGAAAAATTGAAAGGCGATATTTTGAAAGATCTTTTATTTATTGAATATGAGCAACTATATAAGAAAATTTTGTATAGGGTTAATAAGAGAAAACAAAAAAAGTTTGCCAGAGATAAACAGCAGTATGCTGAATTTATATCCTGGGCCTTATAAGAATGTTAGTTATAACACTAATAAAAACAATAAAAATGGTAGAGGGGGTACATCTACAGATGAAAAGGTTAATGAACAAGTAAGGGACGAAAGACTTGGTCATACCTCACTTAGAGGACAAGATGAATTGGACTCTTTTCTGAACACAATGAACATTTTTTAGCAGTGAGAAAGTGAGAGAGATTGGCCAGCAAAACCCGGTACAATTCGGATTCGGGATACCATCATACACGCATGGTCTCAGGGGGAAAATCAGGGTTGGAAGAAAGCGAAATAACATATGCTTCTGATTTTGATGGTATTGTATGTGAATATAAAAGATTTAAAATTTTTAACTATACCCCACTCATTCTTAAAAAGGAGCATTTCAACTTTTCTTTCCAAAGGATTCAAATTTGTATTAAACTATGGGGATATAGCTAACATTTTGGTTGACTTCAAGCTTTATCTTAGGAAGTTGAATTTGGGTATGTTGTATAAAAGTTCTGGGGAAGAGGAAGAAAAATTTTATAAAGGTTGATATAGAAAAAGCACAACTAATCCACTTCTCCACCCACTCCTTATGACGTTTGAGAAATATGTTATGGAAGAAATCTACGAAGCATATAATAATAATAGGAATAATATGGAGCCTTCTAATTTAAATAAAATGGAAAAAATGTTGCTTAATGATTTAGAGTGTCAAACTGGCTTGCATGTTATGAAGCCAGATAAAGGGAGTGGAATTGTGCTTTATGGTACAGAAGAGTACAACAATGCTATAACTAATATTTTGCTTTATACTAACACCTATTCTCCAGTCTCTAAAAACAAAATTATGATGGCTTATGGCAGAATTGATTCGTTATTAGAGGAATACTTGTTAGAAAACAGAATTGATGGTAGAACTTATTTTTTGAAGCAACCCAATCCTCTTATCCCGAATGTTTTTGGGGTACCTAAGGTACATAAGTGTATTAGCAATCCCCCTTTTAGACCTATTGTTTCTGCTAGAAATTGTAAAACTCGCCCTTTGGCAGTATTTGTTGATTTTTGGACAAAGGAGATCTTATATAAAATGGATCATTTAATCAAAGATTCATGGGATTTTTTAAGTAAATTAACTCATGAGGTTTGGAAGGAAAATTTAAGTTTTCTCACTATAGATGTAAGAGATTTATTTACTAGTATTCCTAGACAGGAGGGACATCAGTTTTTTAGTGAGAGCATATACAAGTACTCCACAATGTATGAAGATCAAATTCAATTAGTTCTTGAACTGATGGAAGTGGTGCTTGATTATAATTGTATCAGTTTTCAAGGTGAATATTACCAGCAAATTGGAGGGGTGGCTATGGGGGTAGCTTGTGCCCCCATATATGCTAACCTGGTAATGTTGGAATGGGAGCGCTGTTATGTATTTAACAGTCCATATAGTAACAATATAAGTCTATATATGAGATTTTTGGACGATATATTTGTTCTATGGGAAGGAAGTAAAGAGACAGTAAACTCCTTTATGCAATATTTTATTGAAGGCACCACCTATTTCAAATTCACCTATGTTTGGGATAAATTAAGTATAAACTATCTTGACACCACTATTTTTCAAACTAAAGAAGGGTTTAAGTCCAGAATTTATAGAAAAAACACTTGGTGTAATAGTTTTTTGCATTACACCCGTCATCACCCCATGTTCCATAAAAAAAGTCTTGTAAAGGGGCAAGCAGTATGTATTGCAAGGATGACCTCAGATAAAAAAAGAATTGGATAGGGAATTAAATTTCCTGGGTGAGATGTTTAAGGAGAGGGGCTATCCAAAAGAGATGGTGCAAGGGGTTCTGAATGAAGTATATAGAGGGTGGGGTATTAGATATAAACCTCTTTTAGGAAAACCTATGGGTGAGATAGTTAAAGTTAAGGAGGATAGAAAATTTAAAAAGGCATATGTAACCGAATTTAATGGTTTTACAGGGACTTTCACAGACATTATAAAGGCTAATTGGAGTATGCTTAAAACAAACAGCTGTATGATGTGGTGGGATGTGAACCTGTTTTTTCCTATAGGACTGGTAAGAATTTTAAAAGAACATTTGAACAAATGGAAGTGCCTAAATTTTTAATTAGAAAGGCAACTACTTCATGTGGCAATTGCAAGCAGTGTCCTTATATCATTAAGGAAGACCGTATATGTTTACAAAATGGTATGAATAGTAGAGTTTGGTTTTGTAAAGGGACTTACAATACAAAAAAATGATAGTGTATCTAGCTATATGTGTAAAATGTCCTGCATTCTATATAGGAAAAACAGAGAGGGCTCTTTAAGGATAGAATGTATGAACATTTTCATGAAATTAGGATTAAAAAAGAGGCTAGTGCACTATATAAGCATTCCATCCACTGTTCTTCCTTTAATGGTTTTAAATTTGGTATTATAGACATGGTGAAAATGAATCCTAGAGGTGGAGATGTTAAAAATTTACTGTTAAATAAGGAATTAAAGTGGCAGCTTAGGTTAAAATCCAATATTTTTCCAGGCTTAAATGAGTATATTACTATTAAGCCGGTTTTATTGGCCAAAGCTACACAAATTTAACAAATTTAATAAGTGCAAGTTGTATGTATTATTTTTTTATTATATTGTTATGAAAGGGTATTTTAAAGCATTTTTAAGTACATTATATAGACCATGCAAGTGGCTGTGTATGAATTTTGGTATAAGGTATTTTGTGTCTTTAAATTTTAATTAGATTCAATGGAAAAAGGTATAAATAGTTAGAAATGTAATATGGAGGCATCTGATGAAGTCTTGCATACAAGACGAAAGCACTTATCCTGCCTGTAAATAAAAGTATTTTGCTACCATCTGTGGGTTTGAACCTCTGTTCTACCAACAAAACTCCACAAACAAACCAAAAAAGAAACCATACCAGACTGGATACCAATATCATACCCCAGCAGATACCAGTCCCAAGGAACTTTACCAAACTCCCTAAAAGCTCACCTAGTAATCTACTTAAATCAGATAACAATCCCAAATATCCCTTAAGTATAAAATTAAGGGCATTAGAAACCCATCTGAAGTTCAATGGTGATATCTTTATCTCTCTTACAATACATTTGGAACACACAAACAACTGCCCCTAGATCAAGCTACTCTGCATTCAACATGGTCTTCCTCGACATTTTCAACAAATTAGCCCCAATTACAAGAAAAAATGTAAAGCTAAATCATCACTTTGGCTTACCAAGACCACTAAAAAAAACTTATGAAATGACAGAGATATTTTGAAAACATGGACACTAGACAAAACTCTCACTAATTTACAACACCTAAAAAAAAAAAAAAAAAGGTGTAACATTACATACACTGTGACAAAATAAAATCCTACTACACACAATTTCAAGACAAGTATAGGACTAACTTTAAGCTATTCTGTGCCTCTAAAATCAATCTGCGAAACCCTGGCAAAACTACCCAGCCTAGCCTTTCCACCACCTCAAAGCATGAAAAAAGCCTTGCCTCAAAATTTAATTCACACTTTATCAACACAGTCTTGTCCCTTATTTCCAGCACCACCGCTACCGATCCCCCTCCCAGTCACCGGCTCACTGCAACTCACAAAGCACTTCATCTTTCACCCCCATTACCACATCTCTTATCAAGAAACCTCTCCTAAAATTAAAACCCACTACCTTAGCCCCCGACATTCTCCTCTCACAGTATCTCAAAACTGTAGCAGATGCAGTGGCCCTCATGGTATCAGTTTTAATTAAACTGCTCAATATAAGAAAGTTACGTCTCACACCTTTTGAAGCTTACCCATCTGTTGTCACCCTTTACTCAATGCAGATGTTGTGTCGAATTGCAAAGAAAGACAAAAGAGGTTTTGGAGCTGGGTGTTGAATGTTGTCCGTACCATCAGCTGGTCTGGAAGCTTGGCACTTGATTTGTTTAGAGACATTTTTGTTGGAACTGTGAAGAAGGACTATAGCATGTCATGGGTTGGGTCAACTGTGAAGGAGGACTGCCGCACGGCATGGGTCAACTGTGAAGGAGGACTGCAGCACGGCATGGGTCAACTGTGAAGGAGGACTGCAGCACGGCATGGGTCAACTGTGAAGGAGGACTGCAGCACGGCATGGGTCAACTGTGAAGGAGGACTGCAGCACGGCATGGGTCAACTGTGAAGGAGGACTGCAGCACGGCATGGGTCAACTGTGAAGGAGGACTGCAGCACGGCATGGGTCAACTGTGAAGGAGGACTGCAGCACGGCATGGGTCAACTGTGAAGGAGGACTGCAGCACGGCATGGGTCAACTGTGAAGGAGGACTGCAGCACGGCATGGGTCAACTGTGAAGGAGGACTGCAGCACGGCATGGGTCAACTGTGAAGGAGGACTGCAGCACGGCATGGGTCAACTGTGAAGGAGGACTGCAGCACGGCATGGGTCAACTGTGAAGGAGGACTGCAGCACGGCATGGGTCAACTGTGAAGGAGGACTGCAGCACGGCATGGGTCAACTGTGAAGGAGGACTGCAGCACGGCATGGGTCAACTGTGAAGGAGGACTGCAGCACGGCATGGGTCAACTGTGAAGGAGGACTGCAGCACGGCATGGGTTAATTGTGAAGGAGGACTGCAGCACGGCATGGGTCAACTGTGAAGGAGGACTGCAGCACGGCATGGGTCAACTGTGAAGGAGGACTGCAACATGGCATGTGTTCCTACTGGAGGTGCTGGCACTGATCTAAACATATTGTGTTGTCATTGGAAGTTCCATAGTCTGCTTTTAAAGCATCCTTACAACTGAATTTCAGGCTCTTTTGGAAGATGGAGGAGTTCTTTGAATTTCAGGCTTGTTTGAAAGATGGAGGAGCTCTGTTAAAGACTACCTGATGGTTGTTGTACTTACCCAAATGGCTTGGGATGAAATATTAAACGAAGCACAACACTTCTGGATTATTATTATTGTAGGTGACTTTTTTGTGACCATCTTAATTAGTAGCTATTACATTACTTATTTTGTCACCAGTTTTGAAACTGCTGTTTTGACTGTTGCTTTCATCTTTTAAGTTTCAATTTAGATCACTACCTTTAAAGTTTCAATTTAGATCACTACCTTTACCTGCAATCTGATGTCTGTCTTGCTTTAAAATGTTGTTTCCATCAATGTCCTACCTCAGACTTATTTCATAACAATTGGCTTTATTGCTGGTGCAAATACTGTTTATTCATTGTTCATGGTATGTGCAATGCTTTGGCTAAAGCTCTAATAAAACTTGAACTTTACCACAATGCAAAGGGAGATGTCAGGTTCTCATTTTTGCTGTCTTTAGGGAACCCGATATGCTCTTTCATATTACACTGAGGAAATGATTAAGGGATGACTAGGCTGATGCCTGTGCTATCCCCAATGTGTCGACCTTCAGTTGCTTGAAGGACCCTGTAGCTAGAAGAGGGAATGCTACAAGCCTTTGTGTTTACAGGAAAGGCACACCATGCATCCCCTCAATGTAACACTGCTTGACTAGGTCCCTTACAGCATCCCTAGACACTAAGAAATCTTCCACAGTCTGATGTTGTTTGAGCTGGTGGTATGTCAAGTGATTTGCATACCTCAATTATGAGAATGCGATGCACAATGCTACAGGCACTGGTTCCTTCAGCAAATCCCAACACGAGCTGCTGCTGTTCCTCACATGGCTCCTAGCAACTAGACCATGAATCCTGGTAATCAAAATAGGTATGCATTACAGCACATTGCCACCGTTTTCATGCGTTTCTGAATCAGTCCACAATTTTGGGTACCTGCATTTGCATAATTTATGATGCTCATTTGCATGGACTTCCTTATTTACACGTTATTATTCATTCGTTGATGTTAGCTGTATACTGTGTTATTTCACCACTGCATGGCTACACTATCTGCATCTTAGAAATGTCGGACCTTGCACATGGCTGCTAGTACATCACATAGCACACATTAGCGCACTCTGTGAAGCCCAATCAATAAACATAGGATGTTTAAAGATAAAAATAAACTGAAACTCAAGAGAAAGCTTCTATTCTTTGCAGAGATTCCATTGAGCATGTGTTGTTTTTTTCTTGGCTATCACAAAAAAGATACGTTCAGTTTATAGTAAGGTACAGACTTTGCATGAAACCACATAAAGGCTGAAATCAACATAGCGTAGTAGAACAGTAACTTTCAACAGTTAAAAGTATCTTGCCTGTTTCCTCTGTGGAAGAGCCTTGGGCTGGTACATTCCTCTCTGCACCATGACTAGATTCAGGAGGGTCATCACTGTTCCCTGAGGACATGTTCCGTTAAGGTGGCAGTTTTAAGGTGGCAGTCCAAAAATGTGTCACCTGCATTAAACAAACATGTATAAGTGCATTTGAAGATGTATAAGGAGGACGTATACAGCATAAGGTGGTTCTGCAAAAGCCCTGCAGCATCCTATGTTTTGGCCTGTTTAATGTCTACAGCTGTTCCGGCTCATATGCTATTAATAGCAATTTTCAGATTCCCCAGTGCCTACACCTGCTAGAGAAGTCAGCACAATACTACTGCACTGATGATTTGAAAAATACATATGCTACAAATGATAGATACAGAATATACACACATCTTCCGGGAAATGTACATCTTAAATAATCAGAATCACTTCTGTCCCACTTTTGAAAGAAAAAAAAAACAGTTTAACCCAGAAGATGCGACAGGCAACAATACCGCCCATCTCCTACAGTACAGTATGGCAAAATGAAGAATTTCACATATATATCTTCTCCAGCATTTGGATGTGTTTACCTTTTCTTTTTTGGTAGGGGGTAGATTAGAAACTGCTGTATTTAACAAACATGAAATATGAACTTAACTTTTACACAATGTTTGACACAAACCACATAACAAAAAATTCCCAAACTCTTGCAAATTGATTTCTGTTCAAAGAGATAATGGAAAAAATACATTAAACATTTTACTTCAAGATCAGAAACTTTGCAAATGTGGAATGTGCATCAAGACAAGTCAGAACAGGCAATAATAAATGATCACAGACCGTAATACATAAAGACAAAAGTAAGCAATGAAAAGGTGGTCTGGTGGTCTACAAACTCTGCCAAAAGAGATTAAGGAACTGGCATGAACAAGAAAAAATGATTGTGCTAGTGGGACAAGCACACACATCAAGGTAATGCACGGAGACATAAAAGTACAAATTACAGGATAAGGCAAATTGGATGCACTATGGTTACCACCTGACCCTCTTAACACAGGACAATCCCTTTTAGGGTAGTTGTGTCCTACAAAAAAAAAAAAAAGTCCAGAGATTTTAGGACAAACAATATTTCCTAAATTTAGTTAATAGTTGCATAACACAATTATTTTGCATTTGAAACTCCTAATTATATGAAACAGCATAATTAACTCAAATGCTACAAGGATAAACTTTTATTTTAGCAAAAAAGTGAAGTTCTGTCCTTCGCACTGGTCATGAGTACAGTTTGCCCAGCAAAATCTCATATTTCTACAAAATGTCCTACTTTGGGCACTTGAAAAGGTGCGAACCCTATGATGCACACTGACAGAAAGATGGGAGGTAACGTGCAAATGAAGATTAAGAGATGGAGGAGGGACACAGCACGATTTAGAGGAGACAACTTTGTGATTTATTTACTGTTCTCACAGAAGAGTTTTGGCTCCCTGCAGTAGACCATCCGTTGCACCAAGGGTCTCTCTTCATTTAGCAAGTTTACCAAATCAAACTAGCCATAGACTTAATTCTGACCCATATGCATGGCTGATGAGGTGATCAAAGTGCTTTGGAGCAGCATCTTACTACTACTGAGTGTTTTCTTCTGAATGACCTGCCCCGTGCGGATAATCCGTCCCAATCCCAGAAAAAAAAGTATGCAATGGGCTACGATGGCATATTGTCCATGCCTCTGTGTATGTTGCAACTGTTTTGCATTCCTAAGGGCATCACTCCTGTGCATCCCCAGCCTGCACCAGCAATCCACCTTGAGACTGCATACACCATGCCTATATTGTCAAGTGCCCAAGGTGCCGTTTGAATTCAGGTCACCTAGGCCACAGTCACAGCTTTATCCAGCTACACCAACAGCACAGTCTTCACATAAAAAGGAGTGGTGATGAATATTTGACCAGATAAAAGAGGACACAACAAGGTCAGGAACAGACATGAGAAAAATGTGGACTTGCAAAGGAATATTTACATATATGCCCCGTTGTAGAAGGTAGTAGTAGTAGTAGTCCACATAAACCCCAAAAACTGTCAGGCCAATAAAGAGCCATAAAGATGATAATGTGGACTTTTGAGGACAAGGAAGAAATTACGTATTGTTACTGTTCTGCAAGAAGGCCACAAGTTTCAGACAGAAGACACTCAAAAAGACTGAGAGAGAAATTAGACAAAAGAAAAATATTTGCACAACAAAAACTGTCAAAAGCTTCAAATGCAGATTTGATTTCATTAATACAACAGATCCATGAGAAACATAAGGTATAAAAAAGAAACATGGACATGAGAAAGAAAAAAAGAGATCCGACATGGTGCAATACTTATGCAAAGGAGAAAACCAAACTAATCAATACAAAAAAGCAGCTCCAAAGATATTTGAAGTGAAATACAGGTAAAGGCACCCAGATATGGAAAATTTCACAATACGGAAAAAAAAAAAAAAACGGAAAACCAAGGGGCGAGTAGGAAAGAGGATTAGTACTATAGAAGTTAAAGAAACAGAAACTGAAGTTATGGACTACCTGTGAAGTGAAGGATTTACTGTAGAAAAGTCAACTCTGATAATGTCATAGTATGACAGAACAATGAGTCCCAAAATCAAGGAGAAACGGGTGGAATGGTAGGATCTGATCACTAGCCACAAGGATGTATTCTGGAGCCTTGAGTAGGAAACCAATACAACAGTACAGATGAGAGTTGCACAACAAGGAAAGAAGCATGAAAGCAATGTTGTGGAATGATAGGCCAGTCAGTTCTCATATGAAAGAGCAACAGATGATGCATGATGCAGATGAAGACATTATGTCACAGGAATATGTTCTGGAACTTTGTTCTCCATTTCTTGTGGGCATTTTACAGAATATACCCTCAGTTTAAAAGAAAATAATCTAAGGGAATAACATAAATTCCAAACGGAAAAACACTGTAATAACTATAAAAATAAAAAGCAGCCACCAAGGACAAAACCGGTAGTCTTGACCTGTGAAAAATGAATTTAACAACACACTAAAACATAAATGACTAAGCGCTTCCACCAGATAAACACACTTTATCTGGTGAAAGCGCTTAGTCATTTATGTTTTAGTGTGTTATTAAATTCATTTTTCACCGATCAAGACTACCGGTTTTGTCCTTGGTGGCCGTTTTTTATTTTTATAGTTATTACAGTATTAATCTAAGGGAATAGTTGCTTGATTTAATAGAGATGGTAAACCTATTAAGATAGATGAAAGAAACAGATTCCAGAAAATAAAAAACAAAAAAGTTAGAAGTCTGAAAGCAGATAATCACAGTAATCAAGACTATTGGCAGAAATTTGTGTGATATAACCGAAGTAAATAAGGATACATTACAGTGCAGATAAATTAATAACAGATAAAGTCTTACCACAAAGACACGGAGCAATAAGAGAAAGGAAGGAAAGAAATCAAATGCCATCATGGAAGCCTCAAATAAAGAAAACTATAAAGCAATTAAGACAAAAAGAGTCACTGTTGGACTTCCAAGATGGCTGCACACTGATCATCAGCATAACTTCAGCTCTCCCAGTGTGAAAACAGAAACTGAGAACAAGGAGTGTTTTTTTGGTAAAAAGTTACTGGCTAGTAAACACATTGTCTGGATGGCAGCAAAGAAGAAATTTCGAACACCTGAAAGAAAATCAACCAGAAAAGGAGAAGAAAAAACAAACATTGTCTGGGAAGAATTCGGCAGCTGTTTAGCAAAAAGTAGTTTGAGCTTCATCTTTGATTCAAGAGATGGCTTCTAGTAATTTACAGGAAAAAATAAATCAAATATATACACACAGAGGTGATTAATCAAACAATAAAAGGCTGTAAAATATACGCTTGAACTAGCCATTCAGATGAACTGATAATGTCAACCTCTGATTTTTGCAGTTTTAAGAAACAGCTGGCTGAATATGAGGTTTCTCAAGAACTGTTTAAAAATACTAGGGTTTGAGTGCACAGAGAAAACCTGAGATTTTCTGTGGTACCACAGAAGGTGGAAGGAATGGACTGTTTTTATGAAAGCACAAATAAGCAACTGGACTGCTGTTCCACAGCAGAATTTAACTGAAAGGGCACAGAGCGTATCCTCCAAATCTGGCCATGAGAAAGCAGCTAAGATCTATTAGCAAAGATGCAATTATACTAGTAGAAAGAGTTGATCCTGACAAAACTGTGGCAGAAACACAAATTATTAAAACTTGGAGACAGCAGAGTGTTTTAAAAAAATGATTATTCACTATATACCAGGCAGAAGAGAAGCAAATTTATCTCAGCAAACAGGGAATGTTGAGAGGCTGGTGACAGTTCAAGTTGCTGTATCCTGCTGTCTTCAGTGTTTTTTTCCCCCTGGAGGATCAAAATCCCTTTGACACAGAGCAAGCTGAGGAGAAAATAAAAAAAGTTTACACAAAAAAAAAGTGAGTCAGCAAACGGAAAGGGACTGTGCTTCTCTTTCTTTTGATACAAAAGACTTTGCCAGTGAAACCTTTTCCAAAGTTCCAATGGAAAAAAAGCACAGAAACTGACTAAAATAATCAGCATTATGTTGGACTTGAACCAGAGTCTGGTGCTGGGAGATGGACAGTAACAGGAAGACTAGCAACTCTGAAATTAGTGAATAAGTGGTAAATTCTAAAGCATCTCATCATATTTGTGAAATATGGTTTTGCAAGAAAAAGTGGCTAAAAACACGACTTTTGTTGATTTGCTTAAACTTGTGGGTGTAAAGCATATACCCCCACTTTGTATCATTAAGGTTTAGGAGGACACTAAAAAGGGAGAAACTGTAAGTAAAACATTTTTTGTTCTTAATATTTTATAAAATATTTTTCACCAGTGTGTGGTCAGGGGTATTTTAAATGTGGGAGGAATATTTTCAGTGACTGTTGTACGTCTTAAAGATGTTAAAGTGAAGAAGTACTTTTTGGGTTGTAAGAAAAATACGTTTTGCAGTATAACAGAAAAAGAGACTGAACAAAAGCAAGTTCAATGTTCATATGTAATCTTGGGCTGTTGGGGTGGGAAAGGTGTACTGATTATATTGGAAGTATAATTAGAACATTTTCTCTTTTTATTTTACAAGGGTGAATGCCTAGATTACTACCTTTGGCTTAAGCTGTAAGCATGCGTTTTTGTAAGCGCGCAAGTTTTAAAAATTAGACAAAATTATGAAAGCTATGAAAATGCTAAGCTTCTTACAACTACAAAGATATTAGCTTGCTTGTTTTCCACTGGCAAACGTTCAGTGGAGTTGAGATGCCTGCAGATGAGGGCACCTGTGCTTTCATTTCTGAGTGAAATTTAAAAAGACCCATTGCTGAGTACATTTCCATGGAGGCAAGCTGTCTGCAGGTGCAAACAGTTAATCTTGAGAGTTCTGATAATTTCTTTGCTGAGGGAAATGCAAAATTTGAAGGTACAATGGCAAGTAGTTAAGTGAAAAAAAAAATTCTGAAATTGTGGGAAGTGAATAATAAGTAACAACCTTCCTAGCAGCCTTGACACTTTAACACAGTCAATAGAACAGTGAACAATTTACTTTTATTTAAAGATAGTCAGTGAACTTTTTTTCTTTGGGCTAAACGTTAATGCTTTCTGAAAGAATAAAAGCAAAAGAATAATTAGTGTAAGTGGGAACACAGGTTCTGGCACAATCTTTAGCATGGGTAGCCTTAATTTTAGCTAGATGATGCTTGTATGTGTAGCTGTCAATTTGGGGTAATTGTTCCCTTCTGGAGGGTTAAAATTCATGTTATGAAGATATAAACAGTTTTGTGTTTATTCCAAGTTAATAGGGGATGAGGATGCATTTAGTTTTTTTGTTTGGTTTTCATAAAACAAAAAAAAGTCTTGAAAAATGTAACACAGGTTAAAATGGAAATGAGTACAAACAATTGTACAAAAGATCAGCCTGCCAAACACCAGTATATGCATGTAATGTAAAAGATGGAAATGCACATTCAAAACAACTGTCATGTATAACAGGTGGGAACAGCAGTTTTTTTTTTATCATAATGGCTATGCTGTCCACATTGTCCTAGAACATGAATGAACATACAGGTATAGATAAAAAGAAAAGGTGTATTGAATTCTATTAAAAATGCAGAGTGCAAATAGCAATGCTACAGGATACACATTTGGAAAGAAATGCACATATAAATTTGGCAGAGAGGTTTTCAGAATGGATATTCCCCAGAATACCGGGGATAGACGAAGAGGTTAGTAATTATACTAATTGCTAGAGGGGCTCCAATAGTGATAGATGAGGGGGAAAAAGATAAAAATGGTAGACTTCTGGTAGTATGTTACTTGCAAGGGAGAAGGATTACAATGGCATGTATTAACAGTACACTGAAAACTGCTATTAAGGAGCTTAAGAAAATGTTGGGAGAAATTATCAGCTTTCAGCAGGGAATATTATTTATACGTAGGACTGGAATTTGATTTGCAATAGTGAGAATGTATCAGAGGACCTAGAAGGGACAATATAAAAACAAAAAAAAAGAGGATAGATATCTGAATAAAATTTATGAAAATATTTGGTATGGAAGATGCAAATTCATTATTAGGAACTTTGACCGAATTTACATAACATTCCTCAAGGTACAATAACTGGGCTAGACTAGACAGAAATTGTATTTCACAGGAATATATGCATTTAACTAAAAGCTTTGAGAACATCTAATAACTATTTCTGATCATACACCAATAAAAACTAAGATAAAAATGCAGGATAATGAATTAAAAATGGGACACTAGCAGTTTCTCACCTACATGCAAAATGGGGAGGAATTTAATGAATGGGTAGTGGAAATTACTTGAGAGTTATTAGGGAACATAGAAATATCTTCAAACGTTTTATCTAGTGATTACGATAAAATGAAAATGGGAGTTTAAAAAAGTACAGTTTTGTACCTACCATAAATGTAGATGTCCGATAGGTATGCAACTGCAGTCCTGACATATGGGTTGTCCTGCCTCAGGCAGCCCTTCGGTCGGCCGGATTCCAAAGTCTGGGTCTGGTGTCGGCTGATGTCGCCCTTTCCCCGACGTCAGAGCGCCTGGGGTATAAAAGCATCAGCCGATGCCATCTTCTTCAGTGTTTCTTGCCCCAGATGCCAGGTGCCCTCTAAGGAAGGCTAAATTTTGAAAATAGAGAAAAAATTCCAGACAAGTACAACAACATAAAAACAAATACACCATAAAAGATTACCCCAGGTAGCTAAAATGAGGGGTAGAAACCCAAAAGAATACCACAGAGGGGTAGGTGGGAGGGAAAACCTGACTGCAGTTGCATACCTATCGGACATCTACATTTATGGTAGGTACAAAACTGTACTATGTCCTTCAAGGATGCAACTGCAGTCCTGACATATGGGTTGAATACCATAGCCAACCTGGGGGTGGTAGGCACTAAGACAAAGATGGTGTAGCTAAAATGCCCTGCAGGACTGCAGAAGCAAACCCTGCACTGGATCTGGAATATAAAGGCAGGTTGTAATGTTTGGAAAATGTATGCACGGAGCTCCATGTAGCAGCTTCTAAAATGTCCTTTGTTGCCACTCCTCTTAAAAAGGCTGTGGAGGTGGCTGCAGCTCTGGTGGAATGTGGCCTGATGTCAGCTGGCACAGTTTTTCCATGAAAAGAGTAGCAGAATCGAATGCAATTTCCAATCCATTTAGAAATTGTCCGTTTGGAAATTGCTTTTCCCTGCAATCCAGCAGCGCAAGTTACAAAAAGCTGGTCAGATTTTCTGAAAGACTTTGTTCTGTCCAAGTAGTAGCGCAACTGTCTGTGTATGTCCAAGGTGTGCAGAAGTCTCTCTGCTTTATTTTGAGGATTGGGAAAGAAGGTAGGCAGGTGAATAGCTTGATTCAGGGACACCCTGGATACCACCTTTGGCATGAATGACGGATTGGTTCTCAAAGAAACTCTGTCCTGATGAAAAATGAGAAATGGTTGCATTGCCATAAGGGCCTGTAGCTCAGAGACTCTTCTTGCTGAGGTTACTGCCAGAAGGAAAGCTGTCTTCCATGACAGAAATTTCAACTCTGAAGATGCTGCTGGTTCAAAGGGAGGAAGAGTTAATTTTTCCAGCATGAAGTTGAGGTCCCATGCAGGCACTGGTGGTTTTCCTTGGAGAGTTGATGTTATTTATACCTCTTAGAAACTGTCTTAGCAATGGGTGAGAAAATACAGGCGGATCAGTGTTATATTTGGCAGATATTGCTGAAGCATGTATTTTTATGGAAGAATATGAAAGGCCATTGTGGAGCATTTCAGCCAAATATTCTAGGATCTGTGGAATGCTCATCACGGATGGGTCTTGACCCTTTTTGCTGTTCCACATAAGAAATCTCTTCCATTTTGCTGAGTATGTTTTTCTAGTGGAAGGTCTGCGCGCCTCCAGGATGATATCTTTTACCCTTTTGGAAAGAGTATCCTGAGGAATAGTCATGGAATCTTCCAAGCTGTCAGCTTCAATGTTTTCAAGCTGGGGTGTAGTGTCCTGTAATTGTGCTGTGTCAGAAGAAGTGGCCATTGAGGAAGGAGCCACGGATTGGTGCGTGTCAAGCTCCGTAGCAGTGGGTACCAGTGTTGTCTTGGCCAGTCTGGAGCTATCAGTATGACTTTCGGTTGCTCTGTCTTGATCTTTAGTAACACCTTGGTCATCAAAGGAAGAGGTGGGAAGGCATATAGTGTTAGAGAGTTCCAACTGAAGGAGAGAGCGTCCACCTTCCATGCTTGAGGATGGTGTGTCCTTGTGCAAAACTTTTTCAGATGGTGATTGAGGTGGGAGGCAAAAAGATCTATGTCCGGCCTTCCCCATGCTTGAGTTATTTGTAAGAAAATGTCTGGATGCAACATCCATTCGTGTGGATCCATGATGTTTCTGCTTAGGCTGTCCGCCAGAACATTGTCCTTCCCTGGTACAAACTGGGATTGTAGCTCTATTTTCAATTGTAGGGAAATATCCCAGAGATTCATTGCCAGTCTGCAAAGAGGGTAGGAATGGGTACCTCCTTGCTTATGTACCACATAACTGTGGTATTGTCTGTCTTTATTATTAGATGGCCCTGATGCATGAACTTTTCGAAGGCCTTGATTGCAAGTATCACTGCCAGCATTTCTTTTTGGTTGATGTGCAGGTACTTTTCTTTTTGTGTCCATTGTCCTTGAATGCATCTGCCCTCCATGTGCACCCCCCATCCATGGTCTGAGGCGTCTGTTGTTATGGTTTGACTTGTATGAGGCTTGCTGAAAGGCAGACCTTTGTTTATCTGGCTTGCTTGAGCCCACCACAGAAATTCCTTTTGAAGGCATGGAATGAGTGGGATCAATGCTTCCAGGCTGTGGCTGTGTTGAGACCATAGACTTTTTAGATACCATTGTAATTTCCTCATATGCAGCCTTGCGTGTGGAATCAGAAGAATGCAAGATGCCATGAAACCCAGGGCCTGCAGGATTTTCCTTGCAGTCATCTGGGTGTGTGTTGCTAATTTTCTGAAGTATTCTGGTAATTGTTTTTGTTTTTCTTTTGTCAGAAACGCCATCTGGGTGTTTGTGTCCAGTGTGGCACCCAGGAAAGGTATTTGTTGGGATGGTACGAGACTTGATTTCTGAATATTGACTGTGTATCCCAAGGCCTGCAGTAGGTGAATGACATAGTCCAAGTTTTTTAACAAAGCTTGTTGGCTGTCCGCTTGTATAAGGCAGTCGTCCAGGTAAGGGTATATTTGTATCCCCTGAAGTCTGCAATGTGCAATTACTGATGCCAGGCATTTCGTGAACACTCTGGGTGCAGTAGATAAGCCAAAGGGCAATGCTGAGAATTGATAATGGTCTGAGCCTGCAAGAAATCTGAGGTATCTTCTGCAACTTTGTCTGATTGGGACATGCAGGTATGCCTCCTTGAGGTCCAGAGTTACCAGCCAAGACCCCTTGCCCAGCATGGGAAGGAGTTGCTGTAAAGTCAGCATTTTGAATTTTGGCACAATAAGGTAAGTATTCAGTGCGGACAAGTCCAGAATGGGTCTCCATTGGTTTTCTTTTCTTGGAACAAGGAACAGTCTTGAATAAAATCCTTGGCCTTGTTCTGCAGAAGGAACCTTTTCTATTGCTCTTATTTGAAGTAGGTTTGTTATTTGTTTGAGTGCCTCTGCCTTTTGATTTGGTGGCAGGTTTGGCCTGCCATGTCTTGTTGGTAGTGTATGAAAATGGAATCTGTATCCTTTGTCTAGTATGTCCAGTATCCATTTGTCCTTTGTAATATTGTGCCAATTTTGTGAGAATAAAGATAATTTTCCGCCCAAAGGTGCTTCTAATTGAGCCTTGGATGGTGGAGTCAAAGTCAAGTCATTGAGATTGTCCTTGCGGAGCAGTGGAAGGTCCTGCCCCACCTCTCTGGTTCGGAGGCTGCCATTGACGTCCTCTGTAGGAGCCTCGAGTTTGCCCTCTACCTCTGCCACGTCTGTTTTTGCCTCTTTGAAATTTGTCTGAGTCTGGAAAGGACCAATGCTTAGAAGGCCAATTCCTGCTGAATCTTGGAGGCTGTACCTGGAGGAAATCTTTGACTGTTTGCACTGATTTTGCCTTTTCCTCTATTTTCTTTAAAACCTCTTGTGCTGTAGCACCAAATAGCTTATGTTTCTCTAGTGGTGCATCCAAAAGCTTAATTTTCACATGGTCTGGCAATGTTTGTTCCTTTAACCAAGCATGTCTGCATGACCGCACCTGTCATTGCTGCTCTACATGAAGCTTCCAATGCATCATATCCACACTGAAGGAAATGGTTGCTAACCTGCTGAGTATTATGAACCAATTCCTGTAACCCCTTTCTATCTAATGGTTCGGGGAAGCCAATTTCTTTTGCAAGTCATCCAACATGTATTCCTGATACTGAATCATATGAAATTGACAATTTAATGCTCGCATAGAAAGGGTGGAAGATGTATATACTTTCTTGCCCCACCTTTCTAAAGCCCTAGAATCTCTTTCCGAAGGAAGTGGATTCTTAGCAGTAGTGGAGGAAACCCCTTTAGGCCCCTGAGAAATAGTTTCAGGGTCAGCAGTATGGCCCTTGTACAGAAATTGATGTGTGTCTGGGACCCTGTAGTACCTGTCTGGCTTGACAGGAGCAGGGGAGGGAGTCAGGGAAACACTAGATTCTAAGTACACATCATCTAAAACATTTAAAACTGGAGGAATAGCTAAGGGTCTATGCTGAGGTAGCTTTAAAAATTCCCTTAACCTTTTCCTAGAATCTGAGTATTCTTGGCCTTGCCATTTGAAGTGTTCCCTCATGGAATGAAGCGTTTCCCCAAAGGAAAACTCCTCAGGAGGAGAAGCAGAGGGAATGGATTCCTCCGCATCAGAATCCTCGTAGGCTGGGAAGGCCTCCTCCCGGTAGTCTGAATGTGCAGAATCACCTGAGGCCTCATCGGAGGACTGGGGATCTACCTGCTCAACCCTAGGCCTCCTGACAGAAGGCGGCTGAGAGACTCTATCTGGATGTGGCTGAGAACCCCTAATTAAAGAAATAAGGTCCTCAGCTAAACTTAAAATTTGAGAACTAGAAGTGGATCCCAGAGAAACAGATCTTGGAGGGAGAGACTTAGCCTGTTTGGCAGCCTTAGCACGTGTGTAGGCCTTAATGGACATAGACACTGGAGTCCTCGCAGCCCCGCGTGCTGGAGTAGTCTTATCCACTGAAATGGTGTTAGAAATATCCTGGGCTACGGTCTCAGAGGGGAGAACAGAAACCAGCACCGAGCTGGCCTCCGGTACCGAAGTAACCGGTGGGGTGGTGTAGTCGGTCTGTAGCGATTGTGAAACCGGCTCAGAAGAGACAGAGACACTCGCGGTAGGCCTAAGCGTGGTGTCAGCCGAGACCGTGGACGTCGGTCCTTATCCTTCCGTTTTTTAGGTAAATGTGCTGTCGGAAGCTTCGACGGCATGATATAACAGAAATCTTCCCCAAAATAATCCTGTGCAAACTCTGTCCGACGCCTAAGAGTGCATTTATTGAAAGAAGCACAAGCTGTACAGGCCGAGACGTTGTGTTCTGGGCCCAGGCAGGGTAAGCAGTAAGAGTGGAAATCCTTATGAGGTATTTGTTTCCCACAAGTTAAACAATTATTAACTTTTACAGTTTTATCTGACATCGGCTGAGGCAAGAAAAGGTCCCCAACGGGGTACTTAGCTTTTTTGAAGACTTCAGTAGCTAAAAACACAGGAGTTGGTCGACCGGCACTTGCGAACTGCTTCTGCTTCGGGTGCCGCGCGGCAAGAAAGACTGAAGAAGATGGCGTCGGCTGACACTTTTATACCCCAGGCGCTCTAACGTCGGGGAAAGGGCGACATCAGCCGACGCCGGACCCAGACTTTGGAATCCGGCCGACCGAAGGGCTGCCTGAAGCAGGACAACCCATATGTCAGGACTGCAGTTGCATCCTTGAAGGACATCAGGGTTGAAATAAAAGACAAAGATATGGTTATGTAGTAATAGAAATAACTGAGAGGGGCTGACAATGATTAATGTATTACAAAATGAGGGAAATCTCAAAGAACAAAAGAAGAAGCAAATGCAGAGTGCTAAAGAAAAAATAAAGGAGTACCAGGATAATATGCATGAGTTTAGAAAGAGTGAGGTTAAGCAACTAATTTTTGATAACTCCAGAGCAAAAAAAAAACTTTTATTGCAATGACTTCACAACAAAAAAGTTGAAAGGGTTGTCATCAAGTTTAGGGAATATGTAATAAGAAAAATAACCAGATATCTCGCAGAGGTTTGAGAGATATATGGAAAATGTATAAACATTTCTATAAAGCAGAGAAATGTGGAAATCAAGAGAGTACAAATGGAAACGATGTAATAATGCCA
This sequence comes from Protopterus annectens, assembly GCF_019279795.1. NCBI lineage: Eukaryota > Metazoa > Chordata > Ceratodontiformes > Protopteridae > Protopterus > Protopterus annectens. Next base: position 73,961,075 of record NC_056739.1, on the reverse strand, counting down.
AGGTTAGAGGCAGACAAGGCTCAACAACTAACAGTGAAGATAGGAGGGTGATGAGATAAAAACAGTGATGTATAATCAGTTTTCGGGAAAGTCTCCAGAAATAGATGGTAATCCTATGGAGGTTTGGAAATTAGGAGGGAAGAAAGTGATAACAATCTGGAAGATTTTGTTTAACAGTATTTTAAAAGGAGGGAAGCACCAACATCTTGGAAGAAAGCTGTGGTGACTATGTTACCAAAAGGTGTCAAAGACCCTTCAGTCCCAGCTTCACATAGACCTATTAAATTTTAATCATGATTATAAAGTGTTTTTTGTCTATACTAGCTAAAAGAATAGCAAAGGTGTTGCCAAAATTGATAGACATCAATCAGTGTGGTCTTTAGGAGGGGATGCAAACTTTTGACAATATTAATACAAAATGATGATCCAGAGTTAGACAGAATGTAAGAAAATATCTATGTTGGTGGGTCTTGATACAGACAAAGGAGCGGGGATTTTATGAGTAGGTCATTGGAAGCAATTGCATTCCCTGATATTAGCTTAAATAGATGGATATATGAAGGATTGGAGGCAAGAATTAAAGTGGGAGGATTGCACTCAGACAAACCATGTTTGAGCAGAGGAACCACATACAGGTATCCTCTTTCCATCTTATTTGCTTTATATTTACAGCCATTGGCAAAGAAAATAAGGAGCTCAGAAATACAAGGATATAATTGGTATGGTAATGAAGAAAAGTTGGCTTTACTTACAGATAATATTACTTTCTACATGATAAATCCAGAAAAGGGCATTTCAGTGTTGTGGAACATTTTGAGACAGTTTTGAGACTTTGCGGGATATAAAATTAATGAAGACAAAAGAAAGGCTATAGCCATAAATTATGTACCCACACACACACTGGTTTAGCAATACCTATGTTTATGAGGAAAATGAAGTCTTTAGGAGTATGGATTAAAAAGGCGTCTGTTATGGCATCTAAGGATATGTGAAAAGAGACTAAAAAAGATAAGAAAATTGAGAAACTGCAAACTCTTATTTGTGGATATGGACAGTAAGATACAAGTAGTGGAAATGTTTTTAGTCCCTGTAATCTTTTAAATGTGTCAGGAATACTTTTATCAACCATAAGAAAAGTTGTGGACAATAATTAAAAAAAAAAAAAAAAAAAAAAAAATTGAAGGAATTTATCTTGGAAGGAAAGAGGGCAAGAGTTAAGTGACATATGTTGATCCTTCCAATGAGAAGAAGTTGGCTTAGGTTTACCTAATTTGAATGGACATTTTAGAGCTACAAAGTTAGGGCTCATATATGTAATATAAGCAAAAGATAACAGTTCAAAGTGGAAAGGGATGACGAAGCGAGGGGGGAGTTGAAGAAATAGAGAGTGGGATTTTGGATGTACACCCTTAAGGAGAATAACAACAATCATACAGAATATTATATGCATAAAATAGCAAAAAGTATTCTAAGAACCAAGCCAATATGAGAATGGAGAAGAGAGATTTTTCCAATAGAGATAACTGCAAGTATGGGTACAGAAAACATGCAAGAGGGGGTTTGAATTTACTGGAGAAACTTGGCAAAGGAACGAAGACATTGGGAACAAATAACTCAAGCATGAAAGGTAATGCAGTGGAATGAGACCAAGAAGACACTTGCATTTCAGGCTAGATACTGCCTTCCCTACTAGGTTTGACCTCAGAGTACAGGCAAAGAGAAATGGATAGGTGACTTTTAAATGAAGACCTGCTCTGGTACAGTTTTTAGTTGAATCTATAACAGAAGCAGCTGTTAAAAAGGGATAATTAGTAAGGCATATAAAATATTGCAGGATAACTGTACAAATCCATCAGGAGGCTAGAAAAGACTGGAAAACAATGGGAAGACATATGTATGGCTTCGAAATCTGCAACCAAGCCCAGAATGTTTAGTATCTGCACAGGTATTTTTATACCCCAAGCAGACTTCAAATCATTTTTCCTCCGGTAGACAGCAAATTTTCGAGGTGTGAGAGAGAAGAAAGAGGTAACTGTGAACATAGTTTTGGGAGTGCAATGAGTTGGCAGACTTTAAAAATTCCCTACAGAGTAGTCTGTCAGAAATATTAGGTGAGCAAATGGCTGTAAGAAATTACTCTTTCAAGCTGGGATACAGGATCTGAATTGCCTAGACAAGGTAAGGCCTTATTAAGTTTAATTCTGTTGGCAGCCTAAAAAAAACATTTACTAGGAAACAGAAATCAAAGTCTATACCAACTGCATTTGAGGTACTGTATATTATAAAAACACATAAAAGAACTGAAGAGGGATCTTTAGAAAAGAGAAGAAACAAATTACACAGAAGTAAATGGAAATTGTGGGAATAAATACACAATGTTCAGAAGAGGAATGAATTTTAAAGGATGGCAGGAATTCAGCAATTTTTTTATAATGTTGCACTGATGATGGCAGCAAAGAAAATATATGTGATGTATATTGTATTTAAATGGAAACATTTTAAAATGGTTTGTTTCTTTTCTGTTAATGTATGCCTATGTCTTAAGTGATAATTTAATAAAGGTGTTTTAAAAAAGTGTAGAAGTGTAGAAAAGGGAACAGATCAACAAAAACACTTAGAAAGATAGACGTGATAAAAGCAATGCCCAGTATCAGAACATAGCAGGTTCTATTACCCACTAAAACTTAGAAGATAACGGGGATAAACATAAAAGAAAAGAACAAAATAAGCAATTCACGGATGACCCAAAAAAGGTTTTATAGAGAATTGGGAAGGAAAGCAAAAGGAATAGAACCACCACCATGAAAAAAAAGACAAGACACCTTTTGGAGAAATATCTATGAAAACCCCGTGGAACGTAAAGATGCTTAATGGATAAAAAAAAAAAAAAAAAAAAAAGTAAAATAAACAGTAAGAAGTTCAACTGTACAACATGAATATCACTCAAAAAAGGAGGAGTAAGTACTTAAGCCTGCATTATAAAATATGACAGAAATTAGTGGACTGAATAAATACTTTGCAGCTCAGCTGCAAATCAATAAGCTAGTATGAACCTATGAACACATTGCATGATCCAAATACTCCCTTATCTGCTTTTAGAATCTATGCTTCTGTGAAAATTAGTACGAGAAGAAATCTAAGTTTCAAGAAGACAGAATGGGCAACACTCTAAGCATGCACCCAATCAGTGTCAGTACTTAGCAAGTTTGACATATTTAAAGCATTAACCAAACCCAGACTGCAACTTGTTCGTATTAAATACTGTGGGATCACAGAGAAACCAGTGCTAAAGGCATTGGACATTCAACTATAAAACTACTGCTACAATCATGTGGAGTGCTAGAGCATAACTTCTACAGAAAGGAAACACTAGCTTTCAGGTGAGAAGACACCAACACTGGTATTAGCATGTTCCATAATTAGCCACCGGATACATTTCTGGGGGACATCATCCACTAAGCCATCAAAACAGAAGAACAACCTACTTTTTTACCCACTGTGACTGAGCAGTGAGACAATGAAGGTCTCTACAGTGCTAATTTATCAGTGTCAAAAAATCAAGAGTTTCTAAAACAGCACATTACAGCTAACAGTGTCCAGAAAAGTAACCATTTGAAATGTCGGGACTCGAAATTCGAGTATTGGGGTGTGGAAACTGAATGACCAAAAAATCCAGACTTGTATACAGTAAATATCCAGACTTGTATACAGTAAATATAACATTGCCTTTTTTTTCAACTACTCCCTCTTTCTGAAGTATGGTTACCTCAGAATTGGCATATTTTATATGTTTGGGGGATGGAGGCTAGCCCCCTGCGAAAGAGAAGCATAGACTTTGATATTCGCTCTTCTATATTTTCAGGGGGGGTTTTTTGGTTTGGTATTTCATGGCTCAGCATTTTGAGTTTCCACATTTCAATATGGAGCCATCAAAAAAAGAAAGACTTTGCAACCTCAAAAATTCCAACTTGGGTGACCTTCCTGCACAGCAATTAATACTTTCCAGTGTCACCCTAACAATGTGGGTGTATCTGTGCTGTGAAATTTGCAAAAATACAACCAAAAAGAATAGAGGGAGTTATTGGTCAGGGAAATAAAACAAGGTTTTCTAAATGCCAAGTAAAGAGCACTGAAACAGAGAAAGGTCTATAATTATGACATGTAGAAATACACAGAATACGGACTGCTGAGAATACGGACTGCTGAGAAAAGTGGAAAAGCGCAGCAACAAATTTCTATTCATAACGTAGAGGATAATCCCCAGTACAACAGTCATGACCCTGTTAACATTTCTAACTTCTCCCTCCTTTCCTCAGTTTGGTTTCCAGCTGAGGTGCAGTCGGTGTGGAGTCTGCACACCTTTCCAGTGTCTGCACTGCATTTGGGTGGGTGCTTCAGTTTCCCCCCACACCCCACATTAGGTGAACTGGCAATCCTCTAAACTGCCTGCAAGCAAGTGTACAGTGCAAATGTGTACAACTCTCCTGCAATGGCTCAATGGTCTGTCCAAGAGAACTTCAGTGCCTTCCACCCACTACCTGCGATCTAGGATGTGGCTCCTCAAAACCCGGAGTAAGATAACGCAGGTATCAGAAAATGAATATGAACCGCATATTCCAATGTGCAACATATCTCAAGGAGTACAAGGTCCTGTTAGTTATATTGGGTGTTATTCTTAAAAGATTCATTTAATTCTACAGGTTTTTCAGTCTGGGGCAGGAATGAAGCAGGCATCTTTAGGTTACATTACAAATGTTGGTTTTAACATCCCCACTTCCTTTTTAATTTCCAAGTGTGTTATGTATAAATTTTTTTAATATAAATTTGAAGCACAAGTACTTGCATTGGGTGCATTGTACATGCAGTTAGCCTACAGCAAGGTACACTGTTCTGCCCAACAGGCAGCACAGTTTGATAAACTATACCTGGTAGGCAGGATGGTATTACAAGCTTGTAAATCGGTCAGCTTTTTCAAGTAACAAAGTCATTGTCTTTACAAAAGTCACCAGAAAAAGTGGTTAGCGACCTGCAGAGGCACTGGCCGTAATAGTTTCTCATCTTACTGCAATACAACCTAGCAAACCAGACCTTAACTGAAAGAAAACACAATGTATGTATTAGTACATACAATGTGTGCGTATAAAATGTCACTTTCAGAACTGCAAGATAAAAGAACAGTTTCAAAGTAACTAAATGCAAAGCTGTATAGGAAGCAAACACCGGAGATGCAGTTTCCTGGAGACATACAACAACACGCAAAGAAAGGTGATTTAAAAGGTCAAAAACAAGTCATCATCTTCCTTGCCCGTTTTCTGATGGAGACGCTGCACACTCTCCAGCATAAAGTTCCATTTGAAACGACAGAATTTCAGACACCCACACAGGTACCATTGGCATTAACTGTGGTTCATTTACAAAACCAGTTATTTTCATTCATTTCAAGTAGATGTGCGTTGGGCTGGTCTGAGGAGTCTTTTTAGCAGTAACCAAGGCAGAATGCAGGCAATATTGTTTTAAAAAAAGTTAAGTATCAAGCATACCTCTTATTACAAGAAATCAGGACAAAGACTAAAATAATCATAGGACAAGGGCCCAAAATTGGAACAGATTTTAATCACTGTTCATAAAAATTAGAAAGTTGCTAGAACAACAGGATTTGTGTTAGCATGAATTTTCCAAAGATAAGAAGTCTGCAATTCTCAGACATATGAAGCTGGAACCCTCCCTGATGATGTAAGTGACCACTCACTAAACTACATCATCAGGCTTAAATCCAATCTACCTAATCCAAGCACATCTAGGACAATTAGAACTAAGAAAAACTTCAACCCCGATCTCTTCCAGAGAGAACTAAGAGCATGTAACTGGTCTCCCTTAAAATACCTCACACTGGAGGAGGCTGTTAATTACTTTAATTCTAACTTCCTAGCCATACTAGACCACCATGCACCAACCCGCTCTATAAGAATGAGAACTAAATCTGCCCCATGGCTTTCAAAAGAAACCAGGCAAAAAATCCATCTCAGAAATAAATACTGGAATAAATCTCGTTTAACTTAAAACCCAGTAGACCAACAAAACTTCAGACAGCTGAGAAATGAAACTAAAAAAGTTATACTGTCCGACAAAAGAAACTACTACCTACAATTCCAGCAGATTCACCATAATAAACCACAAAAGTTCTGGGAGAGTATTAATCAATTATTACATCCAGGTCAATCCATCACACCCAACCCACAAGGCAAAGACCAGAAGAATCCCAAGCAGACTGCTAATGCCTTTAATACCTTTTTCACTGAGGCCATTCAAACTCTTGCCAGTCAGTTATCTACTCAGAACTTAACTACATCCAACTCTAACTCATCCCCTCCATTTCTCTTCTAACCAGTCCCACCAACATATATTCTTACCCTTATCCAAAAACTGAAACCATGCACTCCTTCAGCAGACCAACTACCCACTGAATATCTACAAAAGGCAGCCAAATCCATCGCCTATCCCATTTCCATTCTCATCAACAGAACCATCAGTGAAGGACACATCCCTAAAATCTGGAAAGTATCCCATATTATCCCCCTTCACAAGGGTGGGAACTCTACTGAACTCTCCAAATACCGTCCCATAGCCCTACTTTCTCCCTTAGCAAAGATCATGGAAAAATGCACCCACAGACAATTGCTAGACCACCTAATCCAAAATACTTGCTTTCAAACTCTCAACATGGCTTCAGACCTTCCCACAGCACTACTACGGCCCTCCTTTCCTTTACTAACTGTATTAACAAAAACCGTAACCTCAATATGCTTTCCTCTGCACTAATTTATAGATCTGTCTAAGGCATTCGATATGGTAAATCACCAGATACTTATAAATATCCACAAATCCCTGTCACTAGATGCACTAGCTATAAAATGGTTCTAGTTCTACTTAGATAACAGACAACAGGCTGTACTTTGGCATAACATTCTATCTACCCATCTGCCCGTTAACATTGGTGTTCCTCAAGGGTCCATATTAGGACCTCAAGGGTCCATATTAGGACCTCTCCTGTTTTCTATATTTATCAACAACCTTCACCTAGCAATCCCCCAAGCTACGTGCATACAATATGCAGATGATTCCACACTTATATGCTCGGCCACGTCTATATCTGAACTTCACTCCCTTACCCAAAATGTGTTTAACACAGTTGAACAATGGTTTACACAGTGCTGTCTCCTTCTGAACCCACAAAAAACTAAACTCCTCCTTTTTACTCCTACTTGTAAGTCCCCCCAATAGACTTCACAGTAACATCCAATAACGGTACTCTCATATCCCCAGATCCAACTACCAAACTACTAGGTATCATATCCCCAGATCCAACTACCAAACTACTAGGTATCACCAGAGATAACAACCTTAACTTTGACACCCATATTAACAATACTCTAAAATCTGTTAATAGAAAACTAGGCTCTCTCTACAGGATCAAACCCTTCCTCTCTCCTGCAGCTAGAATAACTACTGCTCACACCTATTTAATTTCTACTCTCTTCTATGCCTCACCCATATACACTAATCTCTAAAAACAACCTTAATAAAATGGAAAACTCCTACAATAACACAGCCAGATTTGCTACAGGTAACCCTTTTAGAACCCACCACTGCTTTAATCTAAAGCAGCTAGGATGGCTTGAATTACAAAATCAGCTTAAATTCCACCAACTGACCACTGCCCATAAAACCCTTTACCAACCTACCAATACCCCTACACTATCTACACTCATTACCCCCTACCCCTATACTATCTAGACTCATTACCCCCTACAACAATCTAAAGACCTTACGATCATCACATAAACTTCTTGTAAATATTTGCAAATCAAACAGGGCTAGGGACTCTCTTTTCTCCAATACTGTTGGAAAATCCTGGAACCTCTTCCCAATGGACTTTCCTCTCTTCCCTCTATATCACTCTTTAAAACCAAATTGAAACTTTTGCTCAGAACACACTGGTTGTGCCCCTGTACTAAACCTGACTGATCAACTAGCTCTTCTTACTTGGTTCAACCTACTCTCCTCTTCTCAGTAATCAAATTAATTTTCTTAATAACAACTTCCTTGTCCTTCTATACTATTACTTACATCTTCAGAATCTCATTAAGGAGACTACTTTTACTAATGTATAATTTCAGCTCCTACTTTTTCTTTATGACTACTTGTATACTAATATATTGTATAATTCGGCTGCCATCTTTTTCTTTATGATGTATTGCAACTACATTTTGTATTGTACTAATTGTATCTGTATATTTTGCACTATGTTATGAATGAATGACCTCTGATTATTCTCTGTACTGCACCTGCAATATTCACTATATACATTAATTTTTGCATATGTGATTTTGTTTGTTTCCTCGGAGCTCTTCTCCCCGGGCCTCTACTGAAAATGAACATATATCCAGTTAGACTAGCCCGGTCAACAAATGTAAAATAAATAAATAAAATAAATAAATTCCAACATCTGCCATTATTTTGTGATTTCTTCAATCCCCAAAGATTTGCCACTAAACAAATTTTATGAGGGGCAGATTAAAACATAAAGCAAAAATATAGACATTCTGCCAAGATTTGAAAAGTTGAGATGTATGGTACCAAGTCATAATGTGTAAAGCCTCTTGCATCAGTAAAGCAGTTTTAGTCATAGTGCAGTGATAAGACATGTATAACAGCAGTACTAAAGAAAACATACATAATAAAAAAGTTACTGTGTTTAAATCAAGCCTCCATGACAATTCTTTTCCTATCAACTACATGGCTAACTGGGTTTTTGAAGTGTGTGTGTGTGTGTGTGTGTGTGTGTGTATTTCTTCCTACAGCAGTGCTCTTGTTTAGTGTTATGCATTTGACAACTCAATAGTTTTAGGAAGGAAAATATTTAGCCAAAGAGAGGAAGATAAGTTAACAGACTCCTGTTATAGTCCACCCAGTTCTATAGGCTGGTCCTGTAAAACATGACTGATGGACCAAGGTCCCACAAACACAGTGACAAACATGGCAAAAGGCTGCAGAAAGGTCAAAGTGATACGAAGAGGACTTATCACAGAACAGAAGGAACACAACAGTTTAATGAGGTAAGAAGAGGGGTGGCAAGATCTCGTCTACAATGTGCTTGTAAGACAAAGCTTCAGTTTTTGGAAGGAGGAGCAGCAAAGAACTTACAAATGTAAGGCTTGGTGGCTAGCTACCAGAACTGACAAAAATGGGAAAGCACAATTGTGAACAGCTTCAAAATTATACAAAAAACAGATGTAATTGTACTAGGATTTGAACTTACAGAACATCATTGACCAAACAGAAATCATTGATAAGGTAACAACTGACTGAGTAGGCAAAACTGCATTGATTCACTGCTCACTCTGTTGACCAGGTTAGTCCCAGTAAGTCATCGTCCACTTTTTTGGGGAGACCAGAGGTAATCTTCATACTGACTAGCAGAAATTTCCCAGGACATCATGGAACTTTCCATGCTCTTTTTTGGTAAGTGCCACAGGATCTTTTGCATCCACCTGAGCTACCACCAACTCAATAAGATGGTAGCTTGGTTTAACATCTTGTGAAGGACAGCAGATTCAGGAGTTCAGCACCCTTAGTACTGCACTGCTGTCAAGGACTGGAAAATTAATCCAAGTAGCTGGTGTGGGAACTGGCCCCACAGTCTTCTGATCTTTCAACACCAAAGACAAGTGTGTTACCCTCTAACCCACTGACAAACATTTCCTAAAAGAAAACTCAGGACCTAGTCAATTACTACTTAAGTCATCACCAGTCTTACACCACCTGCTTGTGTTCTTGCTATGGGCCCTGTCTTGAACAGAAATCTGAGGGTTTTGCAGAATTCTTGCAGGTACTTTCTACCACAAGACCCCCAAAGACCTCGTAATAGACAATGATTCAAGCAGTCACAGAGGACAGAGCTAGGTTTCAGGAGATTAACACAATCCCATATGAAACAGCATTGGAGAGGGGGAGGTCAGGACTGAGAACTGGATGGTTGGTTATTACAATCTTCTTAAGGTGATAAAAGTGAAATCCTGCACTTTTAATAGAAGCAGAGGCAGTTGATGGGATGAAAGAAAAAAAGTTATGTACTCACCATAACATTCCATCTCAGTAGTTGTACTTCCATTTGTCTTCAACCTGTGGGTTATGGATCCGTATCGGATCGGACACGGCCGCATATCCAGCATCTGATCCAAGCTCCTCCCCTTACCCATAATTCCCATTTCCTTCCTCCCTTCAGATTGGGTGTCCTGCCCAACAGATAACATACACCTGACCCAACAAGACCTTACCACTACTGACAACCCAAAATTCCTGAGCCAAAGCATGACAGAGTACGCCCCTGAAATGTTCATCTTCCATAAACCGTATGGCCAGGGCAATAGTGACAAGATCGGGGGAATGGTTGAAGACAAATGAAGTACAACTACTCAGATGAAATGTTATGGTGAGTACATAACTTCTTTACCTGAAGTAGTTGACTTAATTTGATCTTCAACCTGTGGGACAGAGTTCCAAGATGCTATATATCTGGGAGGCCTTCGTGGAAGGATCTTCCGGAGCACGGTGGAGCAAAAAGATACCCTGTTCCTGGATACAATGTCCAATTTATGAGAAATGAATGTATGGGATGAGGATCAAGTAGCTGCAGAACAGATATCATCCAGTGACACATTGGACCAAAAAGCTGCTGAAGTAGCCATAGATCTGGTAGAATGAGCTCTTACCTGACCTGGAGTGGAAATTCCCCTGACACAGTATTCCCGAATAATGCATTGGGAAATCCAACCGGCAATCGTAACCTTGGAGACTGGTTTGCCTAAGAGTTTTGAGTAAGAAATAAACAGCTGGTCAGATTTAAGAAAAGCTTTTGTCCTGTGCAAATCAAACTGTAATTGTCTATGCACATCCAGTAAATGTATTATATATTCTCCCTTATTTTGAAAGAAGACTGGAAGATTGATAGTCTGATTAATATTGGCTTCTGATGATACCCTGGGAAGAAAAGATGGGTTAGTGCATAAAGACACTCTCCTTATGAAAAGTCATATAAGGAACTTTGATCAATAGTGCTTGAAGTTCGGACACTCTCCTAGCAGAAGTAATGACAACTAAAAAGACATTATTCCAAGATAGATACTGCAAATCTACCAAAGCTGCAGGTTCAAAAGAGGACGAGACTAAAGTCTGAAGCACTAATATAAGGTCCCACGCAGGCATAGAATTCTTCACCGGAGGTCTCAGAACAAATGTGCCCTTAAGGATAGTCTTGCAGCATTTAGAAGAGGCCAACAACGTTATGTTTTCCCCCACATAAAAATTGGAAATTGTAGCCAGTTGGACTTTGACAGTGGAGGAACTGGCACCTTGCTGAAAAATTCCTGCCAAAAATTCCAATACCGCAGACACTGGAGCAGTAAAGGGGTCCAATGCACGCTGCGAGGCCCATAAAGAAAAACGTTTCCACTTGGTATGTTATACCCTTCTGGTGGACGACTTGTGAGCCGCCACCAAAATGGTTTTAACGGGAGAAGATAAACCAGGAGTCCTAACAATCATGGGAACTGGAGTAGCCAAACTCTGAGCTTCAGACTGTCCATATCTGGGTGATGAATCCCCGAGGGATGAGAAATGAGATCATGAACAGGATCCAACTTCCATGGTGGGACTACTAGATGAGACCATAGAGAGGGAAACCAGACCTGGCAAGGTCAGAATGAGGCAACGAGGATTACAAAGCTCCCCAGCCTGCAAGCCTTCTAAAGAAACTTTGATATCAAGGGCAGAGGGGGATAGGCATAAAGAAGACCGGGAGGCCAAGCATGAATCAACTCGTCTCTGGGGGCTTCCCCGTGAGAGTGGTTCAGAGCAAAAAACTCTCTGCATTTCGCGTTGGAAGGGGATGCAAATAGATTACAGCAAGGAAGATCCCACTTTGGAAAGATCTGCTCTGCCACTGAAGGATTCAGAGACCACTCATAAGACATCAGGAAAGATCGGCTGAGCCTGTCCGCTAGAATGTTGGACTGTCCCGGAATGTATGTTGCCACCAGAAAGTGACCGGTGGAGACCACGCATTCCTACACACTCATGGTTTTGTGACAAAGGGGGTAAGATCTGGTTCCCCCTTGTTTGTTGATGTACCAGACCACTGACATTTTGTCTGTCTGGATAGCAATGGCCCCTAGAGGAAGCTGGGCATGAAGGGCCTGCAACGCCGAAAGCACTACGCTCATCTCTCGGACATTGATCTGCAAATTGGTCTCGGATGTGGGCCATGTGCCTTGAACAGTGCTTCCCGAGCAGTTCCCCCCCCTAGCTGGGAGGCATCCGTGGTCACCGTGGACTTGGGAAAGTACAGAACAAAGGGACGTCCCCTGACTAGATCCAGGGAACTAATCCACCACCAGAGTCCCTGCACACCCAGGAGATTCGTACAGGGTGAGACAACGGTAGACCTACTAGAGACCACTGAACAGCAAGGGTCCACTGAAGAATCCGCATGTTTAAGCGTGCTAAGGGTAGCAAATTGATCATGGCCGCCACAAACCCAAATGCCCTCAAAACTGTCTCTGCTGTCAGAGATTGGGCTAGAATGATAAACATGTAGCTTCAGGCTGTGTATCCTGTCTGGGGTGAGGAAATAGTGTCCAGCCGAGCCCCAATGAAATCTAAGACCTGGACAGGGGTCAGGGACGATTTGTTGAGGCTCATGGCGATACTCAAACCCCGTGCAAGGGAGAGGAAGTAATCCCTGGCTTGGCAAAGTTGATGCTCAGAAGGGGCAGCGAAGAGCCAATTGTCCAGGTAAGGGAAGACCTGAATCCCCAGAAGCCTCAGGTGAGCCGTTACTACTGCCATCACCTTGGTGAACATGCTGGGGGCTGTGGTGAGACCAAAGGGAAGGGGCTCTGAACTGATGATGGCTCCTAGCTGGAAGTGGAGAAACCTCCGAGAGCACCTGTCCATCTTGACATGGTGGTACGCATCCTAGAGGTCGATCGTGCACATCCATTCGCCTGCAGATAGGGCAGGATGGACTGAAGTGTGACCATCCGGAATTTCACCTTTGCCACTGACCGGATCAAGGTAGATAGATCCAAAATGTGTCTAAGGTCCCTCGTTTTCTTTGGCACTAAAAAGAACTTGGAGTAAATGCCTGATCTGGACTGGTCGAGGGGGATAGGTTGGATGACTCGTTTAACTAGCAGTTTTTTTTTTTATTTCTAGTGCTGCTTCCTCCCTTTGTATGGGTGGGACATCCGGGAGTTGTTTGGGTGGATGAGGCGGTTCGATGAACAGGAGAGAATATCCTCTGAATATGATCTGCAACACCCAGTGATCTGTGGTTATGGACTCCCACTCCGCTGGGTGCAGCCATAACTGACTCCGGACCATCTCCAGAGAAGAGCAATTGGGCAGCCCTTCAGGGTTGCTGTGCAGGTCTGTCTGAGAATGGTTCATGAGACCTGTAATTTCTCGGACCCCCTCAGTCTCTGGGGCAGTGTCTATCAAAACCCCCTCTGCCTCTGGGGGATGGTGTGTCCTAAGTGTCTCAGGAAAATGCCCAAGACTACCAGAACCACATCTTCTTAGTCCCTCGTTGATTTCTAGAAAATGATCTTTTAGGGGGAAGAGAAGGAATCTCGATGGCAGACAGTGTCTTCCAGTCCTTCTCACTCTGGACCAAAGTCTTGCGTACTGACTTCCCAAACAGGGAGGAACTGTCATATGGGGCATTGGTGAATGATGCCTTGAAGGCTTCAGAGAATTGACATAGCCGGAGCCAGGTGTGTCTCCTAATGGCAGCACCTACGCCAGCTGCCCTAGCAGCTCACTCAGTAGCATGGGAATGGAGACGCATGGAGGTGTTAGCGACTAATTTCAGAGTGGCCATACGAATGAAAAACGTCTTGTCTCCCGTCGACAAGGCAATCTCCTTCACTAGGTCTGGCTGCAGCCGAATCATATTTGTCATGTAATTCAGTGCTCTTATTGAGAAGGCAGCCAAATCACATGTGCCATGTAATTCAGTGCTCTTACTTTGAAGGTGGCTGAAGTATAGACCCGCTTCCTGAATCAATCCAACGCCCTTGACTCTTGGTCAAGAGGATGGATCGAAGAGCTCTTCTGAGTGAGCTCTTTCTTGGTGGCAGCTGCCACCACCATAGCATCAACTGGGGACCCTTTGTTCCAACATGTCCTGTCTGAAGGGGGGCCAAGTACTTTATCAGGGCACTTAGGGATAGGCTCCACCGTAACAGATTCCTTCCACATCAGAGATGTTATTAGGTCCACTAAGGGATTCGTGTGAGGGGACACCCAGGAAGTAGATGGGCCTGTGTCAAATGCCTCTAGGAACACTTCACTTGTCTGAGGTTGTTTTTTGGGCAGACCACCACCCCTCTGGCAAAGGAGTTCCATGATGTCTCTGAAGGAGACATCCTGGGGGGGGGGGGACCTTTCCCTTCCTCCAAATCAGTGTCTTCGGGGAGGTACTCCAGTGGGGAGTCCAAGTGCCTCCTCTTACACATCCGTTTGTAAGGGATCTCCTCAGTGGGAATCTCTGGGGAGGACTCGCGAACATCCTCCTGCTCCCCACATGGTGGCTTCCTGAGGCAAAATGGGCACAGGCTGCCCCTGAGATGGTAAGATGGTCGGGGCCATACCCAAAACAGAGGGAGTCGGGTGGAGTCCGAGGACAAGATGGTCAAGGATCTCGACGACATAGAGACCCTTCTCCACCACATCAAAGGGTGAAGGAGAATGGACATCCTGAGAAGTGCCAGCTGGAGCCGTTCGCTTCTGACTCAACAGGGGAGTCAGAGCCAAGACTTCAGGAGCCGAGATTCTGAGGGGAATACTGCACTCTGATATAGTCAGAGCCGATAGCACCCCCTCGGATCCGACCCTGACAGTATGGCTCTGAGAGCTCGGATCTGACATGCTCAAGGCAATGACCAGCATTGAGGTATACGGTACCATCGGCGCCGACCCCTTGACCCCAAGGGTCCTCGGATCTAAGTGCTCTGAAACCGAAGGTCAGATCAGAGAAGGAGTGATCGGAGTAAAGGAAGGCTGCACGTTCCTCCCTCCAGTGGGAGAAAGGGCTGACAAGACCCCCATCTGAATTTGGATGCGAATAAACCTCCACATCATCTTATACATCTTCGCTTCACTGAGGTTCCGGGTGGTGTGGAAGGATGAAGCTACTGATACCGGTCTGGAGTGCTGGTGGGGGGGAAGCGCATATGGGTGACCAGATCCAGGATTCCTCCGGCTCCGGGAAGAACCTGGGAGAATGGAGCTGGGGAGAACCAGGTCTGGTCTCTGGCCTAACCTTCGGCAGTGGGCCGGAGGAGAGCAGGAGACCACTTCCTCGGCCTGTCTTATTTGGGCTTCTCCCTTTCCCCAGACCTCTTGGTGGGAGTATGAGTCCCAGAGACTGGGGAAGAGGTAGAAGCTGCTGCTGCACCTGAAGTGGAGGGCGTAGGAGCTACAGTCCCCGAAGAGGGAAGTAGGCCCTTACGAATAAGTTTATCCCTCCTGTCATTCATTGCCCTGGGATTAAACCCGGCACAGACAGGACAGGAGGTTTGTAGGTGGGCCTCCCCCAAACAAACACACCATGCACAGAGTGTGACCATCGGCCGGGGAGAGATTATAGCCACACTCTTTGCACTTTCTGAAACCTAGTTTAGGGGTTTCAGCCATGTCCCTAAACAGGCCCAGAACACACACTCGCACCAAAAAGGAAAGAGAAAAGATTTTTTTTTTTTTAAATTCCGACGATTGCACAGGGAGGATAGAAAGTAAAGCTAAGAGAAAAATTACAGAGAAGGAAAAAAAAAAAAAATCACAAAATTGCACTCACAAAAACCCGACGACTAGCCAAGAAAGTACAGTTGTGTACACTTACCATAAATGTAGATGTTAGAGTGTCTTCACTGTTGCAGTCATGACTGTATGGTTCTCCCTTGCCGACAGGCAGTCCTCGGTCGGCCAGAATCCCAAAGTCTGGGTCTGGCGTCGGCTGCTCAGCCATGCTCCCTGACGTCAGAGCGCCAGGAGTACAAAGCTGACAGCCGACGCCATGTTCTCCAGTTTTTCTTGCCCCATATGTCAGGTGTTCCAAAAAGAGTAAGATCCCATACCATTTGCAAATACACCTCAAAAGAAGGGTGAAGAAGGGAACCACACAAAAGAAAAAATAAGAGGGGACAGGAGGGAGGTAGCAGACTGCAACAGTGAAGACACTCAAACATCTACATTTATGGTAAGTGTACACAACTGTACTATGTTCATCGTGTTTCACTGTTGCAGTCATGACTGTAGGGTTGAATCCCAAAGCAGAATAAAAGGGAGGTGGTCATAAAGTAGAGGGGCGGCTAAAAGGCCCTGCAAGACAGCAGAAGCAAAGCCTGCCCTAGACTTAGAGTAGAGAGGTAGATTGTAGTGCTTGGAAAAAGTATGCACTGAACTCCAAGTAGCAGCTTCCAAAATGTCTTTGGTAGGAACTCCCCTGAGGAAGGCAGCTGAAGTGGCAGCAGCTCTGGTAGAGCGAGTCCTTATACTCCCTGGGATTTGCTTTCCATGGTGTGAATAGCAAAATCTGATTCCATGAGCAATCCATTTAGAAATGGTCTGTTTTGAAATGGCTTTACCTTGGGAACTTGAAGCATAAGAAACAAACAATTGCTCTGATTTCCTAATGTCCTTGGTTCTGTCCAGGTAAAAATGTAGTTGTCTGTGTACATCCAAGGAATGCAAGATCCTTTCCCCCTTATTTTGAGGACTGGGGAAAAAAGTTGGCAAGTGAATAGTTTAATTTAAAGCAACTATGGAAACCACCTTAGGCATGAAAGTAGGATTAGTCCTTAAAGACACCCTGTCTTGATGAAAAATAATATAAGGTTCCACAGCCATGAGAGCTTGCAACTCTGAAACTCTCCTGGCAGAGGTAAGAGCCAACAGGATGGCTGTCTTCCAAGATAAAAACTTGATGTCAGATGTGGCAGCAGGCTCAAAAGGAGGTAAGGTGAGTTTTTCCAAAACATAGTTGAGATCCCAAGCAGGAATGGGTGGAGATCTAGGGGACCTTAAGTTCTTAGCTCCTCTGAGAAACTGTCTCATGAGCTGATGGGAAAAGATTGGAGGGTCTGTATTATAATGAGCAGAAATAGCAGAGGCATGTATCTTTATGGAAGAGAAATAGAGACCCTTTTGTAAGAGGTCTGTCAGGTAAAGTAAAATTAGAGGAATGTTAGGAATAAGAGGATCTGAATCCTGAGCCTGCATCCAGGAGCAAAATCTTTTCCATTTTCCTGCATAAGATTTTCTAGTGCTAGGACGTCTGGCTTCTAAAATGACATCCATAACCTGCTTGGATAGAAGAGAATGCATCAAAGACCCTGGATTAACCAGGACGCCAGGCTGAGAGTTTTGACATGGGAGTGCAGAACCTGACCCTGGTGTTGGGACAGAAGGTTCGGAGTCTGTGGTAATACCCAAGGGGGCTCCAGACAAAGGTTTCTCAGTGTTGGGTACCAAAACTGTCGAGGTCAATTTGGGGCCAGCAAAATTATCATCTTGGGCTTGTCCTGTTTGATCTTTAATAACACCCGTGGAAGAAGAGGTAGAGGCGGGAAGGCATACCCAGAGAGGTTTCTCCAACTGAATGATAATGCATCCACTTTCCAAGCTAGTTCGTGGAATGTCCTGGTGCAAAAAATCTGTAGTTGATGATTGAGGTGGGATGCAAAGAGGTCTATGTGAGGACATCCCCAGACTGCTGTAATCATCCTGAATATTTTGGTATCCAGCATCCATTCGTGTGGGTCCGACAGGTTTCTGCTCAGACTGTCTGCCAGGAAGTTTTGCTTCCCTGGTAGAAACTGAGCTTGAAGGTCCAGTTTGCAAGCTAGAGCTGTGTTCCATAGATTCATGGCTAGTCTGCAAAGGGGATAGGAATGAGATCCCCCTTGCTTGTTTATGTACCACATAACTGTGGTGTTGTCTGTCCGTATCAGTAGCTGTCCTGGTTGTAGAAGATTCCTGAAAGCCCATAGAGCATTCTGAACGGCTAACATTTCCTTTAAATTGATATGCAGGTGCTTCTGATCCTTTGTCCAAAGGCCCTGCAGACAGTTGCCCTGAAAATGGGCTCCCCATGCATAATCTGAAGCGTCCGTGGTTAGTATCTGAGTGGCTGGAGGCAGACTGAAAGGTTTTCCTATGTTTAGAGTACATGCCTTGGACCACCAAAGGAATTCCTTTTGAAGACAAGGCAGGATGGTGATCTGTATGTCTAAACTGTGGCAATGCTGAGACCATACACTTTTTAGGTACCACTGTATTTTCCTCATATGTAGTCTTGCATATGGTACGAGAAGGATGCAGGAGGCCATGTAACCCAAAGCCTGCAGGAATTTCCTTGCAGATAGCGGAGTTAAAGTTGCCAAAGTTTTGAAAGTTGAAGCCAGCTGTAATTGTTTTTCGGATGTCAGAAATGCCATCTGGGTTGTTGTGTTTAGAAGAGCACCCAGAAAGGTTATCTGTTGTGAGGGTACCAAATTTGACTTTTTTATGTTTACAGTGAATCCCAGGAACTTGAGAAGATTTTGAACAAATTCTAGATGCTGGAGTAAGACATCCTTGCTGTCTGCCTGAATAGGAAAGTCGTCCAGATAAGGGTAAATTTGAATTCCCTTGAGTCTGCACTAAGCTACTACTGGAGCCAGGCATTTGGTGAAGACCCTGGGCGCAGTAGACAATCCAAAGGGCAATGCAGAGAATTGATACTGCCTCGATCCAGCCTTGAACCGGAGGTATTTTCTGTATTCCTGCCTGATGGGAATGTGTAAATATGCCTCCTTTAAATCCAGAGTTACCATCCATGCATTTTTGGTCAGCACTGGAAGTAGCTGCTGTAGAGTAAGCATCTTGAATTTTGGTATTTCAAGAAAAGTGTTCAAGACTGACAGATCCAGAATGGGTCTCCATGAATTTTGCTTTCTGGGGACTAGAAAGAGCCTTGAGTAAAAACCTCGTCCCATCTCTGAAAGTGGAATCAGTTCTATGGCTTTCATAGCCAAGAGAGTTTACACCTGGTTTAAGGCCTCTAACCACTGATGTTTTGGAAGATCCGGCCATCTGCTTGGTCTTGGTAGGGTATGAAAATGGAATTTGTAACCTCTTGAAACCACATCCAGAACCCACTTGTCTTGGGTTATAGGAGTCCAATTTAGGTGAAAAAGAGAAAGTTTTCCTCCGAAAGGGGCTTCCAGGCAAGAAGTTCCTGCAGCCCAACAGAGGGAGTCATTGAGCCTGTTTTCTATGAGCTTGCGACCTGTCCTCTCCTCCCCTAGGGGTGGAAGCAGTCCACTGTCTTGGTCTAGAAGAGGCTTGCGTTTGAGGCCTTCCTCGGGAGCGTCTGTATCTACCCCTCTGAGGCCTGTCTGAATTGGGAAAGGAACAATTTTTTTAAGGCCAATTCCTACTAAATCTGGGTGGCTGTACTTGTAAGAAATCTTTAACCGTTTGCATGGATTTTGCCTTGTCCTCCATCTTCTTTATCACCTCTTCAGCCTTAGGTCCAAACAAAACATTATGCTCAACAGGAGCATCCAATAACTTAGCTTTTACTTGATCTGGCAAGTTTTGTTCCTTTAACCAAGCATGCCTTCTAATGACTGTACCAGAGGCAGCAGCCCTACAAGAAGCCTCCAAGGCATCAAATCCACAGTGTAAACCATGCTTCCCAACTTGTTCAGTGGCATGCATTAAGTCATGTAATTCCTTATCATCTGCACAGGCGGAAATGGAAGTTAGATTTTGTTTCAAAACAGACAGAAGAAATTGCTGGTATTTCAGCATATGAAATTGACAGTTTAAAGCCCTAATGGATAAAGTAGCAGAAGTGTACACTTTTTTGCCCCATCTTTCTAAAGATCTGGAATCCTTCTCAGGGGGAATGGGGTTTTTAGCAGTAGCGGCCTTAACCCCCTTAGGACCCTGAGAAATGGTTTCAGGATCAGCAGTAGGATTCTTGTATAAAAACTGGTGGGAATCAGGAACCCTATAATATCTGTCTGGCTTAACAGGAGCTGGAGGAAAAGAGTCAGAAGTTAAGTTAGCCTCCGAAAAAGCATCATCCACAATATCCAAAATAGGGGGGATAGCCAGGGGTCTATGCTGGGGAAGAAGAAAAGTTTTTTCTTAGATTCCGAGTACTCCTGTCCTTCCCAGTGAAAATGTTCCCTCATTTCATGTAAAGTTTCCCCAAAAGAGAAATCCTCAGGGGGAGAAGCTGAAGAAATGGATTCCTCAGCATCAAAATCCTCATAAGGAGGGAAAGAATATTCCTGGTCAGAAGAAGAAACTGAAGAAACATAAGCCTGATCGGAGGAGTCATAATACACATCCTGCCTTGGCCTTTTATCTGGAGGGGGATGTGAACCCCTAATCATAGTAAGCAAGTCCTCCGCCATCTTAAGTAATTGTTTCTGAGACTTGGGTGCCGGATCAGAAGAGGCCTGGGCTGTAGTCTTTGATTTGGAAGGAGTCTTTGCCTTTGTCTTTGGCTTTGCCTTTATCAGAAGATGAGTAGGCCTGAAAACCCCTTCGGGAGCCGGTACCTGCACAGCGGCTCCAGACCCATCCAAAGGAGCGTTGTCCGAAGGTCCTGCAACAGAAATATTCAAAGGCCTAGTTGGCTCCTCGTGGGAGTCCGTTTCGGCCATCGGTTCTAAAATGGCCAACGACAGGGGCTGCAAAAGCGCCTCACTGATGACGGCCGAACCTGAAGCTGGCTCTGCTTGTACAATATTGTCCGATTTGGACCTCGGAGGCCTGTCTTTATCCTTGTGTCATTTGTGAACTCCGGTAGCCTGAACCGAATCAGACGACATTTTGTAATTAAAACGCCTACCGAAGTAATGAAATGCAAAATCGTACCTTCGTTTAATCGTACGTTGACTGAATCTAGCACAAAACCGACAACTAGCTACGTCGTGGTCAGGGCCTAAGCAAGGAATACAGTAAGAATGAAAATCCTTACGAGGTATTTGCTTCCCACAAGAAATACAATTATTAACTTTTTCTGACATCGGACTGGAGCAAGAAAAAAGTTTCCCCAACGGGGTACTTAGCTTTGAGTAAGAGAAGAAAGTCTTCGGACTGAAGTGTGTTTAGAAAAAATTGTCAGGAGTCAGCCGACCGGCAAATGCAAACTGCTATCACCGGACGGCAAGAAAGACTGGAGAACATGGCGTCGGCTGTCAGCTTTGTACTCCTGGCACTCTGACGTCAAGGAGCATGGCTAAGCAGCCGACGCCGGACCCAGACTTTGGGATTCTGGTTGACCGAGGACTGCCTGCCAGCAAGGGAGAACCCTACAGTCATGACTGCAACAGTGAAACACGATGAACATCTCGGGCCACGATGCTTGCTTTTCCAGTGGCAAACTAGATCTGAAAGGAGGAAGGAGACAGGGGGCATTATGGGTAAGGGGAGGAATTTGGAGCTTGGATCAGATGCTGGATATGCGGCCATGTCAGATCCGATACGGATCCATAACCCACAGGTTGAAGATTAAACGAAGTCAGCTACTTCAGATCACAGTTATAATATCAAGAGGCAAGACAGCATAGATGAAAGACGTGCTTCACATGGCCTATATCTGGAAATAGGAAAGAGACAGCAGATGCTATCTCTGACAGTATAATAATCTGAGCACCATAACTGTTAGTCACTACCTCTGCTCCCTGCCAACATCCATGTTGTTTTCCTGTACCATGAACACCTTGCTCTCTATTCATATGATTCAACCCTCTCAGTAAGTGTGGAATGCTGTCAGACTCTTTCTTATCCATTTAAAAACATCAAAGCCTTCTGGAAACAAATTGTGAAGCGATGGAAAGTTTACATATTGTTACCAGTGCCAAAATGGCTCTGCATTCGGCACAAAAAAAAAAAAAAAAAGACATTACTGACCCTTTCACCTTGCACTCACAGGAGTGAACAGTGGGATAGTGACTAATTCATCCTGCAGCCAGAAGAATGCTCATTGGTACTACTGCCAATTCATCCCGCACACTGATACTAGTGATTAATTTAAACTGCATTCAGTGGACTGCACACTAATTCACAATGTACTCGCGTACTAGTTGTACACTTACCATGTGCAATAACTCCAGCTCCCCAGCCTACTAAGGTCAGATGAGCTGGTGTCCTTGCAGGCTATCATTGCAAGAAAGGTTAAATACCCACCATTCCAAGAAACAGAAATAAATTCGGAGTCACTACCATTACCTCTATTATAAAAAAAAAAATTCAACCTCCAAGTACTCCAGACAACTTGGGTAGTTAATTGTTTGATGGGGCAGAACACTGCAAAGTCTGTATGTATACAGGCAATGACACTGTTAACAAGCCTGGATACTGAAAAGTGTGTGTGTCATTTTTGTATCCAATTAATTTAGTACCTGTCAAATTGCAAATAAATACATCTGTTTAAAAAAAAAAAAAACAAAAGGAACCTCTAGTCTATTTTATCTGACCCTTCCAAGAATCCTAGGATGACTCATTTGTTATACTTAACTACCTATTCTTGCAGCTGCTTGTGTGTATCTACCTCAATCTCTAAGAAAACTTTCAGTATGTTCATATTACTACCCTTTAAAAATGCAGTTCCTCAACCGAAATGCATTCCTTAATAGGATTGTAAAGCTCTCCTTCCTCCTACACCCTATCCATACCTTCCAACATCTTAGAGCAAGAAATCTGGACAAAGTCATAAATAATGGGGGATAAAGGCCCAAACATAGGGGCAGTTTTCAAATACTGCTCTTACAAACTTAGAAATTTGACAGAACAACAGGTTTTGCATTAGCATGAATTTTATAAAAGATATAAAAGTCTAAAACTCCTACCTTTTTTCTACAGATCCCACTCCCAGCTCTATCTCCATTACTATATTCACCACTTCTGATATGCTTGGTTTATAGGATCATAGGAGGTTACTAGGCTACTGGCATCATAGGAGGTTACTAGGCTACTGGCCCTGAGGCCCTTATAAGCCTAGCAAAGGGTTTAGCCCATGTTTAGACAAATTAGCACCCAATGCCCCCATCCAGCAGGGACATGGGTGGAATCCCAGGGGTATATGATCTGTTTCCCATCCATTTATCCAGGCTGCGCTTAAAATGGGGTAAAGAGGTACTCTGCTTGATGTGGATGAGGGAGTCTCTGGGACACAAATCTGTCCCGCCAACAAGTCTTGTTGATGCCACTGACCAGGTTGAGGCAGCACGTACAGGTTTACTTGAGTGGAACTTGACTTGCAGATATGCAACAGTCCCATCAAGGTGGGGTCCATGAAAAAATAACCAGCCCTGCCAGGTCTCTGTGCATTAGAGTCACAGCAACTTACCACTACACCAAATGTGCTGTACTTTGATTTCCATTTTCTAGTAACTGCTTTTTTGGCAGCCACCAGAATTAAACTCAGCAAGTCCTTACTATGGCTAGACAATTCAGTTCCTGTATCGCAGTAAAAAAAAAATTCCTTAGTTACACTAATTTACTTACCCATTATTTCTGACAGAGTAGTATGAAGGGACATTTTAGTCTTCAAACTTATTTCACTCCCAAAAAATATGTTCCCAATTACTTATATTTGGATTTGTTAAACCAAACTTGCCATTTTTCAGAGCCAGCCTCCAGTCTGCTCATGTCATTCTTAATGCTTAGTCCCAAAACAACTGTCCCTGCAGAAATTTTAATACAGTTTTCCACTCACTTTGTGAGGTCAAAGATGAAGAAAGTGAGCAATGCTGGTACTAGAAGACTGACCCCTAAGCAACACTGCTTGTCATATACTCTCTGATACCCCCCCAACACGACCATCTTTTTTTTCTGTTATACAGACATTTAATAGTCCATCCTCACAAATTTCTACAGACTCATTTTTACAATAATACCACAAGAGGAAAGGCCACCAGACTTCAAACAGGAAAAAGTTTATTCACTTCTCTCTCTCACTCTCTCTAGTGCCTCGGCAAACAAGCCTTGAAGGAGTACAAACTACAAACAAACATACCCTACCCAATATATACACACTCAAGCAGTCAATAAAATCATTACTAGAGTGAAATTCTCAAAGTGCAAAGCTAAAGGGTGTCAGAATTAACATTTTTGATGTCCCTAATGTGTTCCTGAAAGCATACTTTAAATTTACGTTTGCTTTCACCTATATAAAATTTATTACATGGACATTTCAAAATATATACAACTCTTTCTGTATTGCATGTGTAACAAGCATTAGGAAAAAAATGTACAGCATTAATAACAGGGAAATTTTTTACAACACAGGGACAGATAGAGCATTTGCCACAAAGTACCACATCTTGTTGCAATCACATAGCTAACCTTAGCTGCAGGCATTTGAAATTCACTATATCAGAAATACTACGGCCTTTTGTATAAGAAATTGGAAATTTATCCTATAAGCATTTTTCCAAAATATAGTCGTTATAAAGCATGGGCCAATAATAATGTAAAATTTACAGAAGGAGATGTATATATTTTGAAATGTCCATGGTATAAATTTTATATCGGTGAAAGCGTACGCTTTCAAGAACACATTAGGGACATCAAAAATGTTAATTGTGACAACCCTTTAGGTTTGCACTTTAGAGAATTTCACTCTAGTAATTTTAAATTACTTAAGGGCTGTATTTTAGAACATGTAGTTGTTGCTACAGTTGATTCTGTAGTAATCAAAGAAAAGCTATTTTATAAAGAAGCACGTTTCATCCTGGAATTTGACACTTCAATGCCTAAGGGTCTTAACAAGGAGCTTAATTGGAAGTATTTAATTTAATTGATTGAGGACTTTATTGACTGATTTAGCGTGTATATATTGGGTAGGGTATGTTTGTTTGTACTCCTTGAAGGCTTGTTTGCCGAGGCGAGAGAGAACGTTTTCCTGTCTGAAGACTCTTGTGGTATTATTGTGCTTCGTCTGGACTGTTTGTAGTGGTTGTCGTTTTTACAATACGCCTGTGGAGTTGGACCCTGTACACATTATATCTACAGGGTTATCCTTGTGCATTTCCCTAGTTACTCAGACATAAAACTAGACCATTTTAGTTTAACAAGACCTACATGCTGCAAATCACCACTGGAACTTGTTCTGCAGCTTATTACAAACCAAGATTCTCATTAGGTCTTCAGCAAAGCCCTGACCTCTGCTGTAACTATTTGAAATGTCAGGACCATAGGTGCCAGAACCAATTAGCGAGGGTGAGGAAGTGCCCCCCCACCACCACTTTTACCAGAACCTTATGGTGGGGGTTTTCTTTAAGGAGGACCAGACTCATACTAACTGGAGTTTTTCTTTAAGGAAGACCCCATGCATGCTAATGTGGATTTAAACACAAGTGTGCATGGAAGTTAAACTACCTTTAGTAAGTGTGTGCGATCACTGCCCAAGAGTTATGCTGCCCAGTCATGGTTCCCTAAAGTATGAAAAGTTAGTTTTTGAGGAAAGTTTTTCTGCACTCCGCTCCATGATGTTACAGTCGTGAGGTAGAGTTTTCTCATGCTTCCTTACAGTACTGCTGCGCTGTGATATTTTCTTATCACAAGGTACTTTGAGGAGAGTTCTCCTGCTCTCCAGTGTACTGTTTCCAGATACAGCTTTTAAGGTAATTGCTGCTCCGTGATGTGTACAGCTGTTAAGGTCCATGATGTTTTTTAAGGTCATTGCTGGTGTGTGTGTGTGTGTGTGTGTGTGTGTGTGTGTGTGTGTGTGTGTGTGTGTGTGTGTGTGTGTGTGTGTGTGTGTGTGTGTGATCCCTGTCCATATTCAAATGCAACTTGGACCTAAGAATGGATAATAGAAAATGTACTTCAGGACTGCAGCTCATACCATTAATGGATACAGGCAGTTCCTAAATGCTGCTTCTCTTACATGGGTCCCCTCAAAATTATCTATGGTATGATCACAGTTATTCTCACTAGGGCTAATATACAATTATCAGCCATGGGACAGGCAAGACCAATCAAGAAATGTTAATTTAAGCACCAAAAGGGAACTGGCTAAGTTTAAAATGTCCTCCAAGTGAAGCTATATTGTGGTAGTAAATAGTTTTAAAAATTGCCCTTTTTAGATAATTAATTAAGTGCCCCTCTCACCCTCTGCCCTCCCCCCCCAAAGTCTTTAACAGTTTCCATCACCTATGGTCAGCACCCACTAGAGTGAGTCCCGAAACACAGAGAATGAATAGCTGAAAAAGCAGATTTACAATTCCCAAATGGCCATTTACCAGAATATTCCCTTTTTTCCAAGGTATGGCAATCTTGGAGATGGTATACAGAAGTTGGGAGGATGCAAAAAAAAAAAAAAGAGTTTAAAAGAAGAGCGATATTCGAGATTTGTTCTTCTCCAGGAATTTTGAGGGGGGGGGGTTAGCACTCTGCATTTCGAGTACCAACATTTCAACAGGGAACCAACTTGTGCAGGTAAGACATGGCAAGTGGAAAATAAATGTGGCTTCCTTGTAAAAGAGAGGAGCAGGAAAAAAATCCGGAGAACTACAGGTCTGTTAACCTAAAAGCAGCTGCAGGGAAAGTCACGGACAGCATCCTAAGAGGAGCAGACTGGTTGATTTCTTAGAGGACAACAATCTTCAGGACACCAACCAATGTAGGATGGTAATGAGAAGAAACTGCAGATCAAAACATGACCTAGGTTTTATGACTGGGTTTCAGAAGAAGTTGAGAGGGGAGGGAAGTGCTAATAAACACATTTTATATGGACTTCAGCAGTCCTCTGATTTAGTCCTACATAGCTGGTTGCTAGGATAACTGTGGGCACACCTCTCAACTGTCCAGAATTTTGCAGAACATCTTGATTTTGCCTCATATTTTTGGCTTGTCCATCATAAAAGGTTTTAAAACACCTTTACTGAATTATCACTTGTGCTACAGGCACACTTTACTTTTACACAAAAGTAAATAAACCATATTAACAAGTTCACATTTACCAACATTATATACCACATGTATTATTTACCAACATTATGCATCCCATGTATTATTATATATTATACAATCAAAGCAGCATTACATAAATTATTCAGTTCCTACCTTCTCTTTATTCTTGTTCCTCCTTAACAATATTTTTCAGGATAAGGTTTGACATTCTGGCAAATTACTGAGAATTACAGTCAGTCAATTATCCCAGCCATTAGAGTGTCATACTTTGTACTGTCCAGAAAATGCATGTTGATAAACTTATTGCGCTTTTAACTCTTTAAAGCAAAGAAAGTAATGTTTGAAAATTGTCCCTGATTGTGGGCCTTTGCCCCCCATTACTATTGGCTTTGTCCAGAATATATGAGCACAAAAATTGAAAGGCACAACTGCAGGGACAGGGTAGGACAGATACTGACTAGTGCTGCAGTCCTGGTCTTCAGCTAACAGAACACAAACGTTTTTGGTAAAAGTACTGATAGGGAGAAACTAGTGCAATAGTACTAGGTTCAATTCTAGGTCCAGTACTCTTCAGTGGGTTCATTTCAGATATATATTAGTGTGCCAGCCACTAGCAGCCCCTAAGGCAAGACAACGTACCCAACACTTTAGTCATAGGTGACTCTATAGTCAGACACACTGATGTCCCACTCACCAGGCTGAACAAGCAGAAAATTACAGTCAGCTGGCTGTCGGTGCCAGGATCCACCACATAACGCATGCACTCAAGTCACTCCACAACAGGTACAAATACGACTCTGTCATTATCCATGTTGGGGTGAATGACTTGAGACATACCTCCCTGGACTACATGAAGAGAGACATGCAAGAGCTTTCAGATCACGTGACCCAGGCAGGTATGACCTTAGCCCTGAGTAGCATCCTGCCTTGTCCCAGAATGATACCACAGTATAAAGACAAAATGATTGACCAACAATTGGCTAAGCTTCTGGTGTCATTCAAAGTGGATCCAGTATCGGTCTGCCTGAGACTATATGATCAACAAACCAAGATGCTTTGCCAGAGATGGTCTGCACCTGTCACCCATGGGATTCAGGTTACGGGCTAAAGCTCTTGCCACCCCTATAGTGCCTTTTTTAGGCAAGGTTCAAAGGACAAAACCACCACCGTAACTGATACAAGCATGCAAAATCTCAAGGTAATGCTACTCAATGCTAGAAGTCTAAACCTCAAAATGCACTCTCTCGAGGCACTCCTAAAAATGGAGAACATCGATATCTGTGCAGTAACTGAGACCTGGTTCAAGGCTCCAGAGAGCACCCCTGCAATACTAGACTACAATTATTACCACACTTTTTGGCCACCAAACCAAGACTGAAACACTAAAGGTGGAGGAGTGTCCATATTCACCAAGGATATTCACACCTCCAGGCTAGTTGCCCAACACAATGCATCTGAAATACTCCAGGTGCAACTAACACTAGGTAAGAATGCAATCCAAATTGTAGCCTGCTACAGATCCCTCACCATGCCCCAAGATTCTCACTACACCTTTCTAAACATAATGGAAAATATTAAGATAGAACCAAAATCCCTAATACTGCGTGATTTCAACTACCCTGCCATTAACTGGGAAAAATACTCGGGTACCAGCAGCTTTCCCCAACGGTTCTTGAATTCATAAATTCCAATGCCCTGGATCAACTAATCCATTGTCCCACCGGGGCTCCAATATCCTAGACCTGGTCAATACCAACATGGAAGATAAATGCTCCACACCAGTGGTCACCCCCTCATTGATCAGGTCTGACCATAAGCAAATCACCCTTGACATCCACATCCTACCCCCCAGTAAGGAAACCTCTGTAAAAAACAACGTCTCCAAAGCCAACTTCATGCTAGTCAAGTCAAAAGTGACCAACTTCATGAAACCCACGCAGGCGGGAGCTGAAAGTTCATCTGCTGAATCCTACACTAAGGCACTGTACGAACACATCCACTCGTGCACGAGTCGTGCCATCCCAAATAGAACCAAGACGCTCTCCTCCAAAAAAAAAAAAAAAAGAAGCCAATGTGGTGGTCCCCTGCTATAAACAAACTATACAACAGAAGGAAGAAACTGTTGCAGAAAAGAGAAAAATCCCAGGGTGCAAAAAAACTCTCTTACCAGCCTCAGTAAGAAGTTGAGATCCCTTCTAAAATCCTCCAAAGCTAGTTACGAAAATAAAATTGCCAAAGATTCCAAAGACAACCACAAGACATTCTATAGTTATGTCAAGAATCTAAATGGCAATGCTCAGATCTGCTCTGAGCTACAACAGAATGGCAGTAAATATACTAATCCCAAGGATATTGCCAATATCCTGGCAGATCGATTTAGTGCCAACTTTACCCCCCTCTCACCCCCTAAAGGGCCCATCTCAATACCAAAAGATTGCCAAATTCCAGTAATCACAGCCACACAGGTAGAAACCGCACTCTCCAAAGCTAAGAATACAGCATCCAGATGACATCCCGGGCTTTGTGTACTACATGAACTACAAAATGAACTGGCACCTCACCCAAGTGTCATGTTTAATCATAGCCTCACCTCAGGCTTTGTACCCACTGAGTGGCGCACAGCTACAATTATCCCCCTCCACAAGGGGGGATCCACCTTTGATCCTGGGAACTACCGTCCCATCAGTCTGACGAGCCTGAAATGCATTATCATGGAACTTATAAACAAAGACATTAGCAACCTTCAAATACTGGACCCCACCCAGTTTGGGTTCATGAAGAGCCGATCTTGTCTCCTGAACCTGACTGACTTCTTCGAATCAGTCTCCAGAGCTGTGGACGAGGGTAAGGCAGTCCACACAGCCTATCTGGACCTTACCAAGGCCTTCGACACAATCCCCCACTCTGGAATCAAAGATAAACTTACTAAGCTGGGCATAAATCCCTGTCACTTGATGGGTTGCCAACTGACTTAATGACAGAACCCAGACTGTAAAAGTAGCAGACTCCAAATCCAGCTCCAGACAAGTGACAAGTGGAGTACCTCAGGGTTCAGTCGTGGACCACTCTTGTTTGACATCTACTTCTCTGAAGTACAGGCCAACACTAAGGGACGCTGGCTAACAAAGTTCGCAGATGACTGCAAACTGGGAGCCATTATTGAATCCCCAAATGATGTGGATATTCTACAAAAGGGCCTTACAGAAACAGATACTTGGTGCCAGAGCCATGGGCTCAAGCTTAATGCCAAGAAATGTATAGTTATAGCCTTTGGGAAAAACCACGTACCCATGAATTACCACATAGGTGGCAGTACACTAAACACCGAAAGTGTGATGAGAGACTTAGGGACACAGGTGGACAGTGGTCTCACCTTCGATAACCACATCGCCACAACAGTCAGGGAATCCTTCTATATGGCACACCTCATCACTAAGGGCTTTTCATCCAGAAAAAAAGGTGGTCATTGTCCCACTGTACTCATCCCTCATTAGACCTATTATAGAGTACAACTCCCCGTTTGGTATGTACCACACAAGACATCTGCAACAGCTGGAAAGGCCGCAGAAATACCTCACTAAAATAATCACAGGCCTAAAGCAGATGCCTTATGCTGACCGTCTAAAAAAAAAAAAAAACTTCAGCTATTCTCTGTGGCACATCGTCTACTCAGAGGCAATCTCTGCTTAACATACAAGGCTATATCACAACCTGAGCTGTTGGACAGGCTCCACTTAAAGAAATCCCAATCCCTCAGAGTCGCACGCTCCAGGGATCTAAACCTCATCATCACAATGAACAAAACATGCTGAAGGGATAGGTTCCTGACCCAGAGACTCCCCATACATGTCAAGCAGAGCCCCTCCTTGGCCTTCTTCAAAAGGAACCTTGAGATAGGAAATTCACCTCGGGGATCACGGTTCAGGGAAGTAAATATCGTGGGAAGAAATATCCAAGGAACTGTTATGGCTAGGTTTGTATAGGCCCTACGGCCGATAGCCTAGTACCAACCTAGAACATCTTTCTTGAAACTCAGCTGTCACATCACACATTTGATTAATACAGATGTCATCTTTAGTACTCGGTCTACTTACACGTAAATACTGACTTTTTACAATTCCTTTAAAAAGTATGTTGAGCATGCATGCTTTTCCTTTTTAAGTACCTGTTCTTATGCACATCTTTCTTATGGATATTAGTATGAATTTCTGAACCATTATAATTCAAACTAACATCTAAAAAATCTCCCTATCAGATGAGTTAATTTCAAACTTTAAAAAGTCAGTCATTTGATTTAAAAATTCAAGAAATTCAACAAGTTAATCATATTCACCAGACCATATTAAAAACATATCGTCCACAAAACGTTTATAAAATTTAATTCTAGAAGAAAATCTTACAGGATCACTATATATGAAAGTTTCTTCCCACTTGCTAAGTGTTAGATTTGCATAAGTGTTAGGGATGGAGGTACCCATCGCTACACCTGCATTCTGATGGTATAATTGTTAATTAAATAAAAAAATAAGGCAGGGGCAGGAGCATGGGGGGGGGGGGTTAAAACCAGACAGAGACAGACAACACGGATCTATCATTATGGCGAGTACACCGTTTTCATATCCAGTGTTGTCTGCTCCTTCTGTATTCAACCTATGGGACAGAGTCCCCAGCTACCTTCATTCCTCTAGAGGAACTAAGGAAGAATATTCCACAGCACAGTGAAGACAACTGAAGCCCTGGATGTTGGCAGACTGTTCAGCTTATAATGCAACACAAAGGTGTGGTGATACAGCCTAGTAGTAGCAGCACAAATATGGTCATAGGAACTGTAGAAAGGAAAGCTGTAGAAGTAGCTACAGCCCTTGCTGAATGACTTTTAGGCTTGTGTAGAAGAGAGTCTTGCCTTTCAAGGAATATGCAATCAAAATACAGTTTGATAGCCATTTGGATAAAGTCACTTTAGACACAGGAGAGCCCAGCCTGGAATTTGAAAAAGGAGATAAACAGCTGACTTGATTTCCTGAAAGACTGGTACAGTCAAGACAGAATCTCAACTGCGTATGTGCATCCAGAAAAACTAAAAGATAGTTGCCTTTATTGGTAAAATTGGAAAAAAATGCAGGAAAATGAATGGAACTGTTAGGGTTATTCTCAGAAGCTACTTTAGGCAGAAAGAAAGGGTTAGTGCTAAGAGAAACCATGTCTTTATGGAACACCAAATAAGGGTGGGGAAGAATCAAGCACTAACAACTCTTGAACCCTTCTAGCAGAGGTAACCGCCACCAACGTTTTCCAAAACAAAAACGTCAAATTCAAAGAGGCTGAAGGTTCAAATGGAGGACTAGCTACAACCTGTAGACCAAAGGGCATATCCCAGGGAGGGACCGGAGTTCTTTTGAGAAATGGAGTTCTTGACAGAAGCGAAAAGCACACTATCCCTACCCATATGAAAGTTAGAAATGGCCACTAACTGTACTTTGATAGTATAAAAGCTGTAACCTGAACTAAACAACTCGGCCAGAAAATCCAAGATAGACTCCCGAGCCTCTGCCCACACAGTGAACCTTTTCCCCTTTCTGGCATATACCTTTCTAGTGGGTTCCTTTTAAGAGGGCAATATATGAACAACTGCCTCCAAAAGCATAGGATTCCTGGCCATCAAGGGAACTGGAGGAACCACATGGTCAACTTGAGGGACTGAAGATTGGGGGGATCCAGACATGCTGAATGAGAAATGAGATCCAGAACAGGATCTGGTGCCCAATGAGAGTATTTCAGAAGAAACCAAAGGAAGGGGATTCCAGACCTGACAGGGTCAAAGTTTCATTACTTTACTGTGAAGGTAGTTAGTGGACTACTGGTTATCTAGTTTACTGTATTGTTCTGTAGAAGTGGTTATTTTATTTTTTACTTTGCAGACAGATACGGTTATGTATTATTTTGTTTTAATGGCTTGGTCCGGTACTTATGGAAACAGATGTAGTGGCTGCATTACATTATATGGTCTACAGCAGTGTTGCTTGTTTGTTTACTTTTGTAAGTACATAGCAAGGTGTTTATGTCATACACGTACCCTTCAGTCGTTTGCTGTAGTGGGTCCTACTGCTGAGTTTTGTTATATGACAAAGGGCACAACAAAGACACTGATGATGGAAAATAACGAAAAGACAAAAATTAACTGGAACACACAGTATAAAACACTACGCCAAGGTGCTGTCAGTTCCCAATACGGAACATGAGGGAAAGAGATGATGTAGCTGTACAGTGAGGAGGAATCAGCCCTGGGCCCGATATACATGAATAGTGCTTCATAGGAGATCTGGCCTCTGTAACATCTAATAGCATGGGTACCACCAAACCATAAGTTTATCAAGCCTGTGCCTGGATATGTTAGGTAAATTTAATCTCACATGTTGCAAAACCTGAACTCTTCTCAGGGAGTGTATACACACACACACACACACACACACACACACACACAGACACGCACTTTTTTTTTTGTTTTGCAACCACCATAGCATTACAGCAAGTGAAACTTGGCCTAAACCTCACTGCTTAGGTGCTATCACTTAGAATTCTTCAGAGGGGGAATGTATTCCTTCATTACAGCTGCAGTATACACACCATGTCTAAAGTTAGTAATAAAAGTCTGTTTTACAATCCATAGTCATACCTTGAACTGAAACAAATACCAAAATATAAATGCTACTGAAAAATTAAATAACTTTACAAAAATAATTGTGAAACTAAAGGAAAAGCAAAATGCCTCTGTCTGTCCCTCAAGATATACCTAAAACTAGCTCACCTCCAGCTATCAACAAGACCAAGTTCTAAAAATGCTCTCAAAAGCTTAAGCCCATTTCAGTTTGGATTCGTCAAGGACAGGCCATGCTTACTCACCCTCATGGATTTTTTTTTGAAAAGGTCGTCAAAGCAATGCATGAAGGCAAAATGGTACACGCCACATGCCTAGACCTGGCCAAAGCTTCTGACGCAATTCCCCACTCAGGCACACTAGAAAAACTAAAACTGGGAATAAACTTCTAAGTCACCTGCTGGATTATCAACTTGCTCATTGATATGGCACAGGAAATCAAAATAGGGGAAGTTACCAGCACAAAGAGACCAGTCAATGGTGGAGTCGCCCAGGGTTCTGTGCTGGGATCTCTCCTGTTTGGTATTTGCTTTTCAGAAGTAAAAGTTAATACCAAAGGGCTCTGACAGACTAGGTCTGCAGCTATATATATTTATTTATTATTTATTTTATTTTACATTTGTTAACTGGGCTAGGAAGAATAAAGTTGATAGATTTGGACATTTGGAAAGGGGTTGAGAATTGTCCTCAAATGACTTAGCCATCCTGCAGGAAGGTTCGTCCCAAATATGTAGTTTCAGTCCATGATTTCTACACACCAGTTAAATGCCAAGAAATACCTTATTTTATCCTTTAGGAAGTCATCTATCCCAGGGAACTACCACATTAGCAATACATCACTAAACTGTTCAAGATTTAGGAACTTATGTGGACAGTGATCTAACTTTTGACCAAAATTTGTCTATTGTAAAAAACTCCTTCTACAATGCACAGCTTATAAACAAAGGAACTAACTGTGTCTACATCTAAAGATATCATCCCCCTTTACAAAGCCCTCATTAAGCCAATCATTGAATATAATGCCCCCTTTGGCATGTATGTGTTCAGTTACATGGAACAATTGTAATGCCCACAGAAATACCTTACTAAAAGAATAAAAGGCCTAAACATGTCCTACATGGATGACTCAAAGCCCTATCGCTATTGTCTTTATCCTACAGACTGCTAAGAGGTAACCTGTGTCTGGTATACAAGACATCCTCAGACCTAACACTCATGGATTTACTGCACATCAACAATTCAAAGGGCATCAGAAACACTCTGACTAGGGATCTAAAGAACAGAACCACCACCTATCCATACTTCCTCTTTACACTCTCCACACATTGCACCAAACCTATTTAATACTGTCCCTACCTTTATTCCAAATATAGGCTGGTTAACTGCACTTCAACTCAACCAAATAAGTGCAAGAATCCTCACCAAAAAACATGTATAATTCCACAATATACTAAAATCCTTCTAGGAGGAGATATACACCCTAATTCTGGCCCTACCTGTCAAAATGAACATAAACATAATTCTCTCCCACACAATTCTGTAACCAAACAGCAGGTAATCCCCAACCCTGGTGATCTAACATTTAAAGCAGCAAAAATTAGAAGTATAAGAAATAAAACTACTGAACTACATGCCTAGATTACCCAATATAAGCCTGAGGTTATCGCTGTAACTGAAACGTGGCTTAAACCCAGTATAAACAACTCTGAAGTTATATCTCCTGGCTATACTATTATCTGTAATGACCTTCTAAAGAGAAAAGGTGGTGGCACTGCTATAGTAATTTGCCAGTACCTACATTTCCCCTTACAGCAAACCAATATCAAAATTCAGTTCAGCAGAGCTTCTTATTGGTTTCATCAAAATAAAAAATTACAAACAAATATGTATTACTGTCCTTTATATCCCTACTGGCGACATTACAGCTATACTGGAAGATATCGTACATTGCATATCCATAACATTTCCATAAGAAAAAAATATTACTAGGCATTGTGAATGTCAATTGGCTGGACACTAACTCCCCTACATCTAGCATGAACCTATATGGTTTCACGGTTTCTCTTCATTTTTGCTGCACATGGTATGTGCGATTGTGCTTTTTGTGTGACTTCTAAGAACGAATTACAGAACACACTCGAGTACAAATGTCGAAAATGGTTTGACGGAAAACCATTTTCAACATTTATCCATGTGTTTGAATGGAAAATACATTTGCTTATTAGCCATTCAAACATTTTTTCGAGTTTACAGTTTTTTGCTGACGTACTTTCAACCTTACACACATCGTACAAACAGCACATGATCAAATGAAAGTAAACTGGTTTCACACAACTAATTAACAGCCCCACACATTATAGCAAGACATTAAATTCTGTAGTAGACTAGATCCTAGGATCAGACCCTAGTAAATACTTCATCACAGGTAAAAGGTCAGACTCTGTCAGTTATCATCACCCAGTCTATATGATGGACATCTCAAACATCCAGTTAAACAGCATGTTTATAAAACAACACGCAACCTGTCCAAGTTTAATCCAGAAATGTTCATTACTACACTATCATATATTAAAATGGAACTTCCTAAAAATCCTCCCTTAAACAATGCTGTAATTGGATTCAATACAACTTTTCTAAATATCCTTAACAGCCTTGCACCTCCTAGAAGAAACGGACTGAAAATAAATAATGGAATTTGGCTAACCAAATAAAGTAGAATGCTAATGCAGGACAGAGAAAAAGCATGGAAAGAATGAACAAACAGAAAACACCTCAATACCTTGACAACTTCAGAAAGTTTCACAAAAGTACTAAAGAGTAAATAAACAAAGACAAAATCTATAATATAAAATAGCTAGATCTGCAGCTCAACAAATGTACAAATCTCATCACTCTCCCTACCTAAAATACATGAACTGGCCAGAATTACCTCACCTGTTCCTACTATCGCAACTCCAAAATCATACACTCCATCCTACATCAGCCTAAATTCTGCCCAAGTCTATGTTCTCTCATCTCTTACTACTCCTCTACCAGACTCCTCCGAAGCTCAACCCAAGACCTACTAAAAATACACAAACCTAAATCCAAAACATGGTGCAACTTGTTTGGCTACCATCCCTCTATTGCATGGAACAAACTCCCACTTGAAATAAGGACTCTGACTTACCCCAAACAATTTAAGTTAGCAGCCAAGGACCACATTGGTAGACACAGGTCATACCATTGCCCTCACCCTCCCTGATTACTACCTTTATAATTCTGCCAAACTAATTTTCTAAAACCTAGTATTAACTAACTAAGCATTAACTGATTCAGCCTATGCTTCCTATGTAACCTCCTAATGCTGCTTCTACACTCTGCCCCCTGAAATTCTTATATAACCTTTTAAGTCTCTGTTACTCAACATATAAACCCCTATATTTAGCATGCTCTCTTTTTTAAACCAAAAACATACAACCCATTTCACTTTTTAATATTAACCTTTTTGTATATAGTTACTCACTTTATCTTTCAATAATATACATGTATATAGATTTTTGTATTCCAACTACCAAAACTTTCCTATTGTAATTTTTTTATGGAAATGTATCTATCTTGCTGTGTTTTATTTGCATTGTAAAACTTTGGAGCTTTCCTCCCTGGGTCGCCAGTGAAAAAGGGCAATAGCTCAGTCAGACACACCTGGTCAACAAGTATAAAATAAACGAACTTACAGAAGAATACTAAACACATCCCTTAAAAATTTTGGACATTCATTAAAGAAATTTTACATCCTGACCAAAAACTAACCCAAACTCCTCTTCCCAATAACTCACAACTCAAAACTGCCATACAATTCAACTCTTATTTTAAAGGTAGTATAGCATCTCCAACCAAGGATTCCTCAACATCTAATCCCAACCCTACCCACCAGCCACATGTCACCACATCCACTTTCACCTTCGTACCTGTGCTCACATTCTATATAAAACTACGCAAACAAATTTAAACCATGCTGTACTTCAGCAGACGACCTTCCAAGCGAGTACCTAAAATAGCAGCCAATAGCGTTTCCTATACTGTCTAAAGCCTTATAAATAGGTTAATCTGGGAATCCCACATTCTCTGTCTGAAAAAAAAAATCACACATTATCCCTCTGCACAAAGGAGGAAATTCAACAGACATTAATGATTTTAGACCTATAGCAATGGTATTCCCCTTGCAAAAATAATACTTGAAAATGTATAAAAAAAACAATTGCTAGACTGTCTCCTGCAGGAAGAACTCCTATCCTCTACAACATGGCAACCGTCCTTCCCACAGTAAAAGTACTGGCATTCTAACCTATATAGATTCTGTCAATAAAGCTAGAGATAATAGCAAACTAGTCTCTTCCTTACTTCTAGACTTGTCTAAAGCCTTCAACACAGTTTGTCACAGCAAACTTCTTCAAATGTCCTCACTAGGTCTCTCTCAGCCCACCCCTTCTATGGTTCAAAAAGCTACCTGTTCAATAGGTATCAGTCAGTAAAATGACACTCCATGCACTCTCCTTACCTCCCAATCACCACCGGTGCACCACAAGTTTCTGTCCTTAAGACCCCCCTCCTCTCTAACATTTTCACCAACACCCTCTATACTTCCACACAACAAGCCTCTCTAATACAATATGCAGATGATTCTACTCATTTACACATCTGCCAACATGGTACACCTCCAAAAAATTACCATTACTCCAGAAGCTTTAACAGCCACTGAAACAGCTTTGTAACTCACAACTCATGCTCAACCCAGAAACAACCAAACTACTACTTTCTCCCCCAAATCCCTCTCTCATGAAAAAACAAAATTTAAAATCCTCTCTCTTGATAATACAACCATTTAAGTCACTTCTCATAGCAAACGGAGTGATAGTGGATGATAATCTTACATTCGACCTGCACAAACAAAATTGCAGAATAAAAACTACACTTGCCACTACTCATCTCCCACCCACTCTTAATTTTTGTGAAGCCTGGAGGTTAGTAAGGATGGAAGCTCCATAAAGAAAATGTGAACAATGACATAATAAAGTTGCTAAATTTGCAGCACATACCACTTTCAGAACCCACCACTGTATAAACACAGAAAAGCCTTAACTGGTTAAAACTGCCACATCAACTAACATATATACAACTTCTTACCAGCTACAAAATTATCCAGCATCCGTCAGTCCAACACTAAAAAAACATTCTGAACAACTATGTTCCCAGTCATTGCAATCCAGTGACCAAAAACTCCTGTATGTCTACAAACCTAACAAATCTGCTGGGCATTGTCTGTACTCATGCAAGATTGCTAAGGCCTGGAACTCCTTACCTGTATCCATCAGTTCAGTACCTCCCCATCTTTCAAAACCACTCTGAAAGACTACCTAGCTAAAATCTGGCTCTGTTCTTGCTCAAAACCAGGATAAACTATATCCCTAAATGTGAACAAGTACCTTTTCATTCCTTATACCATTTACTTTCTTACTGCTATCTAATTCTCTTCCCTGACTTTCTTTCTCGAAATATATCATAAGCCTGTTTTTCCCTCACTTCATATTGCAATTCCTATTTGTATTACACTAACTTACCTTTAATGTCTCTACAAACGGTCTAAAATGTCTCTAAATATTGAAGGATTATTGTATACCTTGTATCGATCCTTAACCCCTATTTTTT
Organism: Protopterus annectens; assembly: GCF_019279795.1. NCBI lineage: Eukaryota > Metazoa > Chordata > Ceratodontiformes > Protopteridae > Protopterus > Protopterus annectens. The sequence goes on along the minus strand of NC_056739.1, from coordinate 73,921,687 downwards.
TCCAAACACCTTTATTGAATTATCACTTGTGACACAGGCAAATTTACATGCAAATAAAAGTGGTCAAACTATATTAACCAACATTATACTTTTCATATTTTCCTATATATCATATAACCTAAGCAACAATACATAAATTAATCAATTCCTGCCCTTTTTTTTGAACAAGAAACATCTTTATTAAACCATCACTTACTACATAGGCAATCACACATTTTTATAAATGAAAACAAACCACAATGACACACTCCTGGTTGCAAACATTATACATCACTTATAGTCATACATCACTTATAGTCAAATCAATCTTTCTCATTCAAACATTCCATAGTTCATTTAAGTCCTGTGGCCTTTTAAACCTCATTCCTTCCTTGTATGTATTGTTCCCACAATTCCCATTTTTTCCTATGTAGTTTGCTCCTACCCTTTTCTAAAGATCTCATTTCCAGTTGTTCTTTTAATGTTACTATATTCACTACTTCCAGTATAGCTGGTTTATATTTTGATTTCTATTTTCTAGTAATTGCTTTTCTGGCAGCAACCATTATTAGACACAGCAAGGCCTTACTATGTCTAGGCAATTCCAATTCTGTATCATAGCTTAGAAAATTATCTCCCTCGTCAGACCAATCTGCCCACCCAGCATCTCTGATTCTTAACCAATATTTTTAAATTGTAAACTGCAGACATTTTTATTTTATTTTTGAAGATTATAAAATTATTGTTCTTAAAATGTTTTATAATAATGTGGAGCTTTTCTCCCCAGGCCTCCACTGAAAATGGGCTTCTACCCAGTCCGACTTTCCCGGTAATCAAATGTCAATATATAAACAAACAGTTTGGAGGGACAGAGGATATCACTGCTCTGGAACAGACTCCCCAGCCACATAAAACAAGGTTCATCCCCGTTTCTATACAAGTGGAACTTGAATCTACAAATGAAAAACAGAAAACATAGCCAAAACTGGCCCCTGTACTACTAATGAGTAGATGCAGCTTCTGAATGCACAGGTCTCCTCAAATTAGCTATGGTATAAGCCCAGTTATTCTCATTAGGGGATAATAAACAATTATCGACCATGGGATGGGTAAAGCCAATTTCTAACCAAATGGGGTAGGTTGGGAAACTGGCTAGGCTTAAAATGACCCACAAGGGCAGCCAGCCTAGCACTTACCTATGAACCTATAAGTAAAGAACAATAATTCATAGGCGACTCCACCTGCATGCCATGTGGGAATGTGCCATCCATAACCCTACATTTCAACATTCCTATTTTGACTTTTCACAACTTTAGAACTAGTGAATATGGTGAATTACAACAGTAATCAAGAATTTTCTTGTCCTCAGTGACCTGCAGCCTTGGAATCAGAATCTCAAAATAGTAGGAAAGTATCGGAGCAGCCCCTGACATACAGACTGCAGTGTGTCTTGCTCCTCCATACAATGCTGTTTACTTCTATTTTTTGTTTTGCGAATTTTCATTACTATTTTTATGTACGAATGTGACATTACTTCAGGGATGCAAGGAACTCATGATACAAGGCAGTATGTCAGAACCATAAATTGTTTTGGGGTTCAAGAACCCAATAAAGGTTTGATGACTTAATTATCCCAAATGAGAGATGGGAGCATCTCAAATCATGATGACCTAGTTAAAGGACTGGGAGCCCTACGTCACTCAAAAGCTCGACTTAAACACCCAGAGAATGACAAAAATAAAATGATGAGGATGATGATTAGCATGGGGCTTACAAATGTCTTCCAGCTCTATAACAGAATTCAGTGCGTTGGTCCAGTCTAATGTTAACAGCAACGAATGGGGCCTTGCAGAGGGTTAGAGAAGGATTTCGGTGGTCTAAGACCTTCAAGTGGAAAGAAGCAGGAGACGAGGCAGTGATTAAGGGGGGAAAAAATGGAAAATGGTGTTGCAAAAGTCATAGTCAGAGACAGTGCAACTAAAACAGAGAGAAAACAAGGGAGCAATGTGTTTAAACAGACTCCATGAATAAAATTCAGAGTAGTGGCAATAAAGGGAAGCAACACTAACAGTGGGAGAGTGTTGAACATTTTACTTGAACAAAAGATGAGGAGAGATTCCCAAATTTTTTTTTTTTTTACAGGGAAGGTCAGGGTCTGTTGTAGTTTTGTTATGTTTCGGATGCCCCATAACACTAACTCATTAACAGCAGCACCATACCTACAGAATACTGCATTAATGTGAACAGGACAGGATACCTATACATTACACTACATTAATGTGCTGGGAGTAGGTGTTATGGCCCTCGGGTTCTCATATTCTCTTACAGTGAACCTCCCTCGAACCACAGAAAACTGCTTTATCCTTTGCTCAGAGACAGCAAAAAAGTACTTGTAGACCTCCCATACCAGAGACTTGTATATTTTACTGCACAGAAATAAACTAACCCTTCCAAATGCACAAAGCTATAAAATAATTCAGATTTGGCTTTTACATTATTTGTGCATTATGCAGACAGCTAAAATCTTCATGGGCTACATGCTTCTGCAGTTACCCTGATCCCATACAAAGACAACACTTTATAGTTAACTTTTTATGTAAACATGTTTCAGGCTTGCTCATAGTTCCTCAGAAATAAGCATGAGCCTTCTCACATTGCTTAACATCACCGACTGGATCATTTGTGCACCACCATCTTAGGTAATACAACATAGTGATGGGACAATGTACAGAAGAAGACACTCTGAATTCCATGTTTTTTTTGGATTGTGCTATGGGCACTGTCAAGATGTTATACAGG